>NC_134272.1:49562350-50162350 GCF_031893055.1 Leptodactylus fuscus
AAAGTGAGCCGGTCGGCACTCTCAGCTGACAGACGGGTGCGTTTGTCAGTGATGATGCCACCGGCTGCACTGAACACCCTCTCAGATAGGACGCTGGCGGCAGGACAGGACAGCACCTCCAAGACATATAGGGCAAGTTCAAGCCACAGGTCCAACTTCGACACCCAATACGTGTAGGGCGCAGAGGGGTCGGAGAGGACAGGGCTGTGGTCGGAAAGGTATTCCCGCAACATGCGCCTATACTTCTCACGTCTGGTGACACTAGGACCCTCCGTGGCGGCACTTTGGCGAGGGGGTGCCATCAAGGTGTTCCAGACCTTAGACAGTGTGCCCCTCGTTTGTGTGGACCGGTGAGAACTTGGTTGCCTACTGGAGGAACTGCCCTCCCTGCCGCCAACGTCACATGCTGGAAACATCTCCATCATATTCTGCACCAATTGCCTGTGGCAAGCATTGATGCGATTGGCCCTCCCCTCTACCGGAATAAAAGACGAGATGTTGTTTTTATACCGGGGGTCAAGGATAGCAAAGATCCAGTACTGGTTGTCCTCCATGATTTTGACAATACGCTTGTCGGTTGTAAAGCACCCCAACATGAACTCAGCCATGTCTGCCACAGTGTTAGTTGGCATGACTCCTCTGGCCCCACCGGAAAGTTCAATCTCCATTTCCTCCTCATCCTCCATGTCTACCCATCCGCGCTGCAACAATGGGGCGATTCGAAGTTGCCCGGAAGCCTCCTGTATCACCATCACATCATCGGACAACTCTTCTTCCTCCTCCTCTTCCTCCTCCTCCTCCATTAAACGCAGTGAAGCGGACAGATGTGTGGACCTACTCTCCAGCTGTGACGGATCGGATGCTATCCCTAACTCCTCTGTGTGATCTGAGTTATCCCTGATGTCAATCAGGGATTCTCTCAGAACACACAAGAGCGGGATTGTAAGGCTCACCATCGCATCCTCAGAGCTCACCCTCCTTGTGGACTCCTCAAAGACCCGTAGGATGTCACAAAGGTCTCTCATCCATGGCCACTCATGGATGTGAAACTGAGGCAGCTGACTTTGTGGCACCCTAGGGTTTTGTAGCTGGTATTCCATCAAAGGTCTCTGCTGCTCAACCACTCTATTCAACATCTGAAACGTTGAGTTCCAGCGTGTGGGGACGTCGCACAAAAGCCGGTGTTGTGGCACATGCAGGCGTTGCTGGAGAGATTTTAAGCTAGCAGCGGCTACTGTCGACTTGCGAAAGTGGGCGCACATGCGCCGCACTTTCACCAGTAGCTCTGGAACATTGGGGTAGCTCTTTAGGAAACGTTGCACCACTAGGTTGAAGACGTGGGCCAGGCATGGAACATGTTGGAGTCCGGCAAGCTCCAGAGCTGCTACCAGGTTCCGGCCAATATCACAAACGACCATGCCTGGGCCCAGGTGCAGCGGCTCAAACCATATTGCCGTCTCATCGAGGAGGGCATCCCTCACCTCGGAGGCAGTGTGCTGTCTGTCCCCCAAGCTGATCAGCTTCAGCACAGCCTGCTGACGTCTACCAACGCCAGTGCTGCAACGTTTCCAACTCGTAGCTGGGGTCAATCTAACAGCGGAGGAGGAGGCGGTGGCGGAGGAGGAGGCGGTGGCGGAGGAGGAGGCAGTAGAGGAGGAGGAGGAGGGGGGTGTTCTTCTCGTGTCCCTGCCAGGAATGTTAGGCGGGGAGACGAGGTACACCGGGCCAGTTTGGGAAGCAGTCCCAGCCTCAACTACATTCACCCAGTGTGCCGTCAGTGAAATGTAGCGTCCCTGTCCGCATGCACTTGTCCACGCGTCGGTGGTCAAGTGGACCTTTGTGCAAAGCGCGGAACTAAGGGCCCGCCTGATGTTGAGTGACACGTGCTGGTGCAAGGCAGGGACGGCACACCGGGAGAAGTAGTGACGGCTAGGAACGGCATAGCGAGGTGCCGCAGTTGCCATCAGGTCCAGGAAGGCGGGAGTTTCAACAAGCCGGAACGCCAACATCTCCTGGGCCAGCAGTTTAGCGATGTTGGCGTTCAAGGCTTGCGCGTGTGGGTGGTTAGCAGTGTATTTCTGCCGCCGCTCCAATGTCTGAGAGATGGTGGGTTGTTGTAAAGAAGCGCCTGATGGTGCCTTTGATGGTGCAGGAGAAGGAGATAAGACAGGAACAGGGGAGGATGAGGGAGAAGTCAACAAAGTGGCGGAGGCAGATGAAGTGGTGTCCTGGCTCGTCCTCTGGAGTGCATCGCCAGCACAGTCAGCAGTGGCAGTGGCAGAGGCAGAGGCAGTGGCAGAGGCAGTGGCAGTGGCGTGAACGGCAGGCGGCCTTTGTCCTGCCGTTGCTGCCTGCCACTGATTCCAGTGCTTGGATTCCAAATGACGGCGCATTGAAGTGGTGGACAGGTTGCTCTTCTCAGAGCCCCTAATCAATTTCGAGAGGCAAATTGTGCAGACAACACTATATCTGTCCTCGGCGCATTCCTTGAAAAAACTCCACACCTTCGAGAAACGTGCCCTCGAGGTGGGAGTTTTTCGGGGCTGGGTACGAACTAGAACATCTTGGGAGATTCCGGGTGTGGCCTGGCTTCGCCTAAGCTGCTGACCTCTGCCTCTGCCTCTAGCTACCCTTTTTGGTGCTGCACCTGCCTCAACATCCACACTACTTTCCCCGCTTGACATCCCCCCTGTCCAGGTCGGGTCAGTGTCCTCATCATCCACCACTTCCTCTTCCAACTCCTGTCTCATCTCCTCCTCCCGCACAATGTGCCGGTCAACTGGATGCCCTGACGGCAACTGCGTCACATCATCGTCGATGAGGGTGGGTTGCTGGTCATCCACCACCAAATCGAACGGAGATGGAGGAGACTAGTGTTTGAGCATCTGGACACAGATGCTCCTCTGTTAGGTTCGTGGAATCGTGACGTGGAGAGGCAGGTTGAGGGACAATGAAAGGAGCGGAGAACAGCTCTGGGGAGCAGGGACAGTTGGGGTTATTGTTCTGTGAAGCTTGGGAATTTTGGGAGGAAGGAGGACAAGACTGTTGGGTAATAGGAGGAGAGGAGGCAGAGTCTGACTGGCTGCTGGACAATGTGCTGTAAGCGTTCTCTGACAGCCATTGCAAGACCTGTTCCTGGTTCTCGGGCCTACTAAGGTTTGTACCCTGCAGTTTAGTTAATGTGGCAAGCAACCCTGGCACTGTGGAGTGGTGCAATGCTTGCTGCCCCACAGGAGTAGGCACGGGACGCCCTGTAGCTTCACTGCTACCTTGCTCCCCAGAACCATTCCCCCGACCTCGCCCACGGCCTCGTCCACGTCCCTTTCCGGGAGCCTTGCGCATTTTGAATTCCCAGTTAGAAATTGGCATTATATACCAGTAGCAAAAATTGTGGGTGCACGTAACCCCAATATATTCTTTGAATTCCCAGTCAGACAATGGCACTATATACCAGTAGCAAAAATTGTGGGTGCACGTAACCCCAATATAATCTTTGAATTACCAGTCAGAAATTGGCACTATATGGCAGTAGCAAGAAATGAGGGTATTTGTAACCCCAATATATTTTTTGAATTACCAGTCAGAAACTGGCACTATATGGCAGTAGCAAGAAATGAGGGTATTTATAACCCCAATATATTCTTTGAATTCCCAGTCAGACAATGGCACTATATACCAGTAGCAAGAAATGAGGGTATTTGTAACCCCAATATATTCTTTGAATTCCCAGTCAGACAATGGCACTATATACCAGTAGCAAAAATTGTGGGTGCACGTAACCCCAATATATTCTTTGAATTACCAGTCAGAAACTGGCACTATATGGCAGTAGCAAGAAATGAGGGTATTTATAACCCCAATATATTCTTTGAATTCCCAGTCAGACAATGGCACTATATACCAGTAGCAAGAAATGAGGGTATTTGTAACCCCAATATATTCTTTGAATTCCCAGTCAGACAATGGCACTATATACCAGTAGCAAAAATTGTGGGTGCACGTAACCCCAATATATTCTTTGAATTACCAGTCAGAAACTGGCACTATATGGCAGTAGCAAGAAATGAGGGTATTTATAACCCCAATATATTCTTTGAATTCCCAGTCAGACAATGGCACTATATACCAGTAGCAAGAAATGAGGGTATTTGTAACCCCAATATATTCTTTGAATTCCCAGTCAGACAATGGCACTATATACCAGTAGCAAGAAATGAGGGTATTTGTAACCCCAATATATTCTTTGAATTCCCAGTCAGACAATGGCACTATATACCAGTAGCAAAAATTGTGGGTGCACGTAACCCCAATATATTCTTTGAATTACCAGTCAGAAACTGGCACTATATGGCAGTAGCAAGAAATGAGGGTATTTGTAACCCCAATATATTTTTTGAATTACCCGTCAGAAACTGGCACTATATGGCAGTAGCAAGAAATGAGGGTATTTATAACCCCAATATATTCTTTGAATTCCCAGTCAGACAATGGCACTATATACCAGTAGCAAGAAATGAGGGTATTTGTAACCCCAATATATTCTTTGAATTCCCAGTCAGACAATGGCACTATATACCAGTAGCAAAAATTGTGGGTGCACGTAACCCCAATATATTCTTTGAATTACCAGTCAGAAACTGGCACTATATGGCAGTAGCAAGAAATGAGGGTATTTATAACCCCAATATATTCTTTGAATTCCCAGTCAGACAATGGCACTATATACCAGTAGCAAGAAATGAGGGTATTTGTAACCCCAATAAATTCTTTGAGTTCCCAGTCAGACAATGGCACTATATACCAGTAGCAAGAAATGAGGGTATTTGTAACCCCAATATATTCTTTGAATTCCCAGTCAGACAATGGCACTATATACCAGTAGCAAAAATTGTGGGTGCACGTAACCCCAATATATTCTTTGAATTACCAGTCAGAAACTGGCACTATATGGCAGTAGCAAGAAATGAGGGTATTTGTAACCCCAATATATTCTTTGAATTCCCAGTCAGACAATGGCACTATATACCAGTAGCAAAAATTGTGGGTGCACGTAACCCCAATATATTCTTTGAATTACCAGTCAGAAACTGGCACTATATGGCAGTAGCAAGAAATGAGGGTATTTGTAACCCCAATATATTCTTTGAATTACCAGTCAGAAACTGGCACTATATGGCAGTAGCAAGAAATGAGGGTATTTATAACCCCAATATATTCTTTGAATTCCCAGTCAGACAATGGCACTATATACCAGTAGCAAGAAATGAGGGTATTTGTAACCCCAATATATTCTTTGAATTCCCAGTCAGACAATGGCACTATATACCAGTAGCAAAAATTGTGGGTGCACGTAACCCCAATATATTCTTTGAATTACCAGTCAGAAACTGGCACTATATGGCAGTAGCAAGAAATGAGGGTATTTATAACCCCAATATATTCTTTGAATTCCCAGTCAGACAATGGCACTATATACCAGTAGCAAGAAATGAGGGTATTTGTAACCCCAATATATTCTTTGAATTCCCAGTCAGACAATGGCACTATATACCAGTAGCAAGAAATGAGGGTATTTGTAACCCCAATATATTCTTTGAATTCCCAGTCAGACAATGGCACTATATACCAGTAGCAAAAATTGTGGGTGCACGTAACCCCAATATATTCTTTGAATTACCAGTCAGAAACTGGCACTATATGGCAGTAGCAAGAAATGAGGGTATTTGTAACCCCAATATATTCTTTGAATTCCCAGTCAGACAATGGCACTATATACCAGTAGCAAGAAATGAGGGTATTTATAACCCCAATATATTCTTTGAATTCCCAGTCAGACAATGGCACTATATACCAGTAGCAAGAAATGAGGGTATTTGTAACCCCAATATATTCTTTGAATTCCCAGTCAGACAATGGCACTATATACCATTAGCAAAAATTGTGGGTGCACGTAACCCCAATATATTCTTTGAATTACCAGTCAGAAACTGGCACTATATGGCAGTAGCAAGAAATGAGGGTATTTATAACCCCAATATATTCTTTGAATTCCCAGTCAGACAATGGCACTATATACCAGTAGCAAGAAATGAGGGTATTTGTAACCCCAATAAATTCTTTGAGTTCCCAGTCAGACAATGGCACTATATACCAGTAGCAAGAAATGAGGGTATTTGTAACCCCAATATATTCTTTGAATTCCCAGTCAGACAATGGCACTATATACCAGTAGCAAAAATTGTGGGTGCACGTAACCCCAATATATTCTTTGAATTACCAGTCAGAAACTGGCACTATATGGCAGTAGCAAGAAATGAGGGTATTTGTAACCCCAATATATTCTTTGAATTCCCAGTCAGACAATGGCACTATATACCAGTAGCAAAAATTGTGGGTGCACGTAACCCCAATATATTCTTTGAATTACCAGTCAGAAACTGGCACTATATGGCAGTAGCAAGAAATGAGGGTATTTGTAACCCCAATATATTCTTTGAATTACCAGTCAGAAACTGGCACTATATGGCAGTAGCAAGAAATGAGGGTATTTATAACCCCAATATATTCTTTGAATTCCCAGTCAGACAATGGCACTATATACCAGTAGCAAGAAATGAGGGTATTTGTAACCCCAATATATTCTTTGAATTCCCAGTCAGACAATGGCACTATATACCAGTAGAAAAAATTGTGGGTGCACGTAACCCCAATATATTCTTTGAATTACCAGTCAGAAACTGGCACTATATGGCAGTAGCAAGAAATGAGGGTATTTATAACCCCAATATATTCTTTGAATTCCCAGTCAGACAATGGCACTATATACCAGTAGCAAGAAATGAGGGTATTTGTAACCCCAATATATTCTTTGAATTCCCAGTCAGACAATGGCACTATATACCAGTAGCAAGAAATGAGGGTATTTGTAACCCCAATATATTCTTTGAATTCCCAGTCAGACAATGGCACTATATACCAGTAGCAAAAATTGTGGGTGCACGTAACCCCAATATATTCTTTGAATTACCAGTCAGAAACTGGCACTATATGGCAGTAGCAAGAAATGAGGGTATTTGTAACCCCAATATATTCTTTGAATTCCCAGTCAGACAATGGCACTATATACCAGTAGCAAGAAATGAGGGTATTTATAACCCCAATATATTCTTTGAATTCCCAGTCAGACAATGGCACTATATACCAGTAGCAAGAAATGAGGGTATTTGTAACCCCAATATATTCTTTGAATTCCCAGTCAGACAATGGCACTATATACCAGTAGCAAGAAATGAGGGTATTTGTAACCCCAATATATTCTTTGAATTCCCAGTCAGACAATGGCACTATATACCAGTAGCAAAAATTGTGGGTGCACGTAACCCCAATATATTCTTTGAATTACCAGTCAGAAACTGGCACTATATGGCAGTAGCAAGAAATGAGGGTATTTGTAACCCCAATATATTCTTTGAATTCCCAGTCAGACAATGGCACTATATACCAGTAGCAAGAAATGAGGGTATTTATAACCCCAATATGTTCTTTGAATTCCCAGTCAGACAATGGCACTATATACCAGTAGCAAGAAATGAGGGTATTTGTAACCCAATATATTCTTTGAATTCCCAGTCAGACAATGGCACTATATACCAGTAGCAAAAATTGTGGGTGCACGTAACCCCAATATATTCTTTGAATTACCAGTCAGAAACTGGCACTATATGGCAGTAGCAAGAAATGAGGGTATTTGTAACCCCAATATATTCTTTGAATTCCCAGTCAGACAATGGCACTATATACCAGTAGCAAGAAATGAGGGTATTTGTAACCCCAATATATTCTTTGAATTCCCAGTCAGACAATGGCACTATATATCAGTAGCAAGAAATGAGGGTATTTATAACCCCAATATATTCTTTGAATTACCAGTCAGACAATGGCACTATATGGCAGTAGCAAGAAATGAGGGTATTTATAACCCCAATATATTCTTTGAATTCCCAGTCAGACAATGGCACTATATACCAGTAGCAAGAAATAAGGGTATTTATAACCCCAATATATTCTGTGAATTCCCAGTCAGACAATGGCACTATATACCAGTAGCAAGAAATGAGGGTATTTATAACCCCAATATATTCTTTGAATTACCAGTCAGAAACTGGCACTATATGGCAGTAGCAAGAAATTAGGGTATTTATAACCCCCAATATATTCTTTGAATTCCCAGTCAGACAATGGCACTATATACCAGTAGCAAGAAATGAGGGTATTTGTAACCCCAATATATTCTTTGAATTCCCAGTCAGACAATGGCACTATATACCAGTAGCAAGAAATGAGGGTATTTGTAACCCCAATATATTCTTTGAATTCCCAGTCAGACAATGGCACTATATACCAGTAGCAAAAATTGTGGGTGCACGTAACCCCAATATATTCTTTGAATTACCTGTCAGAAACTGGCACTATATGGCAGTAGCAAGAAATGAGGGTATTTGTAACCCTAATATATTCTTTGAATTACCAGTCAGAAACTGGCACTATATGGCAGTAGCAAGAAATGAGGGTATTTATAACCCCAATATATTCTTTGAATTCCCAGTCAGACAATGGCACTATATACCAGTAGCAAGAAATGAGGGTATTTGTAACCCCAATATATTCTTTGAATTCCCAGTCAGACAATGGCACTATATACCAGTAGCAAGAAATGAGGGTATTTGAAACCCCAATATATTCTTTGAATTCCCAGTCAGACAATGGCACTATATACCAGTAGCAAAAATTGTGGGTGCACGTAACCCCAATATATTCTTTGAATTACCAGTCAGAAACTGGCACTATATGGCGGTAGCAAGAAATGAGGGTATTTATAACCCTAATATATTATTTGAATTCCCAGTCAGACAATGGCACTATATACCAGTAGCAAGAAATGAGGGTATTTGTAACCCCAATATATTCTTTGAATTCCCAGTCAGACAATAGCACTGTATACCAGTAGCAAGAAATGAGGGTATTTGTAACCCCAATATATTCTTTGAATTCCCAGTCAGACAATGGCACTATATACCAGTAGCAAAAATTGTGGGTGCACGTAACCCCAATATATTCTTTGAATTACCAGTCAGAAACTGGCACTATATGGCAGTAGCAAGAAATGAGGGTATTTGTAACCCCAATATATTCTTTGAATTCTCAGTCAGACAATGGCACTATATACCAGTAGCAAGAAATGAGGGTATTTGTAACCCCAATATATTCTTTGAATTCCCAGTCAGACAATGGCACTATATACCAGTAGCAAGAAATGAGGGTATTTGTAACCCCAATATATTCTTTGAATTCCCAGTCAGACAATGGCACTATATACCAGTAGCAGGAAATGAGGGTATTTGTAACCCCAATATATTCTTTGAATTCCCAGTCAGACAATGACACTATATACCAGTAGCAAGAAATGAGGGTATTTATAACCCCAATATATTCTTTGAATTCCCAGTCAGACAATGGCACTATATACCAGTAGCAAGAAATGAGGGAATTTATAACCCCAATATATTCTTTGAATTACCAGTCAGAAACTGGCACTATATGGCAGTAGCAAGAAATAAGGGTATTTATAACCCCAATATATTCTTTGAATTCCCAGTCAGACAATGGCACTATATACCAGTAGCAAGAAATAAGGGTATTTATAACCCCAATATATTCTGTGAATTCCCAGTCAGACAATGGCACTATATACCAGTAGCAAGAAATGAAGGTATTTATAACCCCAATATATTCTTTGAATTACCAGTCAGAAACTGGCACTATATGGCAGTAGCAAGAAATTAGGGTATTTATAACCCCCAATATATTCTTTGAATTCCCAGTCAGATAATGGCACTATATACCAGTAGCAAGAAATGAGGGTATTTGTAACCCCAATATATTCTTTGAATTCCCAGTCAGACAATGGCACTATATACCAGTAGCAAGAAATGAGGGTATTTGTAACCCCAATATATTCTTTGAATTCCCAGTCAGACAATGGCACTATATACCAGTAGCAAAAATTGTGGGTGCACGTAACCCCAATATATTCTTTGAATTACCAGTCAGAAACTGGCACTATATGGCAGTAGCAAGAAATGAGGGTATTTGTAACCCCAATATATTCTTTGAATTACCAGTCAGAAACTGGCACTATATGGCAGTAGCAAGAAATGAGGGTATTTATAACCCCAATATATTCTTTGAATTCCCAGTCAGACAATGGCACTATATACCAGTAGCAAGAAATGAGGGTATTTGTAACCCCAATATATTCTTTGAATTCCCAGTCAGACAATGGCACTATATACCAGTAGCAAGAAATGAGGGTATTTGAAACCCCAATATATTCTTTGAATTCCCAGTCAGACAATGGCACTATATACCAGTAGCAAAAATTGTGGGTGCACGTAACCCCAATATATTCTTTGAATTACCAGTCAGAAACTGGCACTATATGGCGGTAGCAAGAAATGAGGGTATTTATAACCCTAATATATTCTTTGAATTCCCAGTCAGACAATGGCACTATATACCAGTAGCAAGAAATGAGGGTATTTGTAACCCCAATATATTCTTTGAATTCCCAGTCAGACAATAGCACTGTATACCAGTAGCAAGAAATGAGGGTATTTGTAACCCCAATATATTCTTTGAATTCCCAGTCAGACAATGGCACTATATACCAGTAGCAAAAATTGTGGGTGCACGTAACCCCAATATATTCTTTGAATTACCAGTCAGAAACTGGCACTATATGGCAGTAGCAAGAAATGAGGGTATTTGTAACCCCAATATATTCTTTGAATTCTCAGTCAGACAATGGCACTATATACCAGTAGCAAGAAATGAGGGTATTTGTAACCCCAATATATTCTTTGAATTCCCAGTCAGACAATGGCACTATATACCAGTAGCAAGAAATGAGGGTATTTGTAACCCCAATATATTCTTTGAATTCCCAGTCAGACAATGGCACTATATACCAGTAGCAGGAAATGAGGGTATTTGTAACCCCAATATATTCTTTGAATTCCCAGTCAGACAATGACACTATATACCAGTAGCAAGAAATGAGGGTATTTATAACCCCAATATATTCTTTGAATTCCCAGTCAGACAATGGCACTATATACCAGTAGCAATAAATGAGGGAATTTATAACCCCAATATATTCTTTGAATTACCAGTCAGAAACTGGCACTATATGGCAGTAGCAAGAAATGAGGGTATTTGTAACCCCAATATATTCTTTGAATTCCCAGTCAGACAATGGCACTATATACCAGTAGCAAGAAATGAGGGTATTTGTAACCCCAATATATTCTTTGAATTCCCAGTCAGACAATGGCACTATATACCAGTAGCAAGAAATGAGGGTATTTATAACCCCAATATGTTCTTTGAATTCCCAGTCAGACAATGGCACTATATACCAGTAGCAAGAAATGAGGGTATTTGTAACCCAATATATTCTTTGAATTACCAGTCAGACAATGGCACTATATGGCAGTAGCAAGAAATGAGGGTATTTATAACCCCAATATATTCTTTGAATTCCCAGTCAGACAATGGCACTATATACCAGTAGCAAGAAATAAGGGTATTTATAACCCCAATATATTCTGTGAATTCCCAGTCAGACAATGGCACTATATACCAGTAGCAAGAAATGAGGGTATTTATAACCCCAATATATTCTTTGAATTACCAGTCAGAAACTGGCACTATATGGCAGTAGCAAGAAATTAGGGTATTTATAACCCCCAATATATTCTTTGAATTCCCAGTCAGACAATGGCACTATATACCAGTAGCAAGAAATGAGGGTATTTGTAACCCCAATATATTCTTTGAATTCCCAGTCAGACAATGGCACTATATACCAGTAGCAAGAAATGAGGGTATTTGTAACCCCAATATATTCTTTGAATTCCCAGTCAGACAATGGCACTATATACCAGTAGCAAAAATTGTGGGTGCACGTAACCCCAATATATTCTTTGAATTACCAGTCAGAAACTGGCACTATATGGCAGTAGCAAGAAATGAGGGTATTTGTAACCCCAATATATTCTTTGAATTACCAGTCAGAAACTGGCACTATATGGCAGTAGCAAGAAATGAGGGTATTTATAACCCCAATATATTCTTTGAATTCCCAGTCAGACAATGGCACTATATACCAGTAGCAAGAAATGAGGGTATTTGTAACCCCAATATATTCTTTGAATTCCCAGTCAGACAATGGCACTATATACCAGTAGCAAGAAATGAGGGTATTTGAAACCCCAATATATTCTTTGAATTCCCAGTCAGACAATGGCACTATATACCAGTAGCAAAAATTGTGGGTGCACGTAACCCCAATATATTCTTTGAATTACCAGTCAGAAACTGGCACTATATGGCGGTAGCAAGAAATGAGGGTATTTATAACCCTAATATATTCTTTGAATTCCCAGTCAGACAATGGCACTATATACCAGTAGCAAGAAATGAGGGTATTTGTAACCCCAATATATTCTTTGAATTCCCAGTCAGACAATAGCACTGTATACCAGTAGCAAGAAATGAGGGTATTTGTAACCCCAATATATTCTTTGAATTCCCAGTCAGACAATGGCACTATATACCAGTAGCAAAAATTGTGGGTGCACGTAACCCCAATATATTCTTTGAATTACCAGTCAGAAACTGGCACTATATGGCAGTAGCAAGAAATGAGGGTATTTGTAACCCCAATATATTCTTTGAATTCTCAGTCAGACAATGGCACTATATACCAGTAGCAAGAAATGAGGGTATTTGTAACCCCAATATATTCTTTGAATTCCCAGTCAGACAATGGCACTATATACCAGTAGCAAGAAATGAGGGTATTTGTAACCCCAATATATTCTTTGAATTCCCAGTCAGACAATGGCACTATATACCAGTAGCAGGAAATGAGGGTATTTGTAACCCCAATATATTCTTTGAATTCCCAGTCAGACAATGACACTATATACCAGTAGCAAGAAATGAGGGTATTTATAACCCCAATATATTCTTTGAATTCCCAGTCAGACAATGGCACTATATACCAGTAGCAAGAAATGAGGGAATTTATAACCCCAATATATTCTTTGAATTACCAGTCAGAAACTGGCACTATATGGCAGTAGCAAGAAATGAGGGTATTTGTAACCCCAATATATTCTTTGAATTCCCAGTCAGACAATGGCACTATATACCAGTAGCAAGAAATGAGGGTATTTGTAACCCCAATATATTCTTTGAATTCCCAGTCAGACAATGGCACTATATACCGGTAGCAAAAATTGTGGGTGCATGTAACCCCAATATATTCTTTGAATTACCAGTCAGAAACTGGCACTATATGGCAGTAGCAAGAAATGAGGGTATTTGTAACCCCAATATATTCTTTGAATTCCCAGTCAGACAATGGCACTATATACCAGTAGCAAGAAATGAGGGTATTTGTAACCCCAATATATTCTTTGAATTCCCAGTCAGACAATGGCACTATATACCAGTAGCAAAAATTGTGGGTGCACGTAACCCCAAATATAGTCTTTGAATTACCAGTCAGAAACTGGCACTATATGGCAGTAGCAAGAAATGAGGGTATTTATAACCCCAATATATTCTTTGAATTCCCAGTCAGACAATGGCACTATATACCAGTAGCAAGAAATGAGGGTATTTGTAACCCCAATATATTCTTTGAATTCCCAGTCAGACAATGGCACTATATACCAGTAGCAAGAAATGAGGGTATTTGTAACCCCAATATATTCTTTGAATTCCCAGTCAGACAATGGCACTATATAACAGTAGCAAAAATTGTGGGTGCACGTAACCCCAATATATTCTTTGAATTACCAGTCAGAAACTGGCACTATATGGCAGTAGCAAGAAATGAGGGTATTTGTAACCCCAATATATTCTTTGAATTCCCAGTCAGACAATGGCACTATATACCAGTAGCAAGAAATGAGGGTATTTGTAACCCCAATATATTCTTTGAATTCCCGGTCAGACAATGGCACTATATACCAGTAGCAAGAAATGAGGGTATTTGTAACCCCAATATATTCTTTGAATTCCCAGTCAGACAATGGCACTATATACCAGTAGCAAAAATTGTGGGTGCACGTAACCCCAATATATTCTTTGAATTACCAGTCAGAAACTGGCACTATATGGCAGTAGCAAGAAATGAGGGTATTTATAACCCCAATACATTCTTTGAATTCCCAGTCAGACAATGGCACTATATACCAGTAGCAAGAAATGAGGGTATTTGTAACCCCAATATATTCTTTGAATTCCCAGTCAGACAATGGCACTATATACCAGTAGCAAAAATTGTGGGTGCACGTATCCCCAATATATTCTTTGAATTACCAGTCAGAAACTGGCACTATATGGCAGTAGCAAGAAATGAGGGTATTTGTAACCCCAATATATTCTTTGAATTCCCAGTCAGACAATGGCACTATATACCAGTAGCAAGAAATGAGGGTATTTATAACCCCAATATATTCTTTGAATTCCCAGTCAGACAATGGCACTATATACCAGTAGCAAGAAATGATGGTATTTATAACCCCAATATATTCTTTGAATTACCAGTCAGAAACTGGCACTATATGGCAGTAGCAAGAAATGAGGGTATTTGTAACCCCAATATATTCTTTGAATTCCCAGTCAGACAATGGCACTATATACCAGTAGCAAGAAATGAGGGTATTTGTAACCCCAATATATTCTTTGAATTCCCAGTCAGACAATGGCACTATATACCAGTAGCAAAAATTGTGGGTGCACGTAACCCCAATATATTCTTTGAATTACCAGTCAGAAACTGGCACTATATGGCAGTAGCAAGAAATTAGGGTATTTGTAACCCCAATATATTCTTTGAATTCCCAGTCAGACAATGGCACTATATACCAGTAGCAAGAAATGAGGGTATTTATAACCCCAATATATTCTTTGAATTCCCAGTCAGACAATGGCACTATATACCAGTAGCAAGAAATGAGGGTATTTATAACCCCAATATATTCTTTGAATTACCAGTCAGACAATGGCACTATATGGCAGTAGCAAGAAATGAGGGTATTTATAACCCCAATATATTCTTTGAATTACCAGTCAGACAATGGCACTATATACCAGTAGCAAGAAATGAGGGTATTTGTAACCCCAATATATTCTTTGAATTCCCAGTCAGACAATGGCACTATATACCAGTAGCAAGAAATGAGGGTATTTGTAACCCCAATATATTCTTTTAATTCCCAGTCAGACAATGGCACTATATACCAGTAGCAAAAATTGTGGGTGCACGTAACCCCAATATATTCTTTGAATTACCAGTCAGAAATTGGCACTATATGGCAGTAGCAAGAAATGAGGGTATTTGTAACCCCAATATATTCTTTGAATTACCAGTCAGAAACTGGCACTATATGGCAGTAGCAAGAAATGAGGGTATTTGTAACCCCAATATATTCTTTGAATTCCCAGTCAGACAATGGCACTATATACCAGTAGCAAGAAATGAGGGTATTTATAACCCCAATATATTCTTTGAATTCCCAGTCAGACAATGGCACTATATACCAGTAGCAAGAAATGATGGTATTTATAACCCCAATATATTCTTTGAATTACCAGTCAGAAACTGGCACTATATGGCAGTAGCAAGAAATGAGGGTATTTGTAACCCCAATATATTCTTTGAATTCCCAGTCAGACAATGGCACTATATACCAATAGCAAGAAATGAGGGTATTTGTAACCCCAATATATTCTTTGAATTCCCAGTCAGACAATGGCACTATATACCAGTAGCAAAAATTGTGGGTGCACGTAACCCCAATATATTCTTTGAATTACCAGTCAGAAACTGGCACTATATGGCAGTAGCAAGAAATGAGGGTATTTGTAACCCCAATATATTCTTTGAATTCCCAGTCAGACAATGGCACTATATACCAGTAGCAAGAAATGAGGGTATTTATAAGCCCAATATATTCTTTGAATTCCCAGTCAGACAATGGCACTATATACCAGTAGCAAGAAATGAGGGTATTTATAACCCCAATATATTCTTTGAATTACCAGTCAGACAATGGCACTATATGGCAGTAGCAAGAAATGAGAGTATTTATAACCCCAATATATTCTTTGAATTCCCAGTCAGACAATGGCACTATATACCAGTAGCAAGAAATGAGGGTATTTGTAACCCCAATATATTCTTTGAATTCCCAGTCAGACAATGGCACTATATACCAGTAGCAAGAAATGAGGGTATTTGTAACCCCAATATATTCTTTTAATTCCCAGTCAGACAATGGCACTATATACCAGTAGCAAAAATTGTGGGTGCACGTAACCCCAATATATTCTTTGAATTACCAGTCAGAAATTGGCACTATATGGCAGTAGCAAGAAATGAGGGTATTTGTAACCCCAATATATTCTTTGAATTACCAGTCAGAAACTGGCACTATATACCAGTAGTAAAAATTGTGGGTGCACGTAACCCCAATATATTCTTTGAATTACCAGTCAGAAATTGGCACTATATGGCAGTAGCAAGAAATGAGGGTATTTGTAACCCCAATATATTCTTTGAATTCCCAGTCAGACAATGGCACTATATACCAGTAGCAAAAATTGTGGGTGCACGTAACCCCAATATATTCTTTGAATTCCCAGTGAGACAATGGCACTATATGGCAGTAGCAAAAATAGTGGGTGTATATAGCCCCAATTCTATTGCTAGGGGACTTGCAGTGTATTTCTGGGGTGAAGGTGGGGGGGCACACCGTTGGAACGGGTATCGGGGGTATATATCGGGTATACGGGAATACACTGTCAGTGTATTCCATTCAGGATCCTGGGAAAGCTGGGTTGTGGCGATTGAGCCCGTCAGTGCCACGTTACACTGACAAGCTTCTCCCTGGAATTTAGCTCTTATAGGAGCTGTTGTGGTTGTCTTCTCCTTCCTATCCTAGCCTGTCCCTGCCTACCCAGAATCTAAGCCCTAGCTAGCTGGACGGAAACCTCCGTCCCCGGTGAATTGCAAGCTCAGAATGACGCGAAGCTGGGCGTCGCTGTTCTTTTAAATTAGAGGTCACATGTTTTCGGCAGCCAATGGGTTTTGCCTACTTTTTTCAACGTCACCGGTGTCGTAGTTCCTGTCCCACCTACCCAGCGCTGTTATTGGAGCAAAAAAGGCGCCAGGGAAGGTGGGAGGGGAATCGAGTAATGGCGCACTTTACCACTGACCACCTCTCACTATCCCAACCCCACACCAACATAGCCCCTGGTATTATTATTATTATTATTATTATTATTATTATTATTATTATTATTATTATTGTTGTTGTTGTTATTGTTATGATACATTCATCTTGACACTATTTGGATATTATATGGACGTACTGTTAGCTTTTAGTTAGAAGAGCTTTGCTGTTTCTAACTGACCATACCCATTTGCCATAATGAAGGAGTTGGGGTCAGAGTCGGATGGTGTAACAGTAGAGGAGTCGGAGTTGGTGCCTGACTCCACAGCTCTGTGTATAATAGAATTATTTGGACACAATATGACAATTTGGGCAGTGTTGGTACTATTAATGACAAATAAAATAGGATTATTTATGATTACTTGGTGTTTTTTGCTCAATGACATGCAATTATGTTGAGCCTAAGGCCCACATAGCAAGCCGCAGCCTAAGGCTGCATTCACACAGAGTAACGCCAGGCGTCATTTGTGTGTAATTTGTGTGTCTTTTATGGCCGTCATAAAACGTTTACATAGAGTTCTATAGGAAAAGACGGCCGTCATTTACAGCCGTCATTTACGGCCGTCATTGTAATGACGGCCGTAAATGATGGCAGTAAATTACGGCCGTCATTTCCTATAGAACTCTATGTAAACGTTTTATGACGGCCGTAAAAGACACACAAATTACACACAAATGACGCCTGGCGTTACTCTGTGTGAATGCAGTCTAAAAGCGTGGTAGAAACATAGTGCATTTTTCCCACAGATCTTTTCATAGAAGGCCTGCAGAGTTTTTCTCTGTGGGCTTTCTGCTTCAATTATACTCATATGGAAAAGACCAGTGTTTCCGTAGGTATAGTTCACATGCAGCAGTATACAAAAATGCAACAGTTTTTTAAATAGTAGTATGTCTGCTGTGGATATTTTTCTGCAATGTGTGGATGGGAATAGCCAGAATCCAACCACTTCACAGGTACAAAATTGGGGTGTTTACGCTACATGCGACACCGCCTAAAGGTCAATTCCTTTAAAAACATATTTCTTATGTAAATATGAGCCCTACAGAAAAGACACAACGATTAGCAGACGATTATCTTGCTGTCTTACTATGAGTCGTTTACAGTAACAAGAAAATTATCTAAAATCCCCCTAATGCTGAAAGACTACATACCATACATTTCATATTCTTTGGATTGCTTCCTCATAACATTTAGAATTATGCAGTTTGGCAAGTTTTAAGTGAGCTTGTAAGTGTAGCGACACATATAAATATAGCTACCTCTATGACATAAGGGAGCTACAGTGGCGAGACCTCATCATGATGTATCACACCATAGTCTTACTTCTCATACTATGCCCACATTCATTGGGACAAAGATACCTCTTTACAACAACAACAACAACAACATCAACAACAACTTCATATCCGATTTCAACTTCCAGAGGTATGTATTCTAATATGACTAACTGATTAAATCCATTATGTGAATAGCATATTTTCCTCTAACGCTAGGTTCACACTTGTGTCTGCCTATCGGTTGTTCTGGTTAATCAGAGAACCAGAAAAAAAAATAGGCAAATTGCTACTACAGTGGTCACATATGGGGTCCGACAAACCCTATTAATTATTATGGGATTCTTCAGGTGAAACCGCTGGCCAAAAAATTCTGACTTGCAGGACTCTTTCATTCAGCGATTTTGGACACACACTGCATATGGAGACTCTAACGCAGATGTGAACGTCGCCTTACCTATGCAATCTTTGTGATACTAACATTAATATTCACCTTCCGTCACCTGCTTTTGACCTCCTCATCGCGTTCGAAGCTATTTCTCAGCCTTCTCGGAGACGTCATGACACTTGATGTGTCTATATGACCAGTGTGGCCCAAAGAAAATGCTCAATTTGTTCAGTTTCATTAAAAATCGAACAATTTGGGATATTCAGCTCAAACCAGGCTCACAGTCCATCTCTAGTTCTGATGTTTAGTTATATTTAGTTTTGATGTTTAATATGTTTTGCATTGCAGAATTGTTTGCCTTTATTCCAGTCGGAAAGTCTGGTTTGCACTGGTTATTCCATTGCATTTGCTTTTTATAAAGAGAGGACCCCCTCAACTTTACTATGGGAATACTTGGGAGATGGGGTAGATTCACTTATAAAAAAAAAATAAAAGATTGAGGAAATTGTGAAGTTAGTAACATATTTTCAATATATTATAAGTAACTCAAAGTTGTTCCACTGAAAAATGCAACTCAGAGTGCAAAAAACAGATATTGATATAAAAAATGGTTCTCAGAAGGTGGGGATGAAATAAAAACTCTGTGCCATAAAGATTAAAATATTGTGTGGCAGGTAAAATCAGGGATGTAGCTATAGGAGATCCAGAGGTAGCTATGACTTCCGGGCCCTGGAGCCTCTACATTCTAAGACGACATCAGTTCTATGTACACATCTGAAGGCTTTGCCGTCTTTATTTTTGTCAATGACCTTATGTTTTTTTCCTTTTCTTTTCAGGTTATTATTATGTTGACAGTGGAAGCTCTTATGTGTCTTGCAATGATACAGGTACAAGATATTTGTAAAGATGAGATATGTGTAGACATGCAATATCATTACTGTCACATATGGTGACTGGCTTCCCCATAGATTTCAGATAGAGGAATAAGTCACATATTAGGCGGGGGCTGTACTACCGATTTTGCATTAGGGTTCAGAGGTTTCGCATCTGATATTGAGAAAGATTTCTAGTTCAGGTGTTCTTCACAGCAAGTATTTCTAGAAGATATTACACTACAGTTCAAAAGTTCAGGGTCACTTAGAAATTTCCTTATTTTTGAAAGAAAAGCAGTTTTTTTTTCAATGAAGATCACATTAAATGAATCAGAAATACACTCTATACATTAATGTGGTAAATGATTATTCTAGCTGCAAACATCTGGTTTTTAATGCAATATCTACATAGATGTATAGAGGTCCATTTCCAGCAACCATCACTTTAGTGTTCTAATGGTACATTGTATTTGCTAATTGTGTAAGAAGGCTAATGAATGTTTAGAAAAACTTGAAAACCCTTGTGCAAGTATGTTAGCACAGCTGAAAACTGTTTTGCTGGTTAGAGAAGCTATAAAACTGACCTTCCTTTGAGCTAGTTGAGAATCTGGAGCATTACATTTGTTGGTTTGATTAAACTCTGAAAATTGCCAGAAAAAGAGAACTTTCATGTGAAACTCGACAGTCTATTGTTGTTCTTAGAAATAAAGGCTATTCCATGAGAGAAATTGACAAGTAACTGAAGAGTTCCTACAACGGTGTGTATTACTCCCTTCAGAGTACAGCACAAACAGGCTCTAACCAGAGTAGAAAGAGAAGTGGGAGGCCCCGCTGCACAACTGAGCAACAAGACAAGTACATTAGAGTCTCTAGTTTGAGAAATCAATGCCTCACAGGTCCTCAACTGGCAGCTTCATTAAATAGTACTTGCAAAATACCAGTGTCAACGTGTACATTGAAGAGGTATACAGGAAAAGGACCAGCCTTTGGAGGGACAGGCAAAAGCCAGCGCTCACCCATCAACAATGAAAAAGACTGAATGGCAGTCAGTGTGACAGAGGTACAGAGCGAGCATCCCTCCTCCCTCCTCCTCCTCTAACCTCCCCCCTAACTTTCCCCCTATGCTTTGTACATTTCATAGAAATGGTGCCTGCTTTTGACATTTGCTGAGCTGGCTTTCATGATAAGGCTGTTATCTGCGCACTGCATGTAAGACAACTCCAAATAGCACTCCATTGGAGACAAATTACAGCCCAAGTTGGACACAGTACAGGCTGAGGTGTAGAGAGCAATCGATTGGTCTGCACTTGAGAAAGGGCTATATGGCCTGTAACGCCTTGTGCTAAATAAAGTCTTTTTCATTGTTGATGGGTGAGCGCTGGTTTTTGCCTGTCCCTCTGAAGGCTGGTCCTTTTCCTCTATATGTCCCGACGTACCAGTGACGGACACCAGCGGCTGCCCTCCCACCGACTTTGGTTGTTGTCTATTGGTTGTTGTGCACTACACAACCAAATCAGGTGAGCAGTCACCTGTCATTTGCATTTATTCCCTTATCATCAAAGGGTCAAAGGTAACACTAGGATCGGCTCGGTGCCTTGCCTTTCTTGTCGTTTTACATTGAAGATGCTGGCCTTCAGGGCACAGTGTCAAAGAAAAAGCCATATCTCAGACTGGCTAATAAAAGGTAAAGCTTAATATGGGCAAAAGAACACAGACATTGGACAGAGGAAGATTGGAAAAAAGTGTTATGGACAGACGACGTTTGAGGTGTTTGCATCACACAGAAGAACATTTGTGAGACACAGAACAACTGAAAAGATGCTGGAAGAGCCTGACGCCATCTGTCAAGCATGGTGGGGGTAATGTGATGGTCTGGGGTGGCTTTGGTGCTGGTAAAGTGGGAGATTTGTACAAGGTAAAAGGGATTTTGAATAGGGAAGGCTATCACTCCATTTTGCAATGCCATGCAATACTCTGAGGACAGCGCTTGATTGGAGCCAATTTCATCCTACAACAGGACAATGACCCAAAGCCACCACCAAATGATGTAAGAACTATTTAGGGAAGAAGCAGGCAGCTGGTATTATATCTATAATGGAGTGGCCAGCGCAGTCACCAGATCTCAACCCCATTGAGCTGTTGTGGGAGCAGCTTGACGGTACGGTACGCAAAAAGTGCCCATCAAGCCAATCCAACTTGTGGGAGGGGCTTCTGGAAGCACGGGGGGAAATTCTCCAGATGACCATAGCAAATTAACAGATAGAATGCCAAAGGTCTGCAAGGCTGGAATTGCTGCAAATGGAGCATTCTTTGACGAAAGCAAAGTTTTAAGGAGAAAATTATTATTTCAAATAAAAATCATTATTTCTAACCTTGTCAATGTCTTGGCTATATTTTCTATTCATTTTGCAGCTCATGTGATAAATAAAAGTCTGAGTTTTCAAGGAAAACACAAAATTGTCTGGGTGACCCCAAACTTTTGAACGGTAGTGTATAACTGAGTCATAGGTAAAAGAATTTGTAGCAATTTGGCCTAAAGGGTTTGTCTGTAGTGAGAAAAAAAAGATGTCCTAGAGATATATTTCTGAATTTTGGCTGTAGAATCTCTGGCTCTCTGAGATACAGTCACTCCATTACATTTGTATGTTCTCCGGGTGTTTGTGTGAGTTTTCTCCGGGTACTCCAGTTTCTTCCCACACTCCATAGCCATACCGATAGGAAATGTAGGTTGTGACTCCTATACAAGATAATGATTGATAGTAAGTAATTACAATGTCTGTAAAACACTATGGAATATGTTGGTGCTATACAAGTATGCAAATTAAATTCTACATATTGGTGGTGGTCCCAGATCATTCCTGCTATTCACAAGGACACATCAATGGGCCTCCACCATGTAAAACACTGTTCTATTAAAACTTATAGGAAAGACATTGACATTAGCTTAGAAGTTGCAAAATATTCAAGCTGCAGCAAGACCCCAAGGGCATAGAGATCAGTAGATGGCCATCAGACTACTTTTTCAAGTCGGTAGGGATGAAGTTACAATTTAAGCATTGGCGATGTTACCTTTACATCTCATTTCTTGTATTGCTTAAAAAAATAATAATAATAATAACCTAACCCTGTTTTTCCAGCATTCCCTTCATTTACTTTGGTCATGGACACGACTGGGTCAATGCTTTCCTATCTGAATAACTTCCAAGACATTGTCAGGACTTTTTCCACTCGTCTGGCGGCGTCATCTGCTAATGTGACCCGACAATACACACTGATGCAATTTAATGATCCAAGTAAGACAATTATTTATTTTACAACTGTTACATGAGAAAAATGTAAAACTCTGTTCACACCATGATTGCTGTACATATTCACATATGTGCCAGGAGATACTGTACCCCTGGTGTATAAGCCTCCTCATGATACAATTGCGGGGTTCCTGTAGCCTGGCCTAAAACTAGCCCCTACAAAAATAGTGTTTAATTTGCATGATGGACTTTAAAATGGGTCCATAGACCACTATAAACCCACTGGATGCCGAAAGAGTATATTTTTTGATAATTACCAAGCAGGCAACAATATGTAATTTTTACTGTATAGGAAAGTACAGGATTTTTTTTTCGTATGAGGAGCCTACAGATGCAATAAGTCTCTGTATGAAATATTCAATACAGCAGGGCATACATGGAATTATGTCTATTGCCATACCTCCCAACCGTCCCGATTTCCGCGGGACATTCACAATTTGGGTGACGTGTCCCGCGGTCCCGGTTGGAGGGAGGTATGTCCCGATTTCAACTCAGATCTGCGTCCAGAGGATGCAGATCTGAGTTGAACACATACCCGGCTAAAGCAAGGAGCTGTCACAGTTCAGCTCTTGACTTTTTTTTTCCCGCTATGGCGCTTAGCATATAGGAAAAATATTTTTATAGTTTGTAGACCGGGCGCTTTCAGACACAGGGAAAACTAATGCATATGTGTTTCACAGTATTTAAGTACTTTTATATGTGTTTTAGGGAAAGGGGGGTGATTAGAATTTTTAATACTTTTTATTTTTTTATATATATTTTTTTTACTTTTTTTTATTTTTTGCATTTATTAGACCCCTAAGGGGTCTTGAACCTCAGGGGGTCTGATCACTAATGCAATGCATTACAGTACTAATGCATTGCAAAAATCCTGCATTTTTTATTGCAGGCTACATAGCGTAACCTGCAATAGAAAGTATAGAATGACAGGCCGGAGAGCCTTCACAAGACTCCCGGCTACCATAGAAACAGGACGCCGACCCTGGAGCTTGCTCAGGGTGCCTGCAATCACTGGTAAAAGGCACCAGAGGGGTTAATGAAAGTGATAGGTGCAAGCATTAGCGCATGGTGTCTGCTGTATAAAACAGCAGACACTGGGCAGTTATGTGAAGCTTGGTGAAGCAAATGTGGGGGTTGGCAGAGGAGCTGTTCCCTAAGCACTAAAGTCACAGCACTAATAACAAAAAAAAATTGTGCTGTGACTTGTGCTTGGGGGACAGCTCTACCAACCCTCACAGGTGCTTCACCTAGTACCATCAGGAGTAGCACATGTGGGGGATGGGAAGCTATTAGGGATTGATTGTCTTCCCAACATGTGCTATCCGTAAAGGCTGCTAGCCCCTGACATTTGCAACCCCCATTACAGAAAAGGCTGCTGCTGCCCATCCCTCACTTCTCACTCACCACTTTTGTTTGGGCTCCTGAATGTCTACAGCATTATCTCCATGTTATCTTCTTTTCATGGGCGCTTCACCTTTCACTATTTGCTTGTCCCAGTACCCGAATGGGGTGGGGAGGAGGCGATATTTGTGGAGTGAAGATAGCATGGGGATTATGCTGTAGACAATTACACTGTCAGAGGTGGAGGAAGGACTGCAGCACAATGACAGGATCACTCCTGCTGGGACCAGGGAAGGGCGGAGGGGATTGGGTTTACCTTAGGCTGAGCTCTGCTGGCTTCTTCTTCCCCCGGGACCCTGAGGTTTCAGCTTGCAGATAAGGGGCAGGGTTATGGTAATGAGGGAAGTTTCCCTCTTCAGTGAATGAAGTGAGAAGCTGTACCGGAATGTAGTAAGCGGCTGCACAGTGCTGGGACCGCCTTTCGCCTTTTTTAAGGAAGGAGGTTTCTCAGCCCGCTGCCCTAGTATCATTTCACAATTGCAATAGAAATTGTTAGGCAGAATTCTTAGATTAAGTTAGGAATTCATTATTGAAACTTTAGTTGTTAGCTACCTGTGGTGTGCCTCAGTTGGTCACTGAGTGCACACTATCTATTTATTTGCAGTCTACAGTCATGACCAAAAGTTTTGAGAATGACACAAATCTTATATTTTCACATGATCTGCTGCCCTCTGGTTTTTATGTATGTTTGTCAGATGTTTTTATCACATACAGAAATATAATTGCAATCATATTATGAGTAACAAAAGCTTATATTGACAGTTAGAATGAGTTAATGCAGCAAGTCAATATTTGCAGTGTTGACCCTTCTTCTTCAGGACCTCTGCAATTCTCCCTGGCATGCTCTCAATCAACTTCTGGACCAAATCCTGACTGATAGCAGTCCATTCTTGCACAGTCAATGCTTGCATTTTGTCAGAATTTGTAGGTTTTTGTTTGTCCACCCGTTTCTTGATGATTGACCACAAGTTCTCAATGGGATTAATATCTGGGGAGTTTCCAGGCCATGGACCCAAAATCTCTATGTTTTGTTCCCTGAGCCAATTAGTGATCACCTTTGCTTTATGACAAGGTGCTCCATCATGCTGGAAAAGGCATTGTTGATGGCCAAACTGCTCTTGGACGGTTGGGAGAAATTGAACTTGGAGGACATTCTGGTACCATTCTTTATTCATGGCTGTGTTTTTAGGCAAGACTGTGAGAGAGCCGATTCCCTTGGCTGAGAAGCAACCCCACACATGAATGGTTTCAGAATGCTTTACAGTTGGCAAGAGACAAGACTGGTGGTAGCGCTCACCTCATCTTCTCCGAATAAGCTGTTTTCCAGATGTCCCAAACAATCAAAAAGGGGATTCATCAGAGAAAATGACTTTACCCCAGTCCTCAGCAGTCCACTCCCTGTACCTTTTGCAGAATATCAGTCTGTCCCTGATGTTTTTTCTGGAGAGAAGTGGCTTCTTTGCTGCCCTCCTTGAGACCAGGCCTTGCTCCAAGAGTCTCCGCCTCACAGTGCGTGGAGATGCACTCACACCTGCCTGATGCCATTCCTGAGCAAGCTCTGCACTGCTGGTAGCCCGATCCCGCAGCTGAAACACTTTTAAGAGACGGTCCTGGTGCTTGCTGGTCTTTCTTGGGCGCCCTGGAGCCTTTTTGCCAACAATGGAAGCTCTCTCCTTGAAGATCTTGATGATGCGATAGATTGTTGACTGAGGTGCAATCTTTCTAGCTGCGATACTCTTCCCTGTTAGGCCATTTTTGTGCAGTGCAATGATGACTGCACATGTTTCTTTAGAGATAACCATGGTTAACAGAAGAGAAACAATGATGCCAAGCACCAGCCTCCTTTTAAAGTGTCCAGTGGTGTCATTCTTACTTAATCATGACAGATTGATCTCCAGCCCTGTCCTCATCAACACCCACACCTGTGCTAATGGAGCAATCACTGAAACGATGTTAGCTGGTCCTTTTAAGGCAGGGCTGCAATGATGTTAAAATGTGTTTTGGGGGATAAAGTTAATTTTCTAGGCAAATATTGACTTTGCAAGTAATTGCTGTTAAGCTGATCACTCTTTATAACATTCTGGAGTATATGCAAATTGCCATTAGAAAAACTGAAGCAGTAGACTTTGTAAAAATTTATATTTGTATCATTCTCAAAACTTTTGGCCATGACTGTAGCACAGGAGTGCTGTCTAGTCTGGTTTCCTTCGAGCGGTTGCTTGAGCTGCACAGGCCTCTGTGATTAAACAGAGCAACCCCGGTTGGTGTAGTGGGCTGGCAGTGACGCTAACTGCCAGACCTTATTCACACCAGGGTATTCCTGTAGTTCAGAGCCCAGTAGGGCTCCCCAGGGTTTTTGTTAGTTTTTTTTTTTTTTTTTTAATAAACCCAACTGACCTTAACATGGGGCCTTGGCCATTTCCAGCTGGCCCTGTACGTCCCGTAGCCCTCCATGTGATTGCAACTGGGCAGTCCCTTAGGGGCTAAAAGTCCATCCATCTACTTCCTCTCCTGTCTACTCCTCTTGATTTTTTTTCCAGGTAGAAGTATTGTTAGCCATTGACCGTATCGGCCAATCATGCAATCACTGGGAAAAAAACAAGCAGTTTACTAAGACTTGAGACAACCCTTTCAATGCACATACAGAAGCACCATCAGAAAGCTCAGAGACTTACATGTACATGCTAAAACGTTCACCATTTATGGATATTTCCCAAAAGCTAAGGCTATACATAGGGAAATGCAGCTGAAAAAGAAAGCAGAAAACACAGCAGAAATAATACATTTGCTGTTTGCTTTTAGTGCTTTTTTTGCATTTTGCCTCGACCTAAAATATGCAGTGCTTTTCATAGATACTAGAGATGAGCAAACACTAAAATGTTCGAGGATCGAAATCCGATTCGAACAGCCGCTCACTGTTCGAGTGTTCGAATGGGTTTCGAACCCCATTATAGTCTATGGGGAACATATACTCGTTAAGGGGGAAACCCAAATCCATCTCAGGAGGGTCACCAAGTCCACTATGACACCACAGGAAATTATGTTAACACCTCTGGAATGCCACTGGGACAGCAGGGGAAGCATGCCTGGGGGCATCTAACACACCAAAGACCCTCTATTACCCCACTATCACAGCCTAACAACTACACACTTTCCACATTAAAAAAAACCTCTATCAAAGTGGGAAAATACCTGGAAACCTTCTTTACTCCCCAAATGGATGGACACAAACCCCAATTTAAGCTCAACAAACAGTAACAACCACCCCTTTAAACCATGACAACCACAGATGGAATAGGCAATGGGAAATCCTTTAGTCCTCACCCTCAGCTGTCATTGTGTGTGTGTGTGTGTGTGTGTGTGTGTGTGTGTGTGTGTGTGTGAGATGTGGTAAGACCTTCCAAAATTCACTTTTCTAGCCCTTAACATGAGCCCTTCCAAACAAAGTTACAGGACCTTAAGCTGAGCTACCAGCAGAGATTGAGGCCCTTGGCATGAGTAGAGCCTTGTACCAGCAGTGTTTTTGGAGTGAGTAGAGCCTTCAAAATACAGTGCTTTTGGCCCTTGGAGTGAGTAAAGCCTTGCACCAGCAGAGTGTTAGCCCTTTTAAAACTCTTTGCCCCTAAAACAGTGGTTCCAGAACCATCACTCTCATTGTGTTGGATTGATGCAGTGGATTGGACTGAGGACCCAGACATTGACCTTCATTTTGACTGTCAAATTGATAACATTTTGGCATCGAGTCCTGGGGGTAACTTTGATTTAGATGACCGCAAAGGGGGAGAATTGGCTGCAACCACTACTAGCGGTAATGGTCCTCTAATATCGGACTCTACATTACCTATACAGGGTTCTGATCAGGTGTTAATTGTCCAAACAACATGCTCCAGTACTTTAGATGTAGATCAGAAACCACTTTCCCTTCCGACACCAGATTTAACCAAGCTTCACCATCATCATCCTGCTGAGATGGAGCCACTAAAGGAAACCTTGCCTTCAAAGACATGTCCTGGAGCTGCGACTGAGCCAAATGTAAACACAGAGTCCTTTTGAACGGAACAAAATTCACCAGCAGTGTTTTTGGCCCTTAGGGTAAGTTGAGCCTTGCACCAGCGTGTGTCCCGTAACATCAGGCGGGTCCTGAGTTCTGCGCTTTGCACAAAAGTTCCACTTGACCACCGACACGTGGACAAGTGCATGCGGCCAGGGACGCTACATCTCAATCACGGCACACTGGCTGAATGTAGTTGAGGCTGGGACCGGCTTGCAAACCGTGGCGGCCTGCCTTGTCTCCCCGTCCAATATTCCTGGCAGGAGTGCTGAAACACCACCCTCCTCCTCCTCTCTTGAATCGACCACAACTACTGGCGTGGGGAGACGTCAGCAGGCCGCGATGAAGCTCATCAGCTTGGGGGACAGACAGCACACTGCCTCCGAGGTCAGGGATGCCATCCTGGCTGAGATGGCAATGTGTTTTTCCCTGCTGCACCTGGGGCCAGGCATTTTTGTCATGTGTGATAACGGCAAGAACCTGGTAGCGGCTCTGGAGCTTGCCAACCTCCAACACGTTCCATGCTTGGCCCACGTCTAACTTAGTGGTGCAACGTTTTTTGAAAACATACCCAAATGTACAGAAGCTGCTGGTGAAAATGCGGCGCTTGTGCGCCCACTTTTGCAAGTGTACAGGAGCCGCTGCTAGCCTCAAAACACTCCAGGTCGAGGACAAACTGAGTGTGGTTTACACACTTTGCAATGCGACTCCCCATCTCCCAGGCCTTTCATTCCAGTCTAAAGTACAGCGCAACCCACCCACATGCCCAAGGCTTCAACGGCCTCATCTCAAAAATTCTGGCCCAGGAGATGTTGGGGTCCTGGCTTGTGGACACTCTGCCCTTTTTGGGCCTGCTGGCTACTGCGCCACCTCACTGTGCTGTCCACACCAGCACTTTTCCCCAAACATGAGGCGGTCCCTAAGTTCAGCGCTTTGCCCAAAAGTTCCACGTGACCAGCTACGAATGGACAAGTGCATGCGGACAGGGACGCTACCTTTCAATCTTGGCAGAGTGGTTGAATGTACTTGAGGCATGGACCAGGTCGCAAAATGTGGTGTAATGACTTGTCTCTCCACACAACATTCCTGGGAGGAGGGCTGAAACACCACCCTCCTCCTCCTCCGCCGTTAAGTGGACCCCAGCTACAAGCTAGAAACACTGGTGTGGGGAGACGTCAGCAGGCCGTGCTGAAGCTCATCAGCTTGGGGGACGGACAGCACACTGCCTCTGAGGTCAGGGATGCCATCCTGGATGAGATGGCAATTTGTTTATCCCCGCTGCCCCTGGGGCCAGACTTTTTTGTCTTGTTGGAGGGCTCTGGAGCTTGCCAGCCTCCAACACGTTCCATGCCTGGCCCACGTGTTGAATGTAGTGGTGCAACGATTTTTAAAATCATACCCCAAATTATCGGAGCTAAGGGTGAAAGTGCGGCACTTGGAAACCCACTTTCCCAAGTCTACAGTACCTGGAGCTAGCCGCAATACACTCCAGCAAGGCCTACATCTGCCTGAAGCACCTACTGTTGTGCGAGGTCACCACACGCTCAAACCCTAGATACCGTATGTTGAGCAGGGTGTGTGAGCAGCAGAGACCTTTGATGGAGTTCCATCTACAAAACCCAAGGGTTCCTCAAAGTCAGCTCCCCCAGTTTCTGCACCATGAGTTTCCAGGGGTGGCAGAGTTATGGCTAGAGGCAGAGGCATGGATAGGGGTGATGTCTAGGGGCAAAAGCAGTGTGGATGTGAAGGCAAGATAAGCAGCAAAAACTGGGGGTACAAGCAGAGGCATGGACTGGGGTGATGTCTAGGGGCAAAAGCAGTGTGCATGTGGAGGGAAGCTAAATCAACAAAAAAAAGCTGGGTAAAAGCACAGGCATAAACTGGGGTGATGTTTAGGGGTGAAAGCATTGTTGATGTTGAGGGAAGCTAAGCAGCAAAAACTGGGGATACAAGCTGAGGCATGGGCTGGGGTGATGTCTAGGGACACAAAGAAGTGTGGATGTGGAGGCAAGCTAAGCAGGGAAAAAAGGTGGCTAGATGCAAAGGGATGTCCAGAGGCAGCAAGGGCAAAGATGCAAAACTCTCCCCTGTTTCAAGAATTTTCCCTAGGTATGGGACACGTTAATGGCACCCCCTGGGCAAACTACCGCCACTGAGGGGCCTAGTGTCATCAGGAGAGACAAGTATAGGCGCATGTTGCGGGACTACCTGGCCGACCCCAGCTCTGTCCTCTCCCATCCCCTTGCGCCCTACACTCATTATGTCTCAAAGTGTGATTTGTGGCTGGAACTTGCGCTGTTCGCTTTGGAGGTCCTTCCCTGCTGCCAGCGTGCTATCTGAAAGGATCTACAGCGCAGCCGGTGGCATCATCACCGATAAGTACAGCTGTCTGTCAGCTGACAGGCTGACTTTCACCAAAATGAACAGACAATGGATAGACCCATCATATACATGTCAGTTACATGACAAATTTAGTGCAGTTTGCTCACTTTGCAAGTCTAACATGAGTTGGAGATTTGCAGAGAGCAACCTCACCACCTCTTGCGTGTGCTATAATTTGGAAGGCAAGCCCTGGGCTCAGTAGGTGAGAGCAAGCGCAGGATAATCGTCATTTGGCCTTGCGGCCACTGCCTCTCCCACTGTTGACAGTGCTGGCGCTGCAGTCCAGACCACCATCCTGGTCACCTCCAAATCTAACTCTGACACTTTGGGGAGTTCACCCTCATCCTCCCCTTTTCCTGCCACTTCTCCTTTTGCCTGCGCCATCATGCGCCTCTTCCCAGCAACTCCCCATCTCCCCGGCCTTTCATTTCAGGCTAAAGTACAGCGCAACCCACCCACATGCCCAAGGCTTCAACGGCCTCATCTCAAAAATTCTGGCCCAGGAGATGTTGGGGTCCCGGCTTGTGGACACTCTGCCCTTTTTGGGCAGAGTGTCTACTGCGCCACCTCACTGTGCCGTCCACACCAGTACTTTTCACCTTTTTCATGAGGTGGTCCCTAAGTTCAGCGCTTAGCACAAAGTTCCACCTGACCAGCTATGCATGGAGAAGTGCATTCGGACAGGGACGCTACCTTTCAATCTTGGCACAGTGGTTGAATGTACTTGAGGCGGGGACTGCATCACAAAATGTGGTGGACTGACTTGTCTCCCCACACAACATTCCTGGGAGGAGGGCTGAAACACCACCCTCGTCCTCCTCCTCCGCCGTTAAGTGGACCCCAGCTACGAGCTGGAAACGCTGCAACACTGGCGTGGGGAGACGTCAGTAGGCCGTGCTGAAGGTCATCAGCTTGGGGGACAGACAGCACACTGCCTACAAAGTGAGTCATGCCATCCTCGATGACACGGCAATGTGGTTTTTGCCACTGCACCTGGGCCCAGGCATGTTGTCATGTGTGATAATGGCCGTAACCTGGGATCAGCTCTGTAGCTTGGCAGCCTGCAACATGTTCCATGCCTGGGCCATGTTTTTAACTCATTGCTGCTAATCTTTTTAAAAAAGTACCCCACTGGTGAAAGTGCGGCGCTTGTGCGGATAGTTTTGAAAGTCTATAGTTGCCGCCGCTAGCCTCTATGCACTCCTACAATGCCGGTATCTGCCCGAACAACGGCTGTTGTGCGACGTCTCCACACTGCTGGAACTAAACATATCATCTCTTGAGCAGAGTGTGTGAGCAGCACAGACCTTTGATGGAGTTTCAACTGCAAAACCCTAGGGTTCGTCAAAGTCAGCTCCCTCAGTTGCTCAACCATGAGTGGCCATGGGTGGCAGACTTATGTGAAATCCTATCCCATCCATTGCAGTGGACACGAAACATTAGCATGCGCTCATCACAACTCCGGATATGGCAGCTGCGTTCAGCAGGGTGCAGGGTACAACACAGACCAGGCCCGAGCACCAGGAACAGGTGTTAGAAATACTGCAGCATCCGCCATTTCCTTCCAATTTTGTGGTTGTGGACCCGCCACTGACGTTTCTGGACCTCAGTGAGGATGATGAGACACAGTTGCCATCAGGGAAAGCTGTGGTCATGTGCGGTTTGCAGTAAGGGGCAGTGCGCAATTGGAAGAGGAGTTGGTTGTTGACGAGGCCACCGACCCCACATGGACAGGGGTGATGTCTAGGGGCTAAAGCAGTGTAGATGTGGAGGGAAGCTAAATCAACAAAAGACCTGGGTAGAAGCAAAGGCATAAACTGGGGTGATGTTTAGGGACGAAAGCAGTGTAGATGTGGAGGGAAGCTAATTCAACAAAAAAAACAGGGTAGAAGCAGATGCATAAACTGGGGTGATGTTTAGGGGCGAAAGCAGTGTAGATGTGGAAGGAAGCTAATTCAACAAAAAACATGGTAGAAGCAGGTGCATAAACTGGGGTGATGTTTAGGGGCGAAAGCAGTGTAGATGTGGAAGAAAGCTAATTCAACAAAAAAACAGGGTAGAAGCAGATGCATAAACTGGGGTGATGTTTAGGGGAGAAAGAAGTGTAGATGTGGAAGGAAGCTAATTCAACAAAAAACAGGGTAGAAGCAGAGGCATAAACTGGGGTTATTTTTATTGGCGAAAGCAGTGTAGATGTTGAGGGAAGCTAAGCAGCAAAAACAGTGGGTAGAAGCAAAGGCATGCAAAACTCTACCCTGTTGGAAGACTTATTACTAGGTCTGGGACATGTTAATGGCCCCCCTGGACAAATTACTGTCACTCAGGGGCCTAGTGTTACCAGGAGGGACAAGTATAGGCGCATGTTGTGGGAATACCTGACCGACCCCAGCTCTGTCCTCTCCGGTCCCTCTGTGCTCTACAGCCTACACTTATTTTCTCATCTTTTTTTCTGCACTACACATTGTCAGGATACGGAGTCGCCGTGGTCTCCTTGCTGCGCGGTGTCTCCCTGGGAGACGTGTTAGGAGTTCTATTGGGTGTGCTTAGGTCATTAAGGGTTAATCTTTTCCTTGCCTTCAGTCTCCATGTCATTAGCCATCAGGTGTGTTTTTCTGCTGCTATTTAATCCCCACCCAGGCATGGATCCTTGCCAGCCATTCACTTTGTGTTTCCTGGTCCCCCTGCTCAGTCTGATTCCCTGTCTGTTTGTATTCCATATGTTTCTTGGTTTTTAGACCCGGCTTGTATTTTTGACTATCCCTTGTCTTTTGATTTGGTACCTTTTATTATATCTCCTGGCTTGACCTCTTGCTCGTCTGACCTCGTCTTCTCTTCTATGTCTTGCTGGGACTTGTGGTCCTCCCTGGTTCCATGCTGTTTAGTTTTTTGTTTTGCATTGCATTTACACTGTGCTTTCTGTTTAGGTGTGACCCCGTGACTCCAGTCCCTAGGACTTTCAGGGCCTCCTCTCCCCTTATCCTAGCCGCCGGATAGAAGGTTAGGAGCTGTGGTAGGCGCACTTCAATTAGGAAGTGCATTGGTCTGCCTCATCTCAGATATTACAGCATAGTTATAGCTGCAGGGCCTGCGACCCCTTTTGTCATTAGTTGCACACTGTTGCACAGCTGTGTCACTCTGCACTGCCTGACCCTGACTCCAATCCTTACACACATCTCTTGTCAACTTTCTTTGGATTCTCAGAAGTGGTGGTCTCAGTGCTGAGAAACGCATCTGAGTCCCCCTGGCAATATGCATTAAGAGAACCCTGGACCAACTAAGTGTAGTCAGCTAGCATAGAGCATAGATAAATGCAGAGAAAGACGTTGTACCACTTCCAGAGATGGTAACTTCAGTGCTGGAGATGTCAATGGACAGTGTAACAGGATTAGCTGAGGGATCGCTGTCTTAACCACTTTTTGGCACAAAATTAAAGTCCAAAGCCAAGTATCGTGCAAGTATATGATGCAAGGACACCTACACATCTGTCTCTGACACATTGGGGAGTTCACCCTCAAGCGCCCTTTTGGCCTGCACCATCATGCGCCTCTTCGAGCCACTCCACATCTCCCAGGCTTTCATTGCAGGCAGAAGTACAGCACAACCCACCCCATGCCCAAGCCTTTAACAGCCTCATCGAAAAACTGCTGGCCCTTTAGATGTTGGCGTTTAGGCTTCTGGATACCCAGGCCTTCCGTCAGCAGATGGTAGCTGGGGCATCTCCCTATGCTGGGTCTAGCCGTTACTACTTCTCTTGGTGTGCTGTCCCTGCCTTGCACCTGCATGTGTCCCATAACATCAGTCGGGCACAGAGCTCCGCGCTTTGCTGCAAGGTCCACTTGACCACTGACACATGGACAAGCGCCTGTGGTCAGGGATGCTGCTTATCTTTAATGACAGGCAGGGTGAATGTAGTGGAGTCTGGGCCCGGGGTGCAAACTGGGGTGGCCTATCTCCTCTCCCACGGCAAAATTCATCGCTGGAGTAGACTGAAACCCTACTATGCTGCAACCTCCACCCCAGCTACTAGCGGTAAACGCTAAAACACTGGCGTGGGGAGATGTCAGCAGGACGTGCTGAAGCTCATCAGCTTGGGGGACAGACAGCACAGTGCCTCCGAGGTCAGGGATTCCATCCTGTCTGAGATAGCAATGTTTTTTACCCTGCTACACCTGGGGCCTGGCATTTTGGCGCCTGTGATAATGGCCGGAACCTGGTAGCACATCTGGAGCTTGCCAGACTCAAACACGGTCCACACATGGCCCACGTTTTCAACTTGTTGGTGCCATGTTTCTTTGAAACCTACACCATTGTGCCTGATATACAGGTCAAAGTGTGGCAATTTTCGTAAATGAGAACTAGCCTCTGCTAGGCAGAAAACATTCAGAGCACACTCCTCTCATCTTCGCACCATTGGCTGGTGGAAGAAGATGAAGAGGATGGAGTGGCATCTGATGTCCCTGTCCCACACGAGGCTAGAGGGTGCACTTCAGTGCATCCCATTGCTGCACCACAGATGGTGTGAAGGGGAGTGGAAAATGGAGGAAATGGAGAGTGACCCTTACAGTTGGGGCCAGCAAAGGCATGCCAAGTAACACACTGGCACACATGGCTGACTTCATGTTGTGTTGCTTTTCAAGAGTCTAACGCATACTTCACATCATGGAGAGCAAATAATACTGGATTTTTGCAAGCCTCGAATCCCGGTCTAGGTCTAATGTCTGTTCCTTTGTTATAGTAGGGGAGAGGGAAAAAAAAATTACTTAAGTGATGCATTTAGCGTACATAGACTGACTATTAATGTGTATCCCACTTAGTGTTGTTGGGGTTACACACCGTCACAACCTGGCTAAAGCTTCTATAGCTGTTAATAAAGTCAACATAACTTTACAGTATCCAAAAAGACAGCTGGTACTGACAGAAAGCAAGACAAATGTCAACAAAAGCTGTGAGCTCTGAACACCCACAGTGACTTTGGCGTCATCATTATAAGGGAGTGGGTGGTAATAAATAGCTTGGCAGTGCCTAAAACCCAAAAAGCTTACAACTATATTTACATTAAGATACACAAATGACACTTTTTAGTAGCATGTCATGAGACAAGCTGATAAGATCTTCCTTTGTGCAGTGCTATTTGAAAGTTAATAGCTGCCTTCATTTTAATTAAGGAGAAGGTGCAGACAGATTAGATTTAGAACATGTTGTCTTCATTGTCAAAATCCTCTATATAGGTAATGGGATTTTTGGGCCGAGCTGTCTGGGAACGAGCTGGTGCAGCACTGACAACCTAGGTGAATATGGCAAGAGCCTGAGATGTAGGGTGAATGTATCCCCAAATTATTTGGGGAATTTCAACTCAGAAACTGGCACTATATACCAGTAGCAAGAATTGAGGGTGTATGTAACCCCAATATATTCTTTGAATTCCCAGTCAGACCCTGGCACTATATGGCAGTAGCAAGAATTGAGGGTGTATGTAACCCCAATATATTCTTTGAATTCCCAATCAGAAAATGGCACTATATACCAGTAGCAAGAATTGAGGGTGTATGTAACCCCAATATATTCTTTGAATTCCCAGTCAGACACTGGCACTATATGGCAGTAGCAAGAATTGGGGGTGTATGTAACCCCAATATATTCTTTGAATTCCCAGTCAGAAAATGGCACTATATACCAGTAGCAAGAATTGAGGGTGTATGTAACCCCAATATATTCTTTGAATTCCCAGTCAGAAAATGGCACTATATACCAGTAGCAAGAATTGAGGGTGTATGTAACCCCAATATATTCTTTGAATTCCCAGTCAGACCCTGGCACTATATGGCAGTAGCAAGAATTGAGGGTGTATGTAACCCCAATATATTCTTTGAATTCCCAGTCAGACCCTGGCACTATATGGCAGTAGCAAGAATTGAGGGTGTATGTAACCCCAATATATTCTTTGAATTCCCAATCAGAAAATGGCACTATATACCAGTAGCAAGAATTGAGGGTGTACGTAACCCCAATATATTCTTTGAATTCCCAGTCAGACCCTGGCACTATATGGCAGTAAAAAGAATTGAGGGTATATGTAGGCCCAATATATTCTTTAAATTCCAAGTCAGAAAATTGCACTATATACCAGTAGCAAGAATTGAGGGTGTATGTAACCCCAATATATTCTTTGAATTCCCAGTCAGACCCTGGCACTATATGGCAGTAGCAAGAATTGAGGGTGTATGTAACCCCAATATATTCTTTGAATTCCCAGTCAGACCCTGGCACTATATGGCAGTAGCAAGAATTGAGGGTGTATGTAACCCCAATATATTCTTTGAATTCCCAGTCAGACCCTGGCACTATATGGCAGTAGAAAGAATTGAGGGTGTATGTAACCCCAATATATTCTTTGAATTCCCAGTCAAACCCTGGAACTATATGGCAGTAGCAAGAATTGAGGGTGTATGTAACCCCAATATATTCTTTGATTTCCCAGTCAAACCCTGGCACTATATGGCAGTAGCAAGAATTGAGGGTGTATGTAACTCCAAAATATATATTCTTTGAATTCCCAGTCAGACCCTGGCACTTTATGGCAGTAGCAAGAATTGAGGGTGTATGTAACCCCAATATATTCTTTGAATTCCCAGTCAGACCCTGGCACTATATGGCAGTAGCAAGAATTGAGGATGTATGTAACCCCAATATATTCTTTGAATTCCCAGTCAGAAAATGGCACGATATACCAGTAGCAAGAATTGAGGGTGTATGTAACCCCAATATATTCTTTGAATTCCCAATCAGAAAATGGCACTATATACCAGTAGCAAGAATTGAGGGTGTATGTAACCCCAATATATTCTTTGAATTCCCAGTCAGAAAATGGCACTATATACCAGTAGCAAGAATTGAGGGTGTATGTAACCCCAATATATTCTTTGAATTCCCAGTCAGACACTGGCACTATATGGCAGTAGCAAGAATTGAGGGTGTATGTAACCCCAATATATTCTTTGAATTCCCAGTCAGAAAATGGCACTATATACCAGTAGCAAGAATTGAGGTTGTATGTAACTCCAATATATTCTTTGAATTCCCAGTCAGACCCTGGCACTATATGGCAGTAACAAGAATTGAGGGTGTATGTAGGCCCAATATATTCTTTAAATTCCCAGTCAGAAAATGGCACTATATACCAGTAGCAAGAATTGAGGGTGTATGTAACCCCAATATATTCTTTGAATTCCCAGTCAGACCCTGGCACTATATGGCAGTAGTAATAATTGAGGGTATATGTAACCCCAATATATTCTTTGAATTCCCAGTCAGACCCTGGCACTATATGGCAGTAGCAAGAATTGAGGGTGTATGTAACCCCAATATATTCTTTGAATTTCCAGTCAGACCCTGGCACTATATGGCAGTAGCAAGAATTGAGGGTATATGTAACCCCAATATATTCTTTGAATTCCCAGTCAGACCCTGGCACTATATGGCAGTAGCAAGAATTGAGGGTGTATGTAACCCCAATATATTCTTTGAATTCCCAGTCAGACCCTGGCACTATATGGCAGTAGCAAGAACTGAGGGTATATGTAACCCCAATATATTGTTTGAATTCCCAGTCAGACCCTGGCACTATATGGCAGTAGCAAGAATTGAAGGTATATGTAGGCCCAATATATTCTTTGAATTCCCAGTCGGAAAATGGCACTATATACCAGTAGCAAGAATTGAGGGTGTATGTAACCCCAATATATTCTTTGAATTTCCAGTCAGACCCTGGCACTATATGGCAGTAGCAAAAATTGAGGGTGTATGTAACCCCAATATATTCTTTGAATTCCCAATCAGAAAATGGCACTATATACCAGTAGCAAGAATTGAGGGTGTATGTAACCCCAATATATTCTTTGAATACCCAGTCAAACCCTGGCACTATATGGCAGTAGCAAGAATTGAGGGTATATGTAACCCCAATATAATCTTTGAATTCCCAGTCAGACCCTGGCACTATATGGCAGTAGCAAGAATTGAGGGTGTATGTAGCCCCAATTCTGTTGTTAGGGGACTTACAGTGTATTCAAGTTAGTTTCTGGGGTGGAGGTGGGGGGGTACATTGTTGGAACGTGGATCGGGGGTATATAGGGTATATGGGAATACACTTTCAGTGCATTCCATTCAGGATCCTCAAAACTGTGGAAAGCTGGGTTGCGCCGATTGAGCCCGTCAATGCCATGTTACATTGACAAGTTTCTCCCTGGAATTGAGGGTGTATGTAACCCCAATATATTCTTTGAATTCCCAGTCAGACCCTGGCACTATATGGCAGTAGAAAGAATTGAGGTTGTATGTAACCCCAATATATTCTTTGAATTCCCAGTCAAACCCTGGAACTATATGGCAGAAGCAAGAATTGAGGGTGTATGTAACCCCAATATATTCTTTGAATTCCCAGTCAGAAAATGGCACTATATACCAGTAGCAAGAATTGAGGGTGTATGTAACCCCAATATATTCTTTGAATTCCCAGTCAGACCCTGGCACTATATGGCAGTAGCAAGAATTGAGGGTGTATGTAGGCCCAATATATTCTTTAAATTCCCAGTCAGAAAATGGCACTATATACCAGTAGCAAGAATTGAGGGTGTATGCAACCCCAATATATTCTTTGAATTCCCAGTCAGACCCTGGCACTATATGGCAGTAGCAAGAATTGAGGGTGTATGTAACCCCAATATATTCTTTGAATTCCCAGTCAGACCCTGGCACTATATGGCAGTAGCAAGAATTAAGGATGTATGTAACCCCAATATATTCTTTGAATTCCCAGTCAGAAAATGGCACGATATACCAGTAGCAAGAATTGAGGGTGTATGTAACCCCAATATATTCTTTGAATTCAAAATCAGAAAATGGCACTATATACCAGTAGCAAGAATTGAGGGTGTATGTAACCATAATATATTCTTTGAATTCCCAGTCAGACCCTGGCACTATATGGCTGTAGCAAGAACTGAGGGTATATGTAGGCCCAATATATTCTTTGAATTCCCAGTCAGACACTGGCACTATATGGCAGTAGCAAGAATTGAGGGTGTATGTAACTCCAATATATTCTTTGAATTCCCACTCAGACCCTGGCACTATATGGCAGTAACAAGAATTGAGGGTGTATGTAGGCCCAATATATTCTTTAAATTCCCAGTCAGAAAATGGCACTATATACCAGTAGCAAGAATTGAGGGTGTATGTAACCCCAATATATTCTTTGAATTCCCAGTCAGACCCTTGCACTATATGGCAGTAGCAAGAATTGAGGGTGTATGTAACCCCAATATTTTCTTTGAATTCCCAGTCAGACCCTGGCACTATATGGCAGTAGCAAGAATTGAGGGTATATGTAGGCCCAATATATTCTTTAAATTCCAACTCAGAAAATTGCACTATATACCAGTAGCAAGAATTGAGGGTGTATGTAACCCCAATATATTCTTTGAATTCCCAGTCAGACCCTGGCACTATATGGCAGTAGCAAGAATTGAGGGTGTATGTAACCCCAATATATTCTTTGAATTCCCAGTCAGACCCTGGCACTATATGGCAGTAGCAAGAATTGAGGGTGTATGTAACCCCAATATATTCTTTGAATTCCCAGTCAGACCCTGGCACTATATGGCAGTAGAAAGAATTGAGGGTGTATGTAACCCCAATATATTCTTTGAATTCCCAGTCAAACCCTGGAACTATATGGCAGTAGCAAGAATTGAGGGTGTATGTAACCCCAATATATTCTTTGATTTCCCAGTCAAACTCTGGCACTATATGGCAGTAGCAAGAATTGAGGGTGTATGTAACTCCAAAATATATATTCTTTGAATTCCCAGTCAGACCCTGGCACTTTATGGCAGTAGCAAGAATTGAGGGTGTATGTAACCCCAATATATTCTTTGAATTCCAAGTCAGACCCTGGCACTATATGGCAGTAGCAAGAATTGAGGATGTATGTAACCCCAATATATTCTTTGAATTCCCAGTCAGAAAATGGCACGATATACCAGTAGCAAGAATTGAGGGTGTATGTAACCCCAATATATTCTTTGAATTCCCAATCAGAAAATGGCACTATATACCAGTAGCAAGAATTGAGGGTGTATGTAACCCCAATATATTCTTTGAATTCCCAGTCAGAAAATGGCACTATATACCAGTAGCAAGAATTGAGGGTGTATGTAACCCCAATATATTCTTTGAATTCCCAGTCAGACACTGGCACTATATGGCAGTAGCAAGAATTTAGGGTGTATGTAACCCCAATATATTCTTTGAATTCCCAGTCAGAAAATGGCACTATATACCAGTAGCAAGAATTGAGGGTGTATGTAACTCCAATATATTCTTTGAATTCCCAGTCAGACCCTGGCACTATATGGCAGTAACAAGAATTGAGGGTGTATGTAGGCCCAATATATTCTTTAAATTCCCAGTCAGAAAATGGCACTATATACCAGTAGCAAGAATTGAGGGTGTATGTAACCCCAATATATTCTTTGAATTCCCAGTCAGACCCTGGCACTATATGGCAGTAGCAAGAATTGAGGGTGTATGTAACCCCAATATATTCTTTGAATTTCCAGTCAGACCCTGGCACTATATGGCAGTAGCAAGAATTGAGGGTATATGTAACCCCAATATATTCTTTGAATTCCCAGTCAGACCCTGGCACTATATGGCAGTAGCAAGAATTGAGGGTGTATGTAACCCCAATATATTCTTTGAATTCCCAGTCAGACCCTGGCACTATATGGCAGTAGCAAGAACTGAGGGTATATGTAACCCCAATATATTGTTTGAATTCCCAGTCAGACCCTGGCACTATATGGCAGTAGCAAGAATTGAAGGTATATGTAGGCCCAATATATTCTTTGAATTCCCAGTCAGAAAATGGCACTATATACCAGTAGCAAGAATTGAGGGTGTATGTAACCCCAATATATTCTTTGAATTTCCAGTCAGACCCTGGCACTATATGGCAGTAGGAAGAATTGAGGGTATATGTAACCCCAATATATTCTTTGAATTCTCAGTCAGACCCTGGCACTATATGGCAGTAGCAAGAATTGAGGGTGTATGTAACCCCAATATATTCTTTGAATTCCCAATCAGAAAATGGCACTATATACCAGTAGCAAGAATTGAGGGTGTATGTAACCCCAATATATTATTTGAATTCCCAGTCAGACCCTGGCACTATATGGCAGTAGCAAGAATTGAGGGTGTATCAAATCAAATCAAATCAAATCAAAAAATGCTTTATTGGCACGTCCGAATAGGTATTTGGCATTGCCAAAGCTAGTAAAGTGTGTGTGTGGGGGGGGGAGTTGGGTTGGGTGGGTGGTGGGTATGGGGGGGGGGGGGTTTGGGTTATAACAGTCCATGGAGTCTCATCTTCCTCTTCGTTGGTGACCGCTATATGGGGGGGGGGGGGTTTGGAGGTGGGGTGGGGCAGGGCGGTTGGTTTGGGGTATAACAGTCCGTGGAGTCTCGTCTTCCTCTTCGTTGGTGACTGCTATATGGGGAGGTGGGGGCGGGGCGGGTGTTTTGGGATAAATATAACAGTCCATGGAGTCTCATCTTCCTCTGATTTGGTGACAGCTGGACACGTATTGGGCAGCGATCTCCACTGTGGCTTCTTCTTCTCCCAGTAGGATGTAGAGTTTCCTCTTCTCGTCTGCAGATCTGAAGTCTGGGATGTGGGCAGAGAGTCTTTGGTAGTAGACGGCCCTCACAGCTGAGTATTTGGTGCAGTGTAGCAGGAAGTGGGTCTCGTCTTCTAGGACCCCCTGGTCACAGTGCTGGCACAGTCTCTTCTCCCGTGGCTTGTACGTCTGCCTGTATCGCCCCGTCTCTATCTCTAGGTTGTGGGCGCTCAGTCTGTACCGGCTCAGGGTCTGTCTGTGCTTGGGGTGGCGTATTCTCTCCAGGTAGGTGGCCATGGTGTAGTCCCTTTGTAGGGATTGGTACACGGTGAGTTTCTTGGAGTTATTTATTTCATTTCTCCATTCTTCAATGTACCGCTCTCTGTTTGCCTCTGTGGTCGCCTTTATTTCGGCCTTGGTTATCATCTGTTGGTGTTTTTGGTTTGGTGGTTGGCTGCTGTTTGGTTGGTGAATGTCTGGTTTGCTCAGGTGGCTTAGCCAGGCTTGGTGGTGGTAGGAGTCGGGCTTGCTCACCTGGATGTGTGCCTGGAAAGCTAGCGCCCTCTTCTGTATGGTGAGCCATAGGGGGAGTCTGCCTAGCTCTGCCCTGCAGGCCATGTTGGAGGTGTTGCGATGGACATGGAGCAGGTATTTGCAGAACTCCAGGTGGAAGTTCTCTGTTGGGCTGGAATCCCACTTTGACTGGTCTGGGTAGGTGGCTGGGCCCCAAACTTCACTGCCATAGAGAAGGATCGGGGTGATGACTGCGTCAAATATCTTCAGCCAGACCCTCACCGGTGGTTTGAGGTGGTAAAGTTGTCTTCTGATGGCGTAGAAGGTTCTGCAGGCTTTTGCTTTCAGGGTTTCTATTGCTGCTTTGAAGCTTCCTGATTGGCTGAGCTCCAGCCCCAGGTAGGTGTAGCTGTTGGTTTTCTCCAGTGTGGAGCCGTTCAGTGTGAATTGTGGGGTGGTGGAAGCTTTATTGTGGCCCTTCTTCTGGAATACCATGATTTTGGTCTTTTTCTGGTTGATGGGTAGGGCCCATGTGGTGCTGAATTTTTCCAGCACTGACAGGCTTTCTTGGAGGTCTTTCTCGGTGGGGGCCAGGAGTAGGAGGTCATCGGCATACAGCAGGAACTTCACCTCTCGATTGTTCAGGGTGAGGCCTGGGGTTGGTGAGGTCTCCAGGGCTGTAGCCAGTTCATTGATATAGATGTTGAAGAGCGTTGGGCTCAGGCTACAGACTTGTCTGACCCCTCGGGCCTGTTGGAAGTATGCGGTCCTTTTCCCATTCACCTTCACACTGCACTGGTTTCCGGTGTAGGAGCTCTTGATGACGTCGTACGTTCTTCCTCCTATTCCACTCTCTAGGAGTTTTAGGAGTAGGCCTGGGTGCCATACTGAATCAAACGCCTTCTTAAAGTCCACGAAGCAGGCGAATATCTTGCCTCTTCTGGTGTTGTGGACGTGCGTCTTGATGAGGCTGTGCAGGGTGTAGATATGGTCTGTGGTGCGGTGGTTTGGCATGAACCCTGCTTGGCTCTTGCTGAGGACCCCGTGTTGTGTGAGGAAGGTGAGGATTCTGTTATTGATGATGCTGTTGAACAGTTTCCCTAGCGTGCTGCTGACGCAGATCCCTCTGTAGTTGTTGGGGTCATATTGGTCCCCATTCTTGTAGATGGGGGTTATGAGCCCTTTGTTCCAGTCTTCGGGGAAGTGTCCAGCATTGAGCACGAGGGTGAATAGCTTTGCCAGTACCGCGTGTATTGCTGGAGGGCTGTATTTGATCATCTCTGGTAGGATGCCGTCAGGGCCACTGGCCTTTTTGCCTTTCAGCAGGACAATTCTTTCCTGTATATCTTTTATGGTGATTGGTGAGTCCAGAGGGTTCTGGAAGTCTTTGATGACTTTCTCCATGTCCCTCAGTTTGGTGATTATCTGTTGCTGTTCTGGAGTTAGTTCTTCTTCTGGGATGTTTTTGTAGAGACCTCTGAAGTAGTTGAGCCAGATATTGCCATTTTGGATGTGGAGAGAGTTTTTCTTGGGCTTTGTGCCCATGTGGTGCCAGGTCTCCCAGAATGAGCTGTCCTGGAGGGAGTCCTCTAGTTGCTCGATTTTGTGGGAGAGGTATCTCTGTTTCTTCTCTCTGAGGGTGCCCTTGTATTGCTTGCATAGATTGTTGTAGGCTTCCCTCACCTCCTTGTTGTTGGGGTCCCTGTGTTTTTGGTTGGAGGCTGTTCTTAGGGTATGGCGTAGTGCTCTGCAGTCGCTGTCGAACCATTTGTGGGACTGTTTGTTGGTTTGTCTTATGGGTTTGGTTCGTTTCAGGCCTGCTAGTTCTGCTGTGGTCTGTAGGATGTACTTGAGATCCTTCACAGCTCTGGTGACTCCCTGTTGGTCTGGCTGATAGGTGTTTGTATGGAAGTTTGTGAGCAGTGTCTTGATTTCGGGTCGGTTGGTTGCGTTGGTATATTCTATGGCCTGGTGGTTGGCCCATTTGAAATGTCTTGGTAGGTTGTAGAGGCCGGACTGTTGGGGCTCATGTGTGGGTGTTTTGTTCCTGGTTCTCATGTATAGTAGGATCTGGTTGTGGTCTGATAGATGGGAGTCAGGTGCGATTGTGAAGTCTTCAATGTCTGACAGGTCTGCGTCTGTAATGGCATAGTCCACCACGCTGTTGCCCACTTGAGAGTTTAGTGTGAAGCGTCCTCTGGGATCGCCTGTGGTACGTCCGTTTATTATGTACAGTCCTAGGCTTCGGCACATGTTCAGCAGTTGTCTCCCACTCTTGTTGACAATTCTGTCTTGGCTGTTTCTTCTTGTCTGTGTGGGTTCTGGGTGGTGGATCTCACTACCGTGCGTATGTGGGTTGTCGTCCGGGGGCAGGTAGTCTATCTCTGTGCCTGGTGTATGTAACCCCAATATATTCTTTGAATTCCCAGTCAGACCCTGGCACTATATGGCAGTAGCAAGAAATGAGGGTGTATGTAACCCCAATATATTCTTTGAATTCCCAATCAGAAAATGGCACTATATACCAGTAGCAAGAATTGAGGGTGTACGTAACCCCAATATATTCTTTGAATTCCCAGTCAGACCCTGGCACTATATAGCAGTAACAAGAATTGAGGGTATATGTAGGCCCAATATATTCTTTAAATTCCAAGTCAGAAAATTGCACTATATACCAGTAGCAAAAATTGAGGGTGTACGTAACCCCAATATATTCTTTGAATTCCCAGTCAGACCCTGGCACTATATGGCAGTAGCAAGAATTGAGGGTGTATGTAACCCCAATATATTCTTTGAATTCCCAGTCAGACCCTGGCACTATATGGCAGTAGCAAGAATTGAGGGTGTATGTAACCCCAATATATTCTTTGAATTCCCAGTCAGACCCTGGCACTATATGGCAGTAGAAAGAATTGAGGGTGAATGTAACCCCAATATATTCTTTGAATTCCCAGTCAAACCCTGGAACTATATGGCAGTAGCAAGAATTGAGGGTGTATGTAACCCCAATATATTCTTTGATTTCCCAGTCAAACCCTGGCACTATATGGCAGTAGCAAGAATTGAGGGTGTATGTAACTCCAAAATATATATTCTTTGAATTCCCAGTCAGACCCTGGCACTATATGGCAGTAGCAAGAATTGAGGGTGTATGTAACCCCAATATATTCTTTGAATTCCCAGTCAGACCCTGGCACTATATGGCAGTAGCAAGAATTGAGGGTGCACGTAACCCCAATATATTCTTTGAATTCCCAGTCAGAAAATGGCACGATATACCAGTAGCAAGAATTGAGGGTGTATGTAACCCCAATATATTCTTTGAATTCCCAATCAGAAAATGGCACTATATACCAGTAGCAAGAATTGAGGGTGTATGTAACCCCAATATATTCTTTGAATTCCCAGTCAGAAAATGGCACTATATACCAGTAGCAAGAATTGAGGGTGTATGTAACCCCAATATATTCTTTGAATTCCCAGTCAGACACTGGCACTATATGGCAGTAGCAAGAATTGAGGGTGTATGTAACCCCAATATATTCTTTGAATTCCCAGTCAGAAAATGGCACTATATACCAGTAGCAAGAATTGAGGGTGTATGTAACCCCAATATATTCTTTGAATTCCCAGTCAGAAAATGGCACTATATACCAGTAGCAAGAATTGAGGGTGTATGTAACCCCAATATATTCTTTGAATTCCCAGTCAGACCCTGGCACTATATGGCAGTAGCAAGAATTGAGGGTGTATGTAACCCCAATATATTCTTTGAATTCCCAGTCAGACCCTGGCACTATATGGCAGTAGCAAGAATTGAGGGTGTATGTAACCCCAATATATTCTTTGAATTCCCAGTCAAAAAATGGCACTATATACCAGTAGCAAGAATTGAGGGTATACGTAACCCCAATATATTCTTTGAATTCCCAGTCAGACCCTGGCACTATATGGCAGTAACAAGAATTGAGGGTATATGTAGGCCCAATATATTCTTTAAATTCCAAGTCAGAAAATTGCACTATATACCAGTAGCAAGAATTGAGGGTGTATGTAACCCCAATATATTCTTTGAATTCCCAGTCAGACCCTGGCACTATATGGCAGTAGCAAGAATTGAGGGTGTATGTAACCCCAATATATTCTTTGAATTCCCAGTCAGACCCTGGCACTATATGGCAGTAGCAAGAATTGAGGGTGTATGTAACCCCAATATATTCTTTGAATTCCCAGTCAGACCCTGGCACTATATGGCAGTAGAAAGAATTGAGGGTGTATGTAACCCCAATATATTCTTTGAATTCCCAGTCAAACCCTGGAACTATATGGCAGTAGCAAGAATTGAGGGTGTATGTAACCCCAATATATTCTTTGATTTCCCAGTCAAACCCTGGCACTATATGGCAGTAGCAAGAATTGAGGGTGTATGTAACTCCAAAATATATATTCTTTGAATTCCCAGTCAGACCCTGGCACTATATGGCAGTAGCAAGAATTGAGGGTGTATGTAACCCCAATATATTCTTTGAATTCCCAGTCAGACCCTGGCACTATATGGCAGTAGCAAGAATTGAGGATGTATGTAACCCCAATATATTCTTTGAATTCCCAGTCAGAAAATGGCACTATATACCAGTAGCAAGAATTGAGGGTGTATGTAACCCCAATATATTCTTTGAATTCCCAGTCAGAAAATGGCACTATATACCAGTAGCAAGAATTGAGGGTGTATGTAACCTCAATATATTCTTTGAAATCCCAGTCAGACACTGGCACTATATGGCAGTAGCAAGAATTGAGGGTGTATGTAACCCCAATATATTCTTTGAATTCAAAGTCAGAAAATGGCACTATATACCAGTAGCAAGAATTGAGGGTGTATGTAACTCCAATATATTCTTTGAATTCCCAGTCAGACCCTGGCACTATATGGCAGTAACAAGAATTGAGGGTGTATGTAGGCCCAATATATTCTTTAAATTCCCAGTCAGAAAATGGCACTATATACCAGTAGCAAGAATTGAGGGTGTATGTAACCCCAATATATTCTTTGAATTCCCAGTCAGACCCTAGCACTATATGGCAGTAGCAAGAATTGAGGGTGTATGTAACCCCAATATATTGTTTGAATTCCCAGTCAGACCCTGGCACTATATGGCAGTAGCAAGAATTGAGGGTATATGTAGGCCCAATATATTCTTTGAATTCCCAGTCAGAAAATGGCACTATATACCAGTAGCAAGAATTGAGGGTGTATGTAACCCCAATATATTCTTTGAATTCCCAGTCAGACCCTGGCACTATATGGCAGTAGTAATAATTGAGGGTATATGTAACCCCAATATATTCTTTGAATTCCCAGTCAGACCCTGGCACTATATGGCAGTAGCAAGAATTGAGTGTGTATGTAACCCCAATATATTCTTTGAATTTCCAGTCAGACCCTGGCACTATATGGCAGTAGCAAGAATTGAGGGTATATGTAACCCCAATATATTCTTTGAATTCCCAGTCAGACCCTGGCACTATATGGCAGTAGCAAGAATTGAGGGTGTATGTAACCCCAATATATTCTTTGAATTCCCAGTCAGACCCTGGCACTATATGGCAGTAGCAAGAACTGAGGGTATATGTAACCCCAATATATTGTTTGAATTCCCAGTCAGACCCTGGCACTATATGGCAGTAGCAAGAATTGAAGGTATATGTAGGCCCAATATATTCTTTGAATTCCCAGTCAGAAAATGGCACTATATACCAGTAGCAAGAATTGAGGGTGTATGTAACCCCAATATATTCTTTGAATTCCCAGTCAGACCCTGGCACTATATGGCAGTAGCAAGAATTGAGGGTGTATGTAGGCCCAATATATTCTTTAAATTCCCAGTCAGAAAATGGCACTATATACCAGTAGCAAGAATTGAGGGTGTATGCAACCCCAATATATTCTTTGAATTCCCAGTCAGACCCTGGCACTATATGGCAGTAACAAGAATTAAGGGTATATGTAGGCCCAATATATTCTTTAAATTCCCAGTCAGAAAATGGCACTACATACCAGTAGCAAGAATTGAGGGTGTATGTAACCCCAATATATTCTTTGAATTCCCAGTCAGACCCTGGCACTATATGGCAGTAACAAGAATTGAGGGTATAAGTAGGCCCAATATATTCTTTAAATTCCCAGTCAGAAAATGGCACTATATACCAGTAGCAAGAATTGAGGGTGTATGTAACCATAATATATTCTTTGAATTCCCAGTCAGACCCTGGCACTATATGGCTGTAGCAAGAACTGAGGGTATATGTAGGCCCAATATATTCTTTAAATTCCCAGTCAGAAAATGGCACTATATACCAGTAGCAAGAATTGAGGGTGTATGTAACCATAATATATTCTTTGAATTCCCAGTCAGACCCTGGCACTATATGGCTGTAGCACGAACTGAGGGTATATGTAGGCCCAATATATTCTTTGAATTCCCAATCAGAAAATGGCACTATATACCAGTAGCAAGAATTGAGGGTGTATGTAACCCCAATATATTCTTTGAATTCCCAGTCAGAAAATGGCATTATATACCAGTAGCAAGAATTGAGGGTATATGTAACCCCAATATATTCTTTGAATTCCCAGTCAGACCCTGGCTCTATATACCAGTAGCAACAATTGAGGGTGTATGTAACCCCAATATATTCTTTGAATTCCCAGTCAGACCCTGGCACTATATGGCAGTAGCAAGAATTGAGGGTGTATGTAACCCCAATATATTCTTTGAATTCCCAGTCAGACCCTGGCACTATATGGCAGTAGCAAGAATTGAGGGTATATGTAGGCCCAATATATTCTTTGAATTCCCAGTCAGACCCTGGCACTATATGGCTGTAGCAAGAATTGAGGGTATATGTAGGCCAATATATTCTTTGAATTCCCAATCAGAAAATGGCACTATATACCAGTAGCAAGAATTGAGGGTGTATGTAAGCACAATATATTCTTTGAATTCCCAGTCAGACCCTGGCACTATATGGCAGTAACAAGAATTGAGGGTGTATGTAACCCCAATATATTCTTTGAATTCCCAGTCAGAAAATGGCACTATATACCAGTAGCAAGAATTGAGGGTGTACGTAACCCCAATATATTCTTTGAATTCCCAGTCAGACCCTGGCACTATATGGCAGTAACAAGAATTGAGGGTATATGTAGGCCCAATATATTCTTTAAATTCCCAGTCAGAAAATGGCACTATATACCAGTAGCAAGAATTGAGGGTGTATGTAACCCCAATATATTCTTTGAATTCCCAGTCAGACCCTGGCACTATATGGCAGTAACAAGAATTGAGGGTATATGTAGGCCCAATATATTCTTTAAATTCCCAGTCAGAAAATGGCACTATATACCAGTAGCAAGAATTGAGGGTGTATGTAACCATAATATATTCTTTGAATTCCCAGTCAGACCCTGGCACTATATGGCTGTAGCACGAACTGAGGGTATATGTAGGCCCAATATATTCTTTGAATTCCCAGTCAGAAAATGGCATTATATACCAGTAGCAAGAATTGAGGGTATATGTAACCCCAATATATTCTTTGAATTCCCCGTCAGACCCTGGCTCTATATACCAGAAGCAACAATTGAGGGTGTATGTAACCCCAATATATTCTTTGAATTCCCAGTCAGACCCTGGCACTATATGGCAGTAGCAAGAATTGAGGGTATATGTAGGCCCAATATATTCTTTGAATTCCCAGTCAGACCCTGGCACTATATGGCTGTAGCAAGAATTGAGGGTATATGTAGGCCAATATATTCTTTGAATTCCCAATCAGAAAATTGCACTATATACCAGTAGCAAGAATTGAGGGTGTATGTAAGCCCAATATATTCTTTGAATTCCCAGTCAGACCCTGGCACTATATGGCAGTAACAAGAATTGAGGGTGTATGTAACCCCAATATATTCTTTGAATTCCCAGTCAGAAAATGGCACTATATACCAGTAGCAAGAATTGAGGGTGTATGTAACCCCAATATATTCTTTGAATTCCCAGTCAGACCCTGGCACTATATGGCAGTAACAAGAATTGAGGGTATATGTAGGCCCAATATATTCTTTAAATTCCCAGTCAGAAAATGGCACTATATACCAGTAGCAAGAATTGAGGGTGTATGTAACCTCAATATATTCTTTGAATTCCCAGTCAGACCCTGGCACTATATGGCAGTAACAAGAATTGAGGGTATATGTAGGCCCAATATATTCTTTAAATTCCCAGTCAGAAAATGGCACTATATACCAGTAGCAAGAATTGAGGGTGTATGTAACCATAATATATTCTTTGAATTCCCAGTCAGACCCTGGCACTATATGGCTGTAGCAAGAACTGAGGGTATATGTAGGCCCAATATATTCTTTGAATTCCCAATCAGAAAATGGCACTATATACCAGTAGCAAGAATTGAGGGTGTATGTAACCCCAATATATTCTTTGAATTCCCAGTCAGACCCTGGCACTATATACCAGTAGCAACAATTGAGGGTGTATGTAACCCCAATATATTCTTTGAATTCCCAGTCAGACCCTGGCACTATATGGCAGTAGCAAGAATTGAGGGTGTATGTAACCCCAATATATTCTTTGAATTCCCAGTCAGACCCTGGCACTATATGGCAGTAGCAAGAATTGAGGGTGTATGTAACCCCAATATATTCTTTGAATTCCCAGTCAGACCCTGGCACTATATGGCAGTAGCAAGAATTGAGGGTATATGTAACCCCAATATATTCTTTGAATTCCCAGTCAGACCCTGGCACTATATGGCAGTAGCAAGAATTGAGGGTATATGTAGGCCCAATATATTCTTTGAATTCCCAGTCAGACACTGGCACTATATGGCAGTAGCAAGATTTGAGGGTGTATGTAACCCCAATATATTCTTTGATTTCCCAGTCAGAAAATGGCACTATATACCAGTAGCAAGAATTGAGGGTGTATGTAACCCCAATATATTCTTTGAATTCCCAGTCAGACCCTGGCACTATATGGCAGTAGCAAGAATTGAGGGTGTATGTAACCCCAATATATTCTTTGAATTCCCAGTCAGACCCTGGCACTATATGGCAGTAGCAAGAATTGAGGGTATATGTAACCCCAATATATTCTTTGAATTCCCAGTCAGACCCTGGCACTATATGGCTGTAGCAAGAATTGAGGGTATATGTAGGCCCAATATATTCTTTGAATTCCCAGTCAGAAAATGGCACGATATACAAGTAGCAAGAATTGAGGGTGTATGTAACCCCAATATATTCTTTGAATTCCCAGTCAGACCCTGGCACTGTATACCAGTAGCAAGAATTGAGGGTGTATGTAACCCCAATATATTCTTTGAATTCCCAGTCAGACCCTGGCACTATATGGCAGTAGCAAGAATTGAGGGTGTATGTAACCCCAATATATTCTTTGAATTCCCAGTCAGACCTTGGCACTATATGGCAGTAGCAAGAATTGAGGGTGTATATAGCCCCAATTCTATTTTTAGGGGACTTACAGTGTATTCAAGTTAATTTCTGTGGTGCATGTGGGGGGGCACACCGTTGGAACGTGGATCGGGGGTATATAGGGTATACGGGAATACACTTTCAGTGTATTCCATTCAGGATCCTGAACACTGTGGAAAGCTGGGTTGCGGCGATTGAGCCCGTCAATTCCACGTTACACTGACAAGCTTCTCCCTGGAATTTAGCTCTTATAAGAGCTGTTGGTTGTCTTCTCCTTCCTATCCTAGCCTGTCCCTGCCTACCAGAATCTAATCCCTAGCTAACTGGACGGAAACCTCCGTCCCCGGTGAATTGCAAGCTCAGAATGACGCGAAGCTGGGCGGCGCTGTTCTTTTAAATCAGAGGTCACATGTTTTCGGCAGCCAATGGGTTTTTACTATTTTTTTCAACGTCACTGGTGTCGTAGTTCCTGTCCCACCTACCCTGCGCTGTTATTGGAGCAAAAAAAGGCACCAGGGAAGGTGGGAGAGGAATCGAATTTTCGCGCACATTACCACGCGGTGTTTGATTCGAACATGGCGAACAGTGTGATATCCGATCGAACATGTGTTCGATAGAACACTGTTCGCTCACCTCTAATAGATACATGTGTTTTTGAAGAAGCTTCATCTTTTTGCAACTTTTTTCCTGCAGTGTGGGGATGAGATGAAATAAAATCTCATTAATTTTCTTGGGAATGTACCATACAGAATTTTTTTTCTTCAAATGTCAAAAATGTTGTAGAAAACATTGTAGAGACAATTTAGCCAACAGTTGTTTTGTGCTAGAATGTTTTTTTTAACATTCTTGTTGATGTCTCTTTTTACACTTCCTATACTGATCACAGGATGATGATCTGCCATCTGGCACCATGTAAAGATGGAAGTGAATTGCAGCAAAATATCATCTATAGTAATGTCAGTATTGTAGTAAGGTGGAACCCTACAATGAAGTTCATATACCTAAAGCCTCCATGCACACGAATGCATGTTGCATGTATTGTTTCTGTGTTTTTCACAGCTATCAAATTGACCCTTTTTTTTAATGGTCTCACACATTCAGCTGTATTATGGCTTCCTGCGTAAATATTAGAAATTGCAGAATTTGCAGAGAGCAGGAGAACTATCTGTTTAAATCCATTACAGCGCTGAGAGATATATATCCAAACGCCTTCACCAATGCAAGCCAAGAAGCCAGTTGGACTGGTGCTACATTTGGGCAGGGCCGCCGATAGGCCCGTATTACTGCTACTGGCGTCAGGGGCCCGGCCAAATTGAAAAATGGAGGGGGCCCGGTTTTGGCCCGCCACCATGTGCCGACCCCCTGGTGCCCGCAGCAGTCATTGTATGTCCGATTTCAACTCAGATCTGCGTCCAGAGGATGCAGATCTGAGTTGAAAACATACGCGGGCCGCGACTACAGCAAGTAGCTGACACAGTTCAGCTCCTTGCTTTGCCACTGCGTCTACACTAGTCGCTGTGTAGACGCGATCTGATGACGTCACATCGCGTCTACAACTGTGAGAGAGAGAGAGGCGTGCAGAGAGCGGCCGCGGCGAAGGAATGAAGAGAAGGTAAGTGTAATGTGTACAATACACTGAGGTGGAACGTGAAACTGGGGGCAGATGAAGGAGAGGACGGCATGACACTGGGGGCACAGATGTGGAGACATGAATCTGGGGGCAGAGATGAATAGACATGAATCTGGGGGCAGAGATGTGGGACATGAATCTGGGGGCAGAGATGGAGGGGACATGAATCTGGGGGCAGAGATGGAGAGGACATGAATCTGGGGGCAGAGATAGAGAGGACATGAATCTGGGGGCAGAGATGGAGAGTACATGAATCTGGGGGCAGAGATGGAGAGGACATGAATCTGGGGGCAGAGATGGGGGGACATGAAACTGGGGCAGAGATGGGGGGCATGAATCTGGGGGTAGAGATGGGGGACATGAAACTGTGGGCAGAAATGGGGGACATGAATCTGGGGGCAGAGATGGATAGACATGAATCTGGGGGCAGAGATGGGGGGACATGAAACTTGGGCAGAGATGGGGGGCATGAATCTGGGGGTAGAGATGGGGGATATGAAACTGTGGGCAGAAATGGGGGACATGAATCTGGGGGCAGAGATGGAGAAGACATGAATCTGGGGGCAGAGATGGGGGACATGAATCTGGGGGCAGAGATGGAGGGACATGAATCTGGGGGCAGAGATGGGGGGACATGAATCTGGGGCAGAGATGGAGGGGACATGAATCTGGGGGCAGAGATGGGGAGACATGAAACTGGGGCAGAGATGGGGGGCATGAATCTGGAGACAGAGATGGAGGGGACATGAAACTGGGGGCAGAAATGGAGGGGGAGACCTGAAACTGGAGGCAGATGAAGGGTGTATATGAAGCTGGGGGAGAGATAGAGGGGGACATATAATTTACGGGTGACTGTAGGAGGATTACACTGTGTGCGGGCACATGAAAAATTAATGAGAATGCGGAGTCAACATAAAAGTGGGCGGGGCTAAATTTACAGCGACGTGCCGCACATTTTGTCCCTCTTTTGGTTCTTCAAAAGTTGGGAGTTATGGGTACAGGGGGCAATGGAAAGATGTTAGAAGGTGGATGGGGGGGATTGTTGGGGCATCGGGTGTGCGGCACTGCAGAGAGAGAACTGGGGCAATAATATATAATATATAAGTTTTTAGCAGGAGAACTACAAAGCACACAATACCTCCAAAGGTATGTGTGCTTTGCATTAATAATGATGTAGGCTGCTATGCTACTAGCATAGCAGCCTGTTTGGGGTGGGACTTACACTTTAAAGGAGTGTTCACATTGCGTTTTTGGCCTCCCTTGCCGGAATACATTGGTATCCAGTCACAATCAGCTACCCACTTATCCCTGCATGGAGAACTGCAGGCCCCCCTTTTTTTTAATGGCCTGTTCTTCGTGCAGGGATAAGTTGACAGCTGATTCTGACTGGTTACCAACGTATCCCGGCAAGGGAGGCCAAAAACGCAATGTGAAAAAGCTGATGGCGGCCCTGAATTTGGGTATAAGTTATCTCCCCAGAAACTGGAAAGAGAAATGAATTTTCCACAATTAGAAGTCTAAACCATAAACCACGATAAACTTACAAGGCAAATCGGAATCAGAAGGATAAATCAAAAGAGTGATTGTCCAATCCAATAGACAGTTCAAGAGGTAAAATCAAAGCCAAAATCAGAAGATAAATAGTGCAGTACAAACAAGCAGGATAAGAAAGTCAAACTAGGTACAGCGAAGTAGAAGTAGCTTAGGAGGAAGAGGGTCTAAATAGGCTTCCTCAGCTGCTTATTAGATAAACCTAAGAGAACTCTGACATTGCAGAAGCTTCACAGTTTGGCACAGTAACCTTAAAGGGGTATTCCCACCTCACATACTCATCAGTCTTTACTGCTGTAAAATCTTCTTTCTTCCTGGTTTCTTGCATCATTTGGTGGGCGGGGTTTCACATGCAACCTGCCGTTTAGCTCCGCCCCAAATTAGCGTGTAGCTCCGCCCACCCATATTGGACTATGAAGTACAGGCAGCAGCAACTCCATTCTGTGTTACATACAGAGACTGCCTGTCTCTGCCATAAATGAACACAATTGAATTAGCTAGCCTGATAACTGGGAGAACAGAAGAAATGAAAGCAGCTCCTCTCCTCTATCTGATAGCAGAGAGCTAGGTCACGTGGTGTAGACACAGGAATAGCTAGATACACAGGCTCGCTCCCTGCACTTAGCCCCTCCTCCCTCCCCCCTAAGAGCAGCAGATACATCACTTGACTCATGACCAGATAAGTCAGGGCTGTGGCCACAAAGAATTGAATAAAGTAAGATAGTGGACAAACAAAGCAGTTTTGCTGAAGCAATGTATTTAGGAAAAGTCTTACATCCACATTACCAAGCAGTATAGATAGGATCCTTGTGATGGGACAACCCCTTTAAAGCAATAGTAGCTAAACTGAGATTCCTGACATCTGTGTATTATCGTGGTTCCATGCATGGGACCATGAGTCCAGGGCAAAACTCAGGACAGATCTGTTTTGCATTCCAAGCTCAATGAAAAAAATCAATTAGTCTGTGGAAGCACAGGCAGCATACATATCGCTTCTGTGAATGTAGCCTCATAGCGATCCAAGTCCCATAATTTTGTATATTTATAGTCTAGAATGCTTTTACAGTGCAGATAGAGACTATAGAAGTGTACAGTGATATCAGTAGTGGAAACTAATGGCACTGATATCTCTGCAACAGGGCAAGATACTAACAAAGCTGAAAATGTGCTGAATTCAGGTGACTTTGTCATGGTCTATAGCATGCCCAGTGATAGAGGACATCCATTTCTGATAAAATACATTTGCATAATTTAATTTCACATTATGATTTCTTTCTTCAGGTGTCGGGCCACTTAAAGTTACCTGCTCACCTACAGAGTTTCTCAATGGCCTTTCTTTTCTCTATGCTCATGATGGGGGCGATTGCCCGGAATACGCAATGGTGGGATTACTGAAAGCCCTGGAAGTCAGCCCATTTGGTTCATTTGTGGTGTTAGTAACAGATGCGACTGCCAAGGACAGTGGTAACACTGATGCAGTCAGCAAAATATTTTCTCTATTAGATTCTTTGCAAGTTAAGGTAAGATGTACAGAGAGGTGATATAAGAAATTCATACCTATTGTGCCATATGTTATATCACCATGGCCATTCATATTATGTATATTTTATTATGTTATTTATTTATTATATACCGTATATATTTTTATATTATATATATATTCTTTTTATTTTTTACTTCTTATTACAAGAAATCTCTTCAGGCTGAAACCACATGTGGCTACTGCATATTAAAATCTAGTGAATCCCATCCACACATTGCAAAATAATCCCTGCCGTGGACATACTATTTCCAAAACTGTTTTGTTTTTGGAAATGGCAGTATGTCAATTATACTTACGAAAAAGCTGGCGGTCTCCATCTAAGTATAATTGAAGCAGAAAGATGAAAACTCTGCAGACTTTCTGTGAAAGGCACTGTGGGAAAAAAACACAACACGTTTCTTCTGCATTTTTTTCCCACAGCGCTTTTTGGCCTGGTTCGTTCAAAGTGAAATTTATTTAATCCTTTATTTAATAATTTGCAAGGGATTAGTTATCCTGCAGTATAACCCAGGTATGAACAGATCCTGCAAAAAAAAAAAAAAATCATGAGTGCAGTTGACTTGAGCGAACAGTAAAATGTTCGAGGTTCGATATTTGTTTCGAGTAGCCCCTCAATATTCGACTACTCCAATCGAATATCGAACCCTTTTACAGTCTATGGGGGGAAAATGCTCGTTTCAGGGGTAGGCAATGTTCGATCAAATTATACTTACCAAGTCCACGAGTGAGGGTCAGGCTGGATCCTCCGAGAAGTCTTCTCCTTGAAGCGTCCCCGTGGCCTCTTCCGGCTCTTAATTCACTCTGCCAGGCATCGGCCCTGGGCAGAGTGAACTGCGCATGCCCGCACTACAAGTGGACATGCACAGTCGGCTCGATGCCTGGCAGAGTGAATTCAGAGCCGGAAGACACTGCGGTGAAGCTGCAGGGAGAAGACTTCTAAAGGTAGGAGAAGAACCAGCGTTGATTGGCCGACTGTATAGCATTCGGCCAATCAATGCTGGTTCTGCATCGAACTTTTACATTCAAACAGCGAGTGGTACTCGATCGAATACGAGTATTTCGAATACCGTAGTATTCGATCGAATACCTACTCGATCAAGTACTACTCACTCATCTCTAATTCTCATTAATCATTTATACTGTTTTATTTTTTCCTCTCTTCACAGGTTTTTCTTTTTGCTGGTTATTGTGGAAGTATAAATAACCCTGATTTCCAGATTTATAAAGATATTGCTGCCCGCAGTTACGGCCACGTCTTTTCAATTTACAATCCATCCACTACAGCAATTGCCAGAGTAAGAAAGAATGAACTAGTTTATTGGTATAAGCTATACTCAGACCTAACTTTTGTTTACTCACAGCACACAAACAGGCTGCCATAAAACAGCTGGAGGCTACTGATGGCTGGAAAGGAAGCCATTGCTTCCAAACTCTATTTTCATGGAGAAAAAAAAAATTCCAACAGTCGAGATTTCAAAGGGTTATCCGACTCTTTCTGGTTATGATAGGGCCAATGATTCTCATTCCCTAGCATCGGATACAGTTTACAGGTCCCCCGGCTGGAGCCAACCGTGAGGTCCTGTTTGTACCAGGTAACTGCTGGTGTCACAGGTTTCAGTGGTGACTTCTACAATATAAAATGTAATCCCATAAATTACCCCTAATAGCAGCAGTATTTTATAATTTGAAATTATTAGGAGTCTTTGGAGCTATCTAACAGAAATATACTAAAATATTAATATTATAATCAAAATAAAAAATTCCACAATTTAGAGAAATACAATTTTATATCTTTATTCATGGCATATACTTAAAGGGGTTGTCCAAGACCCAGGAAAGTTGGATACTATTGATAATAATCAAGGGTCAAGTGAATGGGAGCAGAGCTACATTTCCCGATGCTACCACTGCTGTGTACGGACAGGAAGCTCTACACAGTGTATGGAGCCCCATTTACTGTAATAGTTGTGCTGGGAAACTAAAGCATTGCTCCCATACACATGAAAAGGAGCAGAGCTGCCTATAGCTTCCATCTGCAGAAACAACTGGTGATGGCTAAAGAAAACCTTTAAAAATGTATAATTACTTATTGTGCAATACAAAAGAGAAACACTGGGTGGCATTGCTCCTTGTAAAAACAGATAGCTGCAGTTCGGGAGGCCAATGCATGAAAAGGCAAAAGGCAATCATTACCTGTATTTCGCACAACAGGTGCTTTCTCAAACTTCACATAAACCATATAACACCTGCCTAATTCATATATATAGGAATTCTCTCTCCCCGCCATCATCCAATGGAGCAGGGCAGGACCCCCCCCCCCCCCTAAAATTGTGCTACCTTCTTCCCCGCCCCGGAAGGAATCCCAGCCCTCCTCCGACCTGAAGGAGAATTGAAAAGCGCTCCGCAGGCAAGAAAGAATCCTAAAGACCAAACGAAGGTCCAGGGCATTGTCTGACCAGAAGGCGAACTTTCCCTAACATAGACCTACAAGAGCATGCGCATATTATTAAAATAATCAACACAGGCGTACTTGAAGGAGAACTAGTGTTCTCTTCAGATCCACGAAATTCATACATTATAGAGCTTGCACTCTATATCCTTTAGCCTTATAGGAAATCTGTCCAACCCAATGTGCAGCCCGACTATGCAAATTATTCAGGTGGACCTGTAGGAGAATTACAGATTCTTCTTGATCTTCATAGAAACTTTTTATATTTACTTAGATTTGCAAAACTATTTAAATTCTAATGGTCTACGGATTTTAAAATGGTAATGTTCATGGGAAAACCCCTTTAACTGTTTGTGGGGATGTAGATATTTGCCATTTGTAAAGACACCAGTATTATAAATGACAAAAGACGGGGGCGGGGCCTGACCGCGCAGCATGGTAGACGCGAGTCACTAGAGCTCCGTGATACTGGGGACTTTTGAGCGGTCGTCTTGCCTTACCTGGAGGTGAACATGGGCAAATCTGGCAGAGATAAGGAGGGGGAAGCACCAAGCACCCCTAGGATGCCCAAACATCAGGTGGACTTGCAGCGTTTTATTAGAAAGAAGACCGGGTCTTCTCCTCACACTCTCCCTAAGATGGCGCCGGAGTCTAGGCCGGAAGTGGACTTCGAGGACGACTCTGAAATTGGAAGTATAGCGGGAGGTGAGCTATCTGATACAGGTACCATGCCGCTTACACGGAAATTTTTTCTTAAAACTTTGGAAAAGGCAATTACGAATGCAATGTCACCAGTTTTAGCTGAATTGGCGGACATTACCTCTGAGATTAAAGCTACTTCTCATAGGGTCCAGGCTCTTGAGGAATCTTATTCGTCTATTAGGGAGCATGCCGGGGCGGTGTCCGACCATCTCCAACAGCAGGAAGAGTTACTTGATCGCTCCTTGCTACTAATAGAAGATCAGGAGAATAGAAGCCGCAGGCGCAATCTCCGTTTGAAAGGGGTCCCTGAATCTTACTCCCCAGATGACTTGCCCAAAATGGCGAATAGCATTTTCGCGGATCTGTTGGGACAGGAACGTGCAGCTCAGGTGACCATAGAACGCATACATAGATCGCTTAGGCCTAAGCCCCGGCAAGGGGACCCTCCCCGTGACATAATATGCGGTCTCCTCTCCTTCAGGGACACGCACGCCATCCTTACTGCGGCTAAAGCTAAAGACCAAATTTTGCTTGAGGGTGTTGAAATTTTTCTGTACCAAGACATTGCTCCCTCCATACTAGCAAAGAGGAGATTGCTCAAGCCTTTACTAGATGAACTGAGAGCAAAGAATATACAGTACTCATGGTTGTACCCTTTTGGACTGGCCATTCTGTGTGGCGGAAGACGCATTGTTGTTCATACTCCACGGGATTTACCAGCAGTCTGGTCATATCTGGATATTGCACCCTTGGAAATCCCCTCTTGGCTACCCTCTCAGAATTTGGATCCGATACCGCTACTTCCCCCTCTTCTGCCTGGGCCTGGTACTAATAAATTCAAGTCGCCCAAATCTCGGAAGAGCCTTCTCAGAGATTAATGAGTTTACCTGAACATGCCCTGGACTTCTCTGGCTGTTACCTGTCCACGGACCTACCGGTGACTTTACATTGTTCTCGCCGCCTATTTCTTGGACAAGAGTATGGCTTATGTTTCGTCTTTTTTTTTTCTTTAGGCCTTATCTGGATATATATCTCTTCTCTGGTTGATGGGATGCTTCCTTTCTTTTTTGATCCATATCTACCACACGTTGGCTTTGGACTTATTCTTTATTGCACCATGATGTTCAGTGTGACCGGTACAGCTGTACTTTACCAGTGCTCTTTGGCTTTTCCGTGCCTCGTTAAGTTGTTAACTGCCTATGTTTCTCCCACAGGTATTTTACTTACTAAATTTTCTTTATAGGACGACCCTTAGGGTCCCATTCCGATCAGGAAAAACCCCGTTCCATTAGTTTACTAGTTCAGTATTTGGTTACTTCTTGACTAGTTCTAGTTGTGTAGGTACTGCATACTGTTGTGTCTTTCTACTACCTGATAGTTACGAGATACCCTTGTCGGGTTCCTCGCATAGAAGGCATCCACGCCTTATTTGGTACTTGTCTCTCTCTTTCTGTGCTACCTTTCCGTTTCCCACCTTTTGTTCTTTTCCCTACCCTTCTCTTGCTCTTCTATCTCTAACCCTTGTAGTAATTTTCCTTACATTTCTCCTGCCTTTCCGTCATGACTTCTGTGACCCCCCCCCCCTCTTACGCTTTCATCCTTTAATGTGAAAGGGTTAAACTCTCCAAATAAGCGCCATTGGATAATGTCCTTTTCGAAAAAGCTTAATGCAGATATTCTGTTACTCCAAGAAACCCATTTTAAAACAGACAGAATTCCTAAGCCTTATAAAACTGTATATGATCGATGGTATTACTCAACTCATCCGACGTCCTCCTCTAAGGGCGTCGCCATTGCCATTAAACGTACGCTCCCGTTTGTTATTACCCAACAGTATGCTGATGTGGAAGGGAGAGCCATTTTTGTTAAAGGAAGCATTTCCAATCGACCACTAACTATAGCCTCACTCTATACCCCTAACCATGGTCAGCTCTCTTGGTTAATACAGACCCTGAAATCCCTGGCTCAGTTTGCAGAGGGCGAAATTTTGATTGGTGGTGATCTTAATGTCTTACTAGATCCCCTCTTAGATTCCTCCTCACAAAAATCTGCGCTTTCTCAGAAGGCTATTAGAAGACTACATCTTGCTTTGCAAGATTTGAATCTCATAGACTCCTGGAGGCTGGTAAACCCAACTGTAAAAGACTACACTTTTTTTTCAATGCCACACAATTCTCACCAACGCTTGGATTACATCTTATGTTCCAAGTCGCTAGTTAATAATATTATCAGGTCTCAAATTGGTGTTATTAGCGTCTCGGACCACGCGCCAGTTTCAACCACCTTTGCTCTTCCAGATTTGACCCCTAGGGAGTGGACCTGGCGCCTTAATGAACAGTTACTAGACAATCTTGAGTTTAGAGAGCATATAGGTAAAGAACTGTCTGCCTATTTCTTGTCGAATGTGTCACCAGAGTTATCCCCGGCTCTGGTTTGGGAGGCACATAAACCTTTTATACGGGGCCTTTTTATTTCCAGGGCTTCAGCCTTAAAGAAAGAGAAAAAAAAATGCTTGACTCCCCGATGGCTCAGATTGCCACCCTTGAGCGACTGCAGAAACGTAATGCTCTCTTATCTGCCCACTCGGATCTGTTGCTACTAAGAGAGAAGTTGAAACATTTGTTGAATGCTTCCTCAGCCAAAGCTTTCTTACATTCCAGAGCTCGTATTTACGCTCATGGCAATAAAGGGGGTAAACTTATGACCGCAATGTTGAGGAAGGAGAGAGCAAGGGCACATATAGCAGCAGTTAAGAAATCAGACGGTTCCCTGACTTATGATACTTCTGAAATTGTGAAAGAGTTCAGGCATTATTACTCCTCTCTCTATAACCTAAGGCAACAGAACACTGACCCTCATGATCCAGTTGGTAGTACGGAGGATATTTTGCGTATTCGAGAGTTCCTTCACTCTCTTAACTTGCCTTCTGTTACAGAAGAGATGAGTGATTCTTTGCTTCGACCAATCACAGAATCTGAAATAAAGGAGGTTTTATCTAGTTTTCCTAGTGGTAAGAGCCCTGGCCCTGATGGGTTACCCTCCCTCTACTATAAAACTTTTCAGTCACAGCTAATTCCTTATCTTACCTCCTTTTGTGATTCTCTGATGAAGGGCTCCCCTATGGTGCGGCAGACGCAGGAGGCGCACATTACTTTGATTCACAAAGAGGGTAAAGACCCGACGCAATGCTGCAATTATAGACCTATATCTTTGCTGAATTGTGATTTGAAGGTTTGGGCTAAGGTTCTTGCTCTAAGACTGAGAGATGTAGTCCCCTCTTTAGTTCATGAGGAGCAGGTCGGTTTTGTGAAGGGCAGGGAGGGTAAAGAAAATACGCATAAATTGTTACATATTATCGCATTAGCTAAAAAGTCGAATAACCCTTTACTCCTATTTAGTGTAGACGCCGAGAAGGCATTCGATCGTGTAAGTTGGAATTATATGTCAGAAACTTTACTGGCTTTTGGTCTTCCACCCCCTTTTGTTAGAGCTGTACTCTCTCTCTATGCCCAACCTCATGCTCGGATTAAGATTAATGGTTCGTTTTCGGACTTCTTTGATATATCTAACGGGACCAGACAAGGGTGCCCTCTCTCCCCTACCCTCTTTGTCCTCTCCTTGGAGACTTTTCTCCAAGCAGTACGACAAAACCCGTATATTTCTGGTTTCCAATTTGCAGACAGATCGATACACACGATGGCTTATGCAGATGACGTGCTGTTCCTGCTGTCTGACCCCGTAACATCTCTGCCTGAACTCCAATCACTTATAGCTACCTATAGCTCCCTTTCTAATTATAAAATTAACGACACAAAATCGGAAATTCTCAACGTGTCTATACCCCCTTCCCAGATTAACGTATTACGAAGCTCAACACCCTACCAGTGGAAATCTAAGTCCTTAAAATATCTTGGTGTACATTTACCCTCTAGTATTGAAGATGTCTTCTCGCTAAACTATGTCCCTCTGCTCTCTGATCTTAAGTCACTGCTGAAAGATTATAATCTTCCATACTTGTCTTGGTTAGGCAGGAAAAATCTCCTGCAAGTTTATATTGTTCTAAAAGTGTTGTATGTATTACAGATGTTACCCATTTTTGTACCTCGATCTTATTTTCACCAAATTCGACGACTTTTCTCGGCCTTTCTCTGGAACCACAGACCTCCTAGGTTACCATATAGGCTTCTGGTTAAACGGAAACAAAACGGTGGAATTGCTCTACCAGACATGCAAGCCTGTTATGATGCCATTCAGCTCTCCCGCTGGATGTATTATGCTCTCCCTCATAAGAATTCTCTAGTTACGGATTTGGCACAAAGCCTCTTTGATGATTTATATTTAAGACTTCTCTGGTTCCCCACGCCTTCTCACTGTCGTGGGGACCTAAATCTGCTATTAAAGGGTCCGTGTGAAATTTGGCTTAAGCATAATGAACGTTTAGCTCCGATGCCCTCCCCAATTTTACCTGCGGACCTCACTCCTTTCCTACCGCTGTTAGCTCACAATGCGCCGTTACTTGACGGAATGTTTTGAAAGAAAGAAGTTAGACTTAAAGATCTAATTAAGGATGGTTTACCTATCTCTCAAGACCAGCTTCATACGTTGGCTCCTTCTGTTAAGCCTCACTTTCTCCATTACGCGCAATTTCATAGTGTTATTAGGAAATTGCTAACACTCTCTAATCCATGTCGTAAGCTTACGGCCTTTGAGAATGGCTTACTTGCAAAATTACCGTCCCAACGGAAAGTCTCATGCTGTAGGCGACTGCTTACGGATTATGCTGATATGGACAAACCTCTTTATGTTTCCGCATGGGAGAAAGAACTGTCCTTGACCTTTTCTGAGGATGATGTAGATTTTATCTTGAAACATAGTTTTGGGCAGTCTAGGTGTGTGCGCTTACAAGAACTCCACTACAAAATATTAACTAGGTGGTATCGCACGCCGGACTGGCTCTTTAGACATGGTCTTAAAGATTCTAATAAGTGTTGGCGTTGTAATTCTGAAGTAGGCACGATGTTACACATCTGGTGGTCTTGTGATCTAATTGAACCCTTTTGGAGAGAGATATCAGACTTTATTAACAGACTTTTCAAAACATCACAGGTGCTTTTCCCGGATCAAGTTTTTCTCACTGGCCCTGCAGGCTCTTTGAGCCCACACAAACGAGAGCTGTGGTTCCACTTAATCGGTGCAGCAAAGTCACTGATCCCACTACACTGGTTAAATTCTTCCCCCCCCAACCTTTCATGCATGGCTGGAGAAATCACACCAAATTGCCCGTTTCGAGGAGTTAGTGAGTTGGAAAGATAGATCTCACGACCAATATGTCAAGGTTTGGGCGAAATGGTGGAAACTGGTATCGTGATTTCTTCTGGGATTTCTTCCTTTTATGAATCAGGTCCTCTTTTCCCGTTCCTTCGCTCCTTTCCTCGCCCCCCCCCCCCCACTTGCCTTCTTATGCTTGCATTTGAAGCTTTCAGGTAGTTGCTTAATACTTGTACAGGATGACCTACACAACTGTATATGTTCTTTTGACATAATGTGTATTTACATTGTTCACCTTATTTGTTTGAATTTTGTACACTTGATTTATTTGTAATTTTCAAGAAATTATCGGTGTTTGTTTTCTTGACTGTTTGCATCTAATTGTCATTGTGCTTATCTTGTATAAATATATAAATAAAGAATAAATAAAAATAAATAAATAAATAAATGACACAAGACAGGGCCAAGAGCTTTATGTTCTCTATCTTAATTTACAGATAGCAGACCTGCTCAACTTCTTTTTGAAAATTCCCGTTAACAGCACAAGTCGCCTATTGTCTGTGGATAACAATGTTAATTATGTTGCTAGCTTCTCAGTGGGATCAAATCTTACTTCCCTCATCGTATCAGTATCGGGTTCAATCAACTCACTGATTTTTTATAATCCATTTGGTAAGAATCTTTATCATATTGTAATTATTGTATATAATTTATGGCAATTTTAAAATTGATTGTCCTAGCTGTATTGGCCAGGTTGTATCCTCCAATATTATTAAGCCTTTGAATTGCTTACTCCTAGAGACCATTATCATCTGTGTATGGGATTGTGGTCCTTTGTGGATCAAGCTAGGCACCCAGGGCCCATAGATGATGCAAAATGAATAATAATAATGAACACAACATTGACAGAATACAGGCAGAGCAATAGCTACATATTGGTGGGTGCTAATAGTGTATCGTAAATCCTCTGTGTAGTAAAATCGGGAACATTTCTGATGGAGAAGTATCTACAAGACTATAGAATATATAACAGCATAAAGTATCAATCAGCTGCTTCTAAAGCTGTGTATCTGGGAAAACATCTGCTATGCTAGTTCCAGGCACCCACTTTGTAGGCTCAAAACCCAAGGGGAGGGGGACAACCACAAATGTCCAGAAGGTAGGCCATAAAAAGCTAAATCCTGGACAACCCTTTTAAGGCTGCCTTCACACGGAGTAACGCCGGCTTGTAAAAATCCTCATTCACAGCCGTACACACGAGCGCTGCGGAAGGCTCCCGAACACTTCCCATTCACTTCAATGGGAGCACTCGTAACACCAGCTTTACGAGCGCTCGTAGAGAAAAAAGCATCCCATTCATTTCAATGGGGAACGCTCGTATGCCGGCTCCCATTGAAATGAATGGGATCTGCTTTATATGCGCTGATTCTGAACGTGTTTTAATGTTCAGAATCAGTCAGCATATCCGAAGTGTGAATGCACCCTAAGGCTATACATGCAGTTTGCTGTATCCATGTTTTAAGACTTAAACCTTGTTTTTTAGGTGCTGTTGAAAATCTCACAGTCTTTTCCTCAGAATCTTGGGGGTCTTTATCTTACTTGGACCGCCCCAGCCGTGGAATTTGGACAGTTAAAGTCTATGCATCAAGTTCTCATTCCTTACGTATTGAAGGATATAATGGTAACTGTATGAGATTCATCTGAAGTATAACTGATTTTTTTCATTAGAATCTGGAAAAAAAATGTACAACACTTGGCATAATAATAGCACAAACATGATTGAAATTTTCTAATAATGATGTTATATTTATTGATCTACTTTACTTAAAGGGATTTTATAATTTTGTATCCCTTTTTGAACTAATCCCACGTTGGAATAGCCACCACGTCAGTGTTTTTTTGCCATGTACAAATAAGTCTTCAGAACGCATAGGGGCGTTCCCCTTTGCTCAAAAAGTACAGAGGGCATACCCTGTGCTGTCCAAAGACTTTCCAACGACATACATGTAAGAGGCCACAGGAAAATGGCTGATGGACATGCGCAGTCTGCTCTTTGAGCTGAAGACACAGTTGATGACGCAGTGAAGAGGCGGGTGGGAGAAAAAGATGGAGGTGTCGCTGGAGAGTCTTCAGACAGCACAAATGGATGCCCCCTGTACTTTTTGAGCAAAGGGCAATTCCCCCTGTACTTTCTGAAGACTCATTTCCATACAGCATAAAAACACTGGAATGGCGGCATGGGTCAGAATAATAAAGATAGTTGAAGAATAGCCTTTCTTAAAGCTATTTTGACATGGACTTTAATATATAGTGCAGACCAAAAGTTCTGACACACCTTCTCATTCAAAGAGTTTTCTGTATTTTCATGACTATGAAAATTGTAGATTCAGGGTGTATTCACACGATGTAACGTTGCGCGTGATCTGGCACGTATACACGTGCCGGCAGATGATGCGCTCAAAATGCTCCCATTCATTTCAATGGGAGTTAGGAGCGGCCGCAAAATCACAGGTGCAAAATAATGCGACGTATATTCTCCTAACTCCCATTGAAATGAATGGGAGCATTTTGAGCGCGTCACCTGCCGGCGCGTGTATACGTGCCAGATCACGCGCAACGTTACATCATGTAAACGCACCCTCACACTGAAGGCATCAAAACTATGAATTAACACATGCAAAATTATATACTTAACAAAAACATGTGAAACAACTGAAAATATGTGTTATATTCTAGATTCTTCAAAGTAGCCACCTTTTGCTTTAATTCCTGCTTTGCACACTCTTGGCATTCTCTTGATGAGCTTCAAGAGGGAGTGACTGGAAATGGTCTTCCAACAGTCTTGAAGGAGTTCCCAGAGATGCTTAGCACTTGTTGGCCCTTTTGCCTTCACTCTGCGGTCCAGCTCACCCCAAACCATCTCGATTGGGTTCAGGTCTGGTGACTGTGGAGGCCGGGTCATCTGGCGTAGCACCCCATCACTCTCCTTCTTAGTCAAATAGCCCTTACACAGCCTGCAGTTGTGTTTGGGGTCATTGTCCTGTTGAAAAACAAATGATGGTCCAACTATACGCAAACCGGATGGAATAGCATGCCACTGCAAGATGCTGTGGTAGTAGAGGTGAGCGAACTGCATTCGATCGAATTGGTATTCGATCGAATATCAGGCCGTTTGAGGTATTTGATTCCAATTGAATGCCACGTGGCAAACGCAGTAAAAATTCGTATCCCCTCCCACCTTCCCTGGCACTTTTTTTGCACCAATAACTGTGCAGGGGAGGTGGGACAGGAACTACAACAACGTAGGCATTGAAAAAAATTGGAAAAAGCCATTGGCTGCCAAAATCAGGTGACCTCGGATTTATAAGAATAGTCACCGCCATCTTCGTCTCATTTTGTGGCTTGGAGACATGGGGACAGAGATCTGCAGAGGGCTAGATAGGGATTAGCTTCTGCTAGGCAGGAAAAAACTGAAGATCAACAACAGCTCTTTTCAGACCTATACTGCAGGGCAAGGAATCGATGTATGCTCAATCTACAGTCATGGCCAAAAGTTTTGAGAATGACACAAATATTATATTTTCATATGATCTGCTGCCCTCTGGTTTTTTATGTGCGTTCGTCAGATGTTTTTATCACATACAGAAATATAATTGCAATCATATTACGAGTAACAAAAGCTTACGCTTATTACAGTTGGCATGAGACAAGACTGGTGGTAGCGCTCACCTCATCTTCTCCGAATAAGCTGTTTTCCAGATGTCCCAAACAATCGAAAAGGGAATTCATCAGAGAAAATTACTTTATCCCAGTCCTCAGCAGTCCACTCCCTGTACCTTTTGCAGAATATCAGTCTGTACCTGATGTTTTTTCTGGAGAGATGTGGCTTCTTTGCTGCCCTCCTTGAGACCAGGCCTTGCTCCAAGAGTCTCAGCCTCACAGTGTGTGCAGATGCACTCACACCTGCCTGCTGCCATTCCTGAGCAAGCTCTGCACTGCCGGTAGCCCAATCCCGCAGCTGAAACACTTTTAAGAGACGGTCCTGGCGCTTGCTGGTCTTTCTTGGGTGCCCTGGAGCCTTTTTGCCAACAATGGAACCTCTCTCCTTGCTGTTCTTGATGATGCGATAGATTGTTGACTGGGGTGCAATCTTTCTAGCTGTGATACTCTTCCCTGTTAGGCCATTTTTGTGCAGTGCAATGATGACTGCACGCGTCTTTAGAGATAACCATGGTTAACAGAAGAGAAACAATGATGCCAAGCACCAGCCTCCTTTTAAAGTGTGCAGTGGTGTCATTCTTACTTAATCATGACAGATTGATCTCCAGCCCTGTCCTCATCAACACCCACACCTGTGTTAATGGAGTAATCACTGAAACGATGTTAGCTGGTCCTTTTAAGACAGGGCTGCAATGATGTTGAAATGTGTTTTGGGGGATAAAGATCATTTTCTAGGCAAATATTGACTTTGCAAGTAATTGCTGTTAAGCTGATCACTCTTTATAACATTCTGGAGTATATGCAAATTGCCATTAGAAAAACTGAAGCAGTAGACTTTGTAAAAATTTATATTTGTATCATTCTCAAAACTTTTGACTGTACACTCTATGCCACCATGATTTTAAGGAGACGATGAGACAGGGTTTTTATACTGACTGCCAGATTTGGAGTCAGCAAGGAATTTTTTCCCTGAAATAGGAAAATTGGCATAAGCCTCATGGGTTTTTTTTTTACATCCTCCGGATCAACACTGTAGGGATTGTAGGGTTATAGGTTGGGCTTGTCTTTATCCAACCTCATCTGCTATGTAACTATGTAACCAAAAAGGCTAACTGCGGGGCGTACTTGCACCCCCTCGCCAAACTCACCCAAATGTCCAAACTTCAGCTGGGGGAAGCCTCCACTCACCCCAAGGGCCACAGATCCAACTTCTACACCCAATACGTGTAAGGCGCAGATGGATCGGAGACGACAGGGCTGTGGTTGGCCAGGTACTCAAGCAACATGCGCCTATACTTTTCCATCCTGGTGACACTAGACCCCTCAGTGGCGGTAGTTTGGCCGGGGGGGCATTAACGTGTCCCAGACCTTGGAGAGTGTTCCCCTGGTGGTTGTGGACCAGATGGCAGTTGTTAGCTTCTTGGATTAAATCTCCTCTCTGCCGCCAGCGAGGGAAGAGACGCATGATTGTGCAGGCAAGAGGAGCAGAGGCAGGAAAAGGGGCAGATGAGGGTGAACTCCACAAAGTGTCAGAGGCAGATATTGAGGTGTCCAGGCTGGTGGTCTGGACTGTATCTCCAGTACTGGAAACTGTGGAAGAGTCAGTGTTGGCAACGCCGGCTGACTATTGTCCTGCGTTTGCTCTCTCTCTCTGAGTGCAGGGCTTGCCTTCCAAATGACGGTGCATGCCAGAGGTGGTAAGGCTGCTCTTTTCAGAGCCCCTACTCAGTTTATACTTGCAAAGTGTGCAAACCACACTAAATTTGATTTAAAGGGCTGCTTGGTAATGTTTCTTTAGCTTAAAATTTGGGTTTCTGTCCATACAATTGGGAAGGAAAGAAGGTTTCCAGGTATTTTCCCACCTTCATAGAGGTTGTATTGAGTGTGGAAAATGTGTAGTTGATAGGCTGTGATGGTGGGGTAAAACTGTGACTTGGGCTTGTTAGATGCCCCCAGGCATGCTTCCCCTGTTGTCCCAGTTGGATTGCAGAGGTGTTGTCATTTGCTGAGGTGTCATAGTGGACTTGGTGACCCTCCTGAATCGAATAGTGGTTTCCCCTGAAACAAATGGTTTTTCCCCATAGACTATAATGGGATTCGGTATTCGTTCGAATAGTCGAATATTGAGGGGCTATTCGAAAGGAATAACGAATATTGAATATTTCACTGTTCGCTCATCTCTATGTGGTAGCCATGTTAGTTCAGTATGCCTTCAATTTTGAATAAATTACTCATCAGACCAAAGCACAGATTTCCACTGGTCTAATATCCATTCCTTGTGTTCTTTAGCCCAAACAAGTCTCTTCTGCTTGTTGCCTGTCCTTAGCAGTGGTTTTCTAGCAGCTATTTTACCATGAAGGCCTGCTGCACAAAGTCTCCTCTTAACAGTTGTTGTAGAGATGTGCCTGGTGTTATAACTCTGTGTGGCATTGACCTGGTCTCTAATCTGAGCTGCTGTTAACCTGCGATTTCTGAGGCTGCTGACTCGGATGAACTTATCCTCTGCAGCAGAGGTGACTCTTGGTCTTCCTTTCCTGGGGCGGTCCTCATGTGAGTCAGTTTCTTTGTAGCACTTGATGGTTTTTACAACTGCACTTAGGGGACACTTGCAAAATTTTCCCAATTTTTCGGACTGACTGACCTTCATTTCTTAAAGTAATGATGGCCACTCGTTTTTCTTTACTTAGCTGCTTTTTTCTTGCCATAATACAAATTCTAACAATCTATTCAGTAGGACTATCAGCTGTGTATCCACCTGACTTCTGCACAACAGAACTGATGGTCCCAACCCCATTTATAAGGCAAGAAATCCCACTTATTAAACCTGACAGGGCACACCTGTGAAGTGAAAACCATTTCAGGTGGCTACCTCTTGAAGCTCATCAAGAGAATGCCAAGAGTGTGCAAAGCAGGAATCAAAGCAAAAGGTGGCTACTTTGAAGAACCTAGAATATAAGACATATTTTCAGTTGTTTCACACTTTTAAGTATATAATTCCACATGTGTTAATTCATAGTTTAAAATTTGTTCAAAGTTCAAAGTTTGAAAATACAGAAAACTCTTTGAATGAGAAGGTGTGTCCAAACTTTTGGTCTGTACTATAAATTATAAATTTAGTTTTTTATAATTTAAAATATAATATATACACTGAAAATATATAGCTGTTACAGATGGGAAATGTGATCTACATATTATTGGTTGGTGATAGAGATGAGCAAGTACTATTCGAAACTCCCGTTTCGAACAGCACACACCCATAGGAATGAATGGACGCAGCCGGCACGCAGGGGTCTAAGCGGCTGGCCACCGGCAAAGTCTGCGTGCCAGCCGCTTCCATTCACTCCTATGGGTGCGTGCTATTTGAAACGGCCGTTTTGAATAGTACTCGCTCATCTCTAGTTGTAGACGTAAGCCTAGAAAATAATACTTTAGTAATGGTCAGAACTATACATGTGGATGGTATCAGTAGTAATACTTCATATTGACATGTCTGTATTCTTTTTCCAGGAAATAATGTACATGGAGGTAAGTAAAAATCTGACTTTTGCTAACCATATTTACTAACAAAACTAGATTTGTATACAGATGTCCAAAACATGTTGGCAATCCGGAAGCTACTATTGTACAGGACCTTAATAGATATGTTGAAGCATCCTTAGTATTTCTTTCTTTGGAAAAAGTCTAAGACATGTCAGAACATAGGTGCAAGAATATCTGTAAAGATAATGGATAAGAATGGAGGAAACCCCTCTTATACGACTAAAGACCACATCAACTGCAACATGAAGGAGGTGATATATTGTGTAACATGCACCTATAAGTAAACATACATGGGGCATACAAAAACAAAGGGATGTCAGTAGAGATGAGCGAACAGTAAAATATTCGATGTTCAAAATTCTTTCCAAATAGCATCTCAATATTCGAACGAATATCGAACCTCATTATAGTCTATGGGAGAAATGCTTCGTTTCAGGGGATCCCACCATTCGACTCAGGAGGGTCACCAAGTCCACTCTCACACCTCAGCAAATGATGCCAACACCTCTAAAATGCAACTGAGACAGCAGGGGGAAGCATGTCTGGGGGCATCTAACACACCAAAGACCCTCTATTACCCCACTATCACAGCCTTACAACTACACACTTTCCACATTCAAAAAACCCTCTATCAAAGTGGGAAAATACCTGGAAACCTTCCTTACTCCCCAATTGGATGGACAGAAACCCAAATTTTAAGCTAAAGAAACATTACCAACCACCCCTTTAAATCACGTTGCCCATGACAACCACACATGGAATAGACAATGGGAAATCCTTCAGTCCCCACTCTGAACTGTCATTGTCGATGTGTGTGTGTGATGTGGTAAGACCTTCCAAAATTCACTTTTATGGCCCTTAAAGTGAGCCTGGATGAATGTAGTTGAGGCTGGGACCGGGTCGCGAACTGTAGTGGCCTGCTTTGTCTCCCCCACCCAATATTCCTGGCAGGAGTGCTGAAACACCACCCTCCTCCTCCTCCGCCATTGAATCGACCCCAGCTACTGGCGTGGGGAGACGTCAGCAGGCCGCGCTGAAGCTCATCAGCTTGGGGGACAGACAGCACACTGCCTCCGAGGTCAGGGATGCCATCCTGGCTGAGATGGCAATGTGTTTTTCCCTGCTACACCTGGGGCCAGGCATGTTTGTCTTGTGTGATAATGGCAGGAACCTGGTAGCGGCTCTGGAGCTTGCCAGCCTCCAACACGTTCCATGCCTGGCCCACTTCTAACTTAGTGGTGCAACGTTTTTTGAAAACACACCCCAATGTACACAAGCTACTGGTGAAAGTGCGACGCTTGTGCGCCCACTTTCGCAAGTGTACAGGAGCCGCTGCTAGCCTCCGAAGCCTCCAGAAATGCCTCCATCTGCCAGAACACTGGCTGATGTGCGACGTCCCCACCCCCTGGAACTTGACGTACCACATGTTGAGTAGAGTGTGTGAGCAGCAGAGACCTTTGATGGAGTACCATGTCCAAAACCCAAGGGTTCCTCAGAGTCAGCTCCCGCAGTTTCTGCACCATGAGTTTCCATGGGTGGCAGACTTATGTGAAATCCTTTCCCATCCATTCCACTGGACACAAAACATTAGCATGCGCTCATCACAACTCCGGATATTGCAGCTGCGTTAAGCAGGGTGCAGGGTACAACGCAGACCAGGCCCAAGCTGTGGTTATGTGCGGTTTTCAGTAAGGGAACAGTGAGCAATTGGAAGAGGAGTTGGTGGACGACGAGGCCACCAACCCGACATGAACAAGGGTGATGTCTAGGGGCGAAAGCAGTGTAGATGTGCAGGCAAACTAATCAACAAAAAAGGTGTCTAGAAACAGAGGCATAAACTGGGGTGATGTCTAGGGGCAAAAGCAGTGTAGATGTGGAGGGAAGCTAAATCAATAAAAAAGGTGACTAGAAGCAGAGGCATAAACTGGGGTGATGTCTAGGGGCGAAAGCAGTGTAGATGTGGAGGGAAGCTAAATCAACAAAAAAGGTGGCTAGAAGCAGAGGCATAAACTGGGGTGATGTCTAGGGGTGAAAGCAGTGTATATGTGGAGGGAAGCTAAATCAACAAAAAAGGTGGCTAGAAGCAGAGGCATAAACTAGGGTGATGTCTAGGGGTGAAAGCAGTGTAGATGTGGAGGGAAGCTAAGCAGCATAAACGGTGGGTAGAGGCAAAGGCATGCAAAACTCTACCCTGTTTCAAGACTTACTCCTAGGTCTGGGACACATTAATGGCCCCCCCCTGGCCAAATTACCGCCACTGAGGGGCCTAGTGTCACCAGGAGGGACAAGTATAGGCGCATGTTGTGGGAGTACCTGGCCGACCCCAGCTTTGTCTTCTCTGAACCCTCTGTGCCCTACACTTATTTTCTCTTCTCTTTTGCTGAAATACACAAATCTTTTGAAGTTCCTTTGGGATCTCAGAGGAGGTGGCCTCAGTGCTGAAAAACACATCTGATGCACCTTGGCGTCTTGCATTAAGAGAAGCCTCGAGCAACCAAGTGTAGCCAGCTAGCATAGCATCGAGCATGGCTAAATGCAGAGAAAAGTTGTACCACTTCCAGAGATGGTAACTTCAGTGCTGCAGTTGGCAATGAACGGTGTAACGGGATTAGCTCAGGGATCGCTGTCTTTTTGGTACAAAATGAAAGTTCAATCCAGCCAAGTGTGGTGCAAGGATTTAACCCCACATATCCCAAAACCTGGAGTAGCTGAATGGAGTAGAGACACCAATACTCCCTGCTCCAGCAGGCAGACCTTTACCAGGGTTTGGTAAGACCCACCAGCCAGGAGCGCAGCTTTGCTCAGCTGCACCTAGATTGTGTATGACAGGAACCTGAGAGAAATGTATACTCCTCCTACTTTTACCCTGGTCCTGTCACAACGGTCACCCCAGACGTTCGGATTGTCCTTCATTAAAGTTTCCTTATACTTTAGGAGATAAACTTGTGAGGGTGAAAGGTTGAGATATCGCATCAACAATCACAATCCTTAACTGTACTTGTGTGACTGTGAAGAATGCCACCAGTTGCCCTTGGAAATAGGTAGGCACGAGCGACCTGAGTATCAAATATATTTTTAGTGTATCACACCGTATTGAGGGGAAGTGGTTCAACAGAGGGAGAAAAGGACCTGAAAAGAGATCCTGCGAGGGCGGAGAAGTAATGGCTGCAGTTGTACTACATTTATATAGCAGTTTTCAGTGTTCTAGTACCAGTGTCCGTTGCTTGTACTGCTTGAGTTATTGGTTGAAATAATGTCACAGAAATAAATGAAAATAGACCCTTAAAAATTGGATTGAGCGGATATAGCCTGAGTGAATTTCTGGGTCTCCCACTTAGCTTTAGGGGGTAGACCCTTAAAAATGGGATTGAGCTGATATAGCCTGACTGAATTTCTGGGTCTCTCACCTAGGTTTTGGGGTTACACACCGTGAAAAACTGAAAAGAGTGGACATAGCCTGACTGAAATTCTGTCTTTCCCACCTAGGTTTTGGGGTTACACACTGTGAACAACTGTATTGAGCAGACATAGCCTGACTGAAATTCTGTCTCTCCCACCTAGGTTTTGGGGTTACACACCCTAGGTATCTGGATTGACCAGACATAGCCTGACCTAATTGCTCTGTATCCTTGTTTTGGGGTTACACAGCCTGAAAAGCTGCTTTGCATGTACATAGCAAGAAGTAACTGCAGTGGATTGCTGCAATTTTTCACGAACAAACAAAATTCAAGTTTTTTTTAAGCTATACGAACTTGTAAATGCAGTGGATTGCTGCTTTTTTTCAGCCCCCCCCCCCCCCCACAAAAAAATAATAAAAAAAAAATTCAAGGCTTTTTCCAGCTATCTGAACTTGTAATTGCTGTGGATTCTGGCTATTCTGTGTGCGGACAGCCAAAAATAAACGCTGTTTCTCCGCTATATATGAAGTTGTATCTGTTGTGTATCCCTGTTTTCCACCGTCCGGTGAAAGCTGGACTGATGTCCCTACAGTGTATAGCTCTGAGAAGAGCTGTTGGTTTTCTTCTTTAGTTCTTGCCTGCCTATCTGAAGCTAATCGCTATCTATCCCTCAGCAGATATGTTTCTCTCCCTATATCTGACAGCCAAAATGGCGAATAGGGCAGCGGCCGTTCTTATGAATGGGAGGTCACATGTTTTTGGCAGCCAATGGGTTTTTTAAAAAAATTTTCACTGCCTCCGTTGTCGTAGTTCCCGTCCCACCTCCTCTGCACAGTTATTGGTGCAAAAAACGCGCCAGGGAAGGTGGGAGGGGACACAAATTTTTACTGCGTATGCGGCCTTGTGTTAGATTGTGAACAAATACATCGAACGCCATGATATTCGATCGCATACCTATTCGATCGAACGGCGTTCGCTCATCTCTAGATGTCAGTACTATGGCTTGGAAAAGGTTAACCCCAATTGTCAAGGGGTAAATTTTATGTACAAAATGTTAAGGTCAGAAAAATGGCGGTTATTTAATTGAGATTCCCTTGTGCCAATAGATATAAACAGTGGGATTGAATTATTTGCTTTTTAAATATAAGTGAAAACTACAAGTATCAGCAGAACTGTATGTTCTGTATAATATTGGTTTTAATGAAATATTACATATAATTTCTTGGTTGTAATAAGTCATCATTCCCATTGTATGAATTGATTTATTACTTTGTAATGTTTAATTTTGTCTGTACTTTAACCCTATGGTTTGCAAGGTCCTGAGAAATATGTTGGCACTATATAAATAAAATAAATTATTTATTATTATTAATATAGTTAGCGAGGATAAAAAAAATCCAGCATGATAAATATAATATATACTGGAGAAGCCCTTAGGTGTATAAATCTCATATACTGCCAGTGCATTTTACAGTCACAGATTCTAGCAAACTGTTGCAATTTTGAAAATCACAGAATGTCAATTATACCTACGGAAACGCCGGCGGTTTCTCTATAGATGGAATTGAAGAAGAAAGTCCACAAAGGAAACTTCTGCAAACTTTCTGTGAAAAGTGGTGCAGGAAAATTGGCAATGAGTTGCTGCTGCGTTTTTTCCCCACGGTACTTTTATGCTGCAGAACACTACATGGGGCATTATCCTAAGGGTGCATTCACACGATGCATTTTGACTCGTAATCTGGCACGTCTACGCCGCGGGGGCTTTTGCAGACCGTATATGCTCCCATTGATTTCAATGGGAGCCGGGATCGTATACGCGGCGCTATTTTGCGGCCGTGATTTTGCGGCCGTGCAAAATAGCGCCGCGTATACGATCCCGGCTCCCATTGAAATCAATGGGAGCATATACGGCCCGCAAAAGCTCCCGCGGCATAGACGTGCCAGATTACGAGTCAAAATACATTGTGTGAATGCACCCTTAGGGTGCATTCAGACTACGTAACGCCGGGCGTGTATGAGAGCCGTACACGCCGGCATTACGGCAGACTGCCGAACACTTCCCATTCACTTCAATGGGAGCGCTCGTAAACGCCGCTGTTACGAGCGCTCCCATTGAAGTGAATGGGAAGTGTTCGGCAGTCTGCCGTAATGCCGGCGTGTACGGCTCTCATACACGCCCGGCGTTACGTAGTCTGAATGCACCCTTAGGCTGCATGCACATGGAGTTACGCCGGGCTTGTAAAAATACTCATTCACAGCCGTACACGCGAGCGCTGCGGACGGCTCCTGAACACTTCCCATTCACTTCAATGGGAGCGCTCGTAACGCCGGCGTTACGAGCACTCCCATTGAAGTGAATGGGAAGTGTTTGGGAGCCGTCGGCAGCGCTCGCGTGTACGCCTGTGAATGAGTATTTTTACAAGCCCGGCGTAACTCCATGTGCATGCAGCCTTAAAGGGATTTTCCCATGAACATAACCATTTGTGAAGTTACAGACAATTAGCCAAAAAAAAAGTAAAACGTTTTTTGCAAATATAATTTTTAGAGTTTTAAAGATTTTCTCTAATCATCTTAGAGATGACAGTCTTTAGTACAGATAGGTTGCCAATGGATACAACCAAGAATGCAGGAACTTTCTATGGTCTGGAACTTATCAGGAGCCCAGCCATGATTTCCTTATTGTGGATAGGTTATCAGGCAGGGACATTACATGTATGAGAAGATAAACTGATCACAGTAAGGAGATCAGGGCTAGGTTTCTGGCAAGTGCCAGACCATAGAAACAACCCTTATCTGCAGGTGATATTGGAGGTCGAATTCATCATTCCCTCAATGCCAGAAAAGTTGAGTCATTTATTGAGATGGCATACACTATAATCTACAGTATAATGCCTATGCAGCGGTGTGTGGTTCCTATATTCTAAGGATAGGTTATCAGTATTAGATTAGCGGGGGCTGACACTTGGTGCTCCACTTTAAAAAAAATCATTTTCACTAAACACCTTAATAAAAGTCTTTTCAACTTTACAATGACCAATGCTTTCTCAATTTTATAAGTAGTTTAAGTACAGTAATATTCTACTTTATTCAGGTTATGTTTGGTATTTTACTCTATTTTGACATTGTCTTCTTCATTTATAGGGGGCACGTTTAACGCAACTAGTAAGTAGAAGTTCCTTTGCATTTATAGGATACATATTCATACATTTGATTGCTTGCCAGTCCCTCTTCACCTAGTTGGTAGAAGTAATATGTCCAATGAGTCCTTATATTCCAACTGCCTTGTTCTACAAGTGCAGATAGGACAGATATTTGAGGTGCATTAGTATTGAGCACAAACAGAAGATAAGATAAGATAAGATATTCCTTTAATAGTCCCACAATGGGGAAATTTCAGTGATACAGTTTCATAGATGGTACAGTAGTATATAGCAGGAGAGAAACACATACAAGCTCATGGCAGAGAAATCCTAGGAATCAGAGCAACTAAAAAAGAAAGAAACACAGACACACTGCAGGATCATTTAGTTCTCTGTGCGGATTGATGTTAATAATAATAATAATAATAATAATAATAATAATAATACAGCCGACTTGGTTGTAGGACACGAGGAGGGGGGTCACAGCATGTAGATATAACAAGCAGAAATTTTGCAGAGGTGGGGGACATAGTCAGCTATTATGATAACATGTGGTAGTTCTTGGTAGGTAGTGAGATCTCCTGCTCACAGCTGATAGTTCGGTATCTTGCATCAGCACTATTGTCCTTTTAACCACACAAAAAATGCCCCAAATGTCCTTTGTCACAAGCCCTCCTCCTCCTTACCACAGTGTTCTACTGCCCCAAGGAAGTCAGAGACCATCCAGGTATACATGGTGCTGCTCTCTTGCCAAGCTTCCATAACTCCTGGGGTAGGTAGGTGATTGTAGGTTCCCAGGTTGTAGCAGAGTCCCACGTGTCCACAGTAATAAAAAGAAAGAAATACCAGTCAGCTGTAGCATCTTCACACATCAGCAATTGACGCCAAAAATCATCTCCTTGAAGAAGAAGTCCACACTTCCATGTTGGTTTTCCTCCATGCCGCATGGAGAGCCATGCTGTCCTAGCTGGGGGGATGGTAACAGGCACATGTGGAAACCAGCTGAACCAGGTCTTGTCATTGTCCATGCTTTACAATGGAAAACAAAAGGAACAAAATACTCCACAGGGTCTTCCGTTCGATTTATAGTTGCTAATTCATAGTGCTAGATTGCTTGGTTACCGGATTTTTGAAGATACAGTCCTATGAAAAAGTTTGGGCACCCCTATTAATCTTAATCATTTTTAGTTCTAAATATTTTGGTGTTTGCAACAGCCATTTCAGTTTGATCTATCTAATAACTGATGGACACAGTAATATTTCAGGATTGAAATGAGGTTTATTGTACTAACAGAAAATGCGCAATATGCATTAAACCAAAATTTGACCGGTGCAAAAGTATGGGCACCTCAACAGAAAAGTGACATTAATATTTAGTAGATCCTCCTTTTGCAAAGATAACAGCCTCTAGTTGCTTCCTGTAGCTTTTATTCAGTTCCTGGATCCTGGGTGAAGGTATTTTGGACCATTTCTTTCTACAAAACAATTCAAGTTCAGTTAAGTTTGATGGTCGCCGAACATGGACAGCCCGCTCTCAAATGATCTGAAAACAAAGATTGTTCAACATAGTTGTTCAGGGGAAGGATACAAAACGTTGTCTCAGAGATTTAACCTGTCAGTTTCCACTGTGAGGAACATAGTAAGGAAATGGAAGACCACAGGGACAGCTCTTGTTAAGCCCAGAAGTGGCAAGCCAAGAAAAATATCAGAAAGGCAGAGAAGAAGAATGGTGAGAACAGTCAAGGACAATCCACAGACCACCTCCAAAGAGCTGCAGCATCATCTTGCTGCAGATGGTGTCACTGTGCATCAGTCAGCAATACAGCGCACTTTGCACAAGGAGAAGCTGTATGGGAGAGTGATGAGAAAGAAGCCGTTTCTGCACGTACGCCACAAATAGAGTTGCCTGAGGTATGCAAAAGCACATTTGGACAAGCCAACTTCATTTTGGAAACAAAGATTGAGTTGTTTGGTTATAAAAAAAAAGGCGTTATGCATGGCGTCCAAAAAGAAACAGCATTCCAAGAAAAACACTTGCTACCCACTGTAAAATTTGGTGGAAGTTCCATCATGCTTTGGGGCTGTGTGGCCAATGCCGGCACCGGGAATCTTGTTAAAGTTGAGGGTCGCATGGATTCCACTCAGTATCAGCTGATTCTTGAGAATAATGTTCAAGAATCAGTGACGAAGTTGAAGTTACGCCGGGGATGGATATTTCAGCAAGACAATGATCCAAAACACTGCTCCAAATCAACTCAGGCATTCATGCAGAGGAACAATTACAATGTTCTGGAATGGCCATCCCAGTCCCCAGACCTGAATATCATTGAACATCTGTGGGATGATTTGAAGCGGGCTGTCCATGCTCGGCGACCATCTAACTTAACTGAACTTGAATTGTTTGTCCAAAATACCTTTATCCAGGATCCAGGAACTGATTAAAAGCTACAGGAAGCGATAGAGGCTGTTATCTGTGCAAAAGGAGGATCTACTAAATATTAATGTCACTTTTCTGTTGAGGTGCCCATACTTTTGCACCGGTCAAATTTTGGTTTAATGCATATTGCACATTTTCTGTTAGTACAATAAACCTCATTTCAATCCTGAAATATTACTGTGTCCATCAGTTATTAGATATATCAAACTGAAATGGCTGCTGCAAACACCAAAATATTTAGAACTAAAAATGATTAAGATTAATAGGGGTGTCCAAACTTTTTCATAGGACTGTACAGAGAAAAAGAGTGAAAAAGGAAAGAAAAGTTTGCTCCCAGCTTGGAGCACTGCATCAAGGCAGCCAAGCCCCTCAGGGGGGCGGCGCCAAAAAGAACTTCATTATCATGAAAGTTGGAGGACATTAGAAATGACCAAACCAGTTCATTACACATTTTCCCTTAAATTTTCTAGTTCAGGTTAATTCAACATTTTGGGATTTTCCAACCAGACCCCAGAGTATACTAATTGTATGCTCAGGGGAGGTGTGGAAAAACAATAAACAGCCATACTCATCTTCTTTCACTTCTTCTGAGCTCCCTTGCAATGTTTGGTATTTGTTCTTGGACTTCTTCTGGCCTTCTCTAGCCTTTGGGATGATGTTGGAAGTACCATGGCACTTGCTGACACCTGTGACTGGGTTTCACCAGTTGCATGGGGTGCGTCAATATCACCCGGGAGGCCAGAAGATGCAGGATAGGAATTAATACTGCACACATCATGAGGGTGCTCAGGAGACGTGACCGAAAATGATTTTGAATGTTTATTTTTCCACACGTCCCTCAGGGCCTCCAATTATTATACTCTGGGGCATGAAGCAACCCCAAAGTATAATAGTGAGGTATTTCCCGTCTCTACTGGATACTCTGTATTATCATCTTCAACAGAAAGGCCCAAACTCTTTAGGATATTGAATAGTGAACTAGACGTTTGTATATGGTTTCACTGGGTTTCTGTACAAAATAAATTGTGAATTTTATAAAGTACATTCAATATATAGGACTGTATACAATATATCTACAGTATATGTAACTGTAATAAGCTCAAAAGATGTCACACTGTTTGTACATGGCATGCATAGACTTATATATCTGTTTTTTTTGTTTTTTCTTTACAGCATTTTGCTCAACATGTAACAGGAATGCTACGTGTAAAAAGGATTTAGTTGACTACACCTGTGTCTGTAAAGTAGGCTTCACGGGTGATGGATTTTCATGTTATGATATTGATGAATGTACCCAATGGCCATATCCATGCAGCTTCTATGGTTACTGTGTTAACACTTACGGCTCATTCTACTGTAACTGTCCTCCAGGCTACACGCGGAATGGTACAAGTTGTTTTGATATAAATGAATGCTTAGAACCCGGCCTAAACAATTGCGATGCTCATGCAGTATGTTTCAATACCTATGGATCCTATTCATGCTATTGCCCAGAAGGGTATTATGGAGATGGATATACATGTGAGATAAATGAATGTTTGGAAGATGTTTGTGGAATCAGTAGAGAGTGCATCAAAATCCCTGGGTCCCATATCTGCTCTGATCCATGCTTCAACTACACCACGCTGAATGAGCCCACCAGGAGCACATCATATAACAACTACTATTACTATTATGGACGTTATGACTATTATCTAACTGGATGGTATCGGTTTACGGGCAGTGGTGGAACCAAGCTGGCAGAGTATTGTCCCTCTGTAGGTAGTTGCTACACTAGAAGCCCCATGTGGTTGAAAGGAACACATCCAGACCCTTCAGATGGAATTGTGAATCGTAAAATTTGTACTGCTGATAATGGGGTTTGCTGTGGATGGACATCAGAAGTGAAGATTAAGTCGTGTCCTGGAGGATTTTACATATATAGATTCAGTCCACCTCCTGTCATATATTCTGGATATTGCACAGGTAAGAAAAGAAAACTAACATACAATCACACTTATAAAGTCAATGTATATCTAACCATAGCCTTTGTAACAATTGGGAGTAGTTTAGCATCAAAGGTTAGTGGTTTTCCTGGACTCAACAAAGGTGTTGGTGGCGCTGGGTGCCAAATAAACAGCAGATCAGGTAATGTGATCCAAAATAAGTGGCTTTATTGATCTTATTACAAGAACAAAAAATAACAAACAGCCTAGCCCACACACAGGGCCATAGCTCACTTCTTGAACCCTGACTAATTTATTGAGGGCAAGATACTCTACTGAGGTTTCTTCTCACCAGTCTGGCTCACACTGAGCTTAACCAAGTCCCTTCTGGATTCCAGTTCTCTTGGGACAGACCACCTGTCTAACTGTTCCATGTTCTACCTGCTCCTGCAGGTCACCAGCAGCACTCCCTCTCTGGAGTTGGGCTCCTTCTGGAATCCAGACTTCTTGGGAAAGACCTTCTGTCTGTCTCCAACTGGTCCACAGTGCACCTGCTCCTGCAGGTCACCAGCAGCACTCTCCTGCTGTGTGCTCTCCCTCTGGAGCGTGCTCTCTCTACAGCGCCCTCTAGGTTCACACCATCACACCATATATAAATAAATGTTAAGGGATTGCCATGGCCATAATGGTTTTCTGCTGTGACTGAGCTGTTGGCTTATTAACACTACAGTATCTGCAAAAAGCAAAGATTAGCTACATTACTTATTCAACATCATTATCATAAAATAATAACATTATGGGATATGTCAACAGCAGATAATACCCTCACTGACAATTTCTGGGTAGCAAAAAATAATTCTTTTTTTTTTTTTAGATCCAGCAACTGTTCCCGATTTTTGTTCATGTGCTGATAATGAAGAATGTAGAAAAGTTAATGGACGTTATGGCTGCTACTGCAAAGATAATGGCGGCCCCTCAGGTATGTTTAAAAGAATGACACGTTAACATGTAAATATACTTTATTTTTTTTTCATGAATTAATATTTCAAATGAAAGGAAGAAACTCTGCGATATACTTCAATAAAGAAAATAAGTATTACTCCAGACATAAGTAGTGTCTGCTTACAATGCAGGGGGGAGGAGAAGGATATAGCTAGAGATATGAGACCATCTACTGCATTAAATAAGTCATTCTGTCAGGTTGGATAGTAATTCTTGTGAGCCTAGCTTGTGAAATAGAACTGTCTCTCTATAGTGCAGATGTCCCTCTCCATTGAAGAGCCCTCCTCTTCCTTCTCCCCTGCCTCTCCAAAGATCTCTATTGTACAGATTTGTTCACTGGCAGAAGAAGGCAAATAAGTGATGAAATAGTCCATATACTTATATACCTTAACCTTTTTGATCTAAAATGTTTGTTATTGTGTGTGTTTTTTGGCCCAGGGGAGGATACAAACCTAAAAAACAATGTTATTTACCTCTCCCTGGGCTCCTGCACACTCCCTGCTGATGTCGGCCATCTTCAACGATGGACTAGACATCATCTGACCCTGATTAATAATAATGACGCTGGCCTTGGCCACATGATGTCACCAAGTAGGCCGAAAGCCTGCCAGAGCGTAGGAGAAGTAACAGTGTTTTTTATGTTTCCTCACCTCTCCTAGCCCTCCGATCATTATACTTGGGGGTCTGAAAAGACCCCCCCCCCTCCCTGAGTATAATGATAATGTTTGTGGGGTCCACGACCTTAGTTACCGATCCCAGCTCCTACTCCACAGAAGAAGAAGCGCCAAAGGCTATAAGCAGCAGACAGGATTGGTAAGTAAACAGGGGGCATTACCTGCTGGAGTTACTCTCTGCTGTCTCTACTGTCCCCCCTACCGTCCCTGCTGTCAAGGTGGAAACATTATGGTTTGGGGGTGTTTCTCTGCTAAGGGCACAGGACTACTTTACTGAAACAATGGGACAATGGATGGAGCCATGTACTGTAAAATCCTGAGTGACAATCTTCTTCCCTCTGCCAGGACGTTAAAAATGGGTCATGGCTGGGTCTTCCAGCAGGACAGTGACCCAAAACATACAGCCAAGGCAGCAAAGGAGTGGCTCAAAAAGAAGCCCATTAGGGTAAGTTCACACATAATTTTTTGGTCAGGATTTTGAGCCCATATCCGCCTCAAAATCCTGACAAAAAAAGATGGCTCCCTTTGATTTCAATGGGAGCCGCTCAGAAGCGAGGTGCTCATTCTTCAGGCTGAGTCGCCTTGCGATTCAGTCTGAAGACACTCCCCTCCTCCAGACTAGGCTCACTGTTAAAATTAACCTACCTTTAAAGGGATTCAATTATTAAAATGGCATTTTTTTCTCCCTAACACGTAGGAATAGCCTTAAAAAAAGGCTATTTGTCGCCTGCCTTAAGATGTCTTCTCCGCGCCGCCGTTCGATAGAAATACCAGTTTTCTTCTGTATGAAAATAAGTTCTCTCGCAGCACTGGGGATGTCCCCAATGCTGCAAGAGAAATCTCTAGCGCTCCCTCTATCTTCACTTGGAACGGCCTCTCTCTGCGTCTTATTCCGGCACTCGTTTCAAACTTCTAGGCATGCGCAGTCAGCTCTGACGTCGGGCCTTGGGCAGAGCCGACTGCGCATACCCACGGACATTTTCTTGTGGCCGCTTACACCAGCTTACTGTGTAAGTGACCATAGGAAAATTGCTGCGGGCATGCGCAGTGGGCTCTGTCCGAGGCCCGACGGCAGAGCCAACAGCGCATGCCTAGAAGTTTGAAGCCAGCGCCGGAAGAAGACGCAGGGAGAGGCCGTTCCAAGCAACGATAGAGGGGGCTCTGGAGATTTCTCTTGCAGCATTGGGGATATTCCCAGTGCTGTTTGAGCGCTGGGGACCGCCTCCAGTGCTGCGAGAGAACTCCTTTGCATACAGAAAACCGGGATTTCTACTGAACGGTGGCACGGAGAAGACATCTAAATGTAGGAGATGAATAGCCTTTCTTAAGGCTATTCCTACGTGCTAGGGAGAAAAAAATAATAATTTTAATGATTGAATCCCTTTAAAATTATAGACTATTCATGTCTTTGTCAGTGGGCAAACTTACAAAATCAGCAAGGGCTAATAAAATAGGCAAAAAGAAAAAAGCTTTAAAAATATTAACTGAACCCCAGTGTCTTATAGGAGTTTGTTCAAAGAAGTCCAGTTGTTGACATCATCAGTACTAATATTGTAGCATTCTCTTTTGCAGCCTTAGAAGACATCCGCCCAGTGCTTTCTTGTGGTACTCAGGAAATAAAAGCTTCCTTCCAGAAATGTGATCTGGAAAAATTCCATCTTGATATTAAAAACATACATTTAATAAACCGGCATTGCACAGGATTTGCTGATTTTAACACGACAAACATTATATCTGTAGTATCTATCTTGAAGAGCGGAGTCTGTGGAAATGAGCTGGTGGTATGTAAAAATGAGCAAAATGTTGATCCTTAGCTTTGTTATAATGTTTATCATGTACCCTATGGTTAAAAACTAGACCCACAACAGGTCTTGAGGCCAAAACTCAAGTACATATCGAACTTCCGTGTCTGCTAACATTGCTGCATCCTTGTGAAGATCATCTCCACTCATAACAATAGAGAGGAGGCCAATGTGCAATAGGCGCCTTCTTTCTAGGAGCCTGATAGCATTGTTTGGGCTGTGTTTATAATCTAACATTATCTATAGAAAATGTACAGAGATCTGAAAATATAGTTCCACATTTTAAATGTCCCTTGCAACCTACTGGATACGCTTATGTGATATGGCTCTGTAATATTTCCAAAATTTGTAGTATATAAAATGGACTCCATTAGGGAGACAAAGGAGTCTATATTTTTAGAATATGGGATTTGCAAATGGTTTTGCTGAATTCACAGGTAATTCCTAAATAATCTGTATTCATGAGTCCCCTTAAAAAAAAACTAAGAAAAAGGAAATAGTAAACCCCAAAATTAATAGCAATATTGTTCTTTTTTTGTACAGAACAATGGCAAATATGTTGTCTTGAAAAACACCATTTTCCTATCCCTGGATACCAACTCATCATTTGGTGGAGCAGATGTACTAGCTATTAATTTCTCTTGTGTATATCCACTAGACATGCAGTTGTCACTTGATACAGCTCTGAAGCCACTGGCAAAGTAAGACATAGAAATCATGCAATATGAATATAATCCCTTACATTGTAAGCATTGGTATGAATATTAGACTGTCATGGTTGTGTCAATGTCCGACGATGCCCGGCAACAAGCAATGGTTATGGGGACAGACTCTGGATGGCCCAGACAAGCCACCAGCAAAGAGGATCATTTGATCTGCCAACAAGCATGAGCAGTTCCTGCAGTGCCATTACTAGCACCAACCACTACCCTTTTGCCAGATTTGTTGTCAATTGAGTGTTTATGGGACCAGGTAGGACACCAGCTTCAGAAACCTATACGAGAGCAGGATCTAAACATACGGTATATGAGTAATTGTGCCGTGAGTTACCATATGGAACCTATATGCCTCAATTCCTAATTGTATCTCATCTATACAACTAACTGTATTTCTGGCATTGAAGAATTTCTGCAATATGCAGTGAATGCCACACTTTAAATATAATATTTCTTGTACATTGTTCTATACAGTAGGTTTTAGGAATTGTATTGTGTGATATTGCTGTGCAATCTTTTATATATGCTGTCCCAACCCATAAATAAACATGTAACCCAGGTTATATAAAACATAAACATATAAGGGGTACAGGGGTACAGGAGTATTGCCCAAGTGTCTAAAGAGTGCAAATGACCCCTCTACTAAGTTAAACAAACACCTGTTTTATACATGACTTGTTCTTAAAGAGGACCTTTCACCATATCCGGGCACAGGCAGTGTTATATACTGCCAGAAAGCGCACTGTCGGCTTTCCCGATCTGTGCCCGGTGTAAAGAGCTTACGGTGCCGGTACCGTAGTGCTCTATGGTCAGAAGGGCGTTTCTGACCATTAGCCAGAGACGTCCTTCTGCCTCGCGGCGCCAATCGCGCTGTGCTGTGGAGCGGGGAGGAACGCCCCCCTACCGCTCCTGATAATACTCGTCTATGGACGAGCTGTGTGAGCAGAGGGAGGGGGCGTTCCTCACCGCTCAACAGCACAGCGCGATTGGCGCCGCGAGGCAGAAGGACATCTCTGGCTAATGGTCAGAAACGCCCTTCTGACCATAGAGCACTACGGTACCGGCACCGGACAGTGCGCTGAAATCAGCGCACTGTCGGCTTTCTGGCAGTATATAACACTGCATGTGCCCAAAAGTGGTGAAAGGTCCTCTTTAAATATGGTAGATTGGGGTTCTGTTACAGATTTTGCATTGGGGCCCAAGAAGTGTAAGTTGTTTTTTTTTTGTTGTCAAAAGAATATTGCATAACACATACTTTATATACCATTACAGCACAACAACTGTGGTCATGGAAAACACAGGACAACTACAAGTATCTATGGCTCTCTTTCAAGACTCAAATTATATAACACCTTATACAGGATCTCAAGTTACGCTGACATCCAAGAGCAACTTGTATATTGGAATTCTTCTGAAAATATCAGATAGTTCTAAATATGCCGTGCGGATGACAAACTGCTATGCTGCACCCTCAATAAACTCCTCAACAAGATATGACATCATTAAGAACAGGTATGTATCTCAGGAACATATACTGGGGGATACTACTCATATAGATTGTATATGTTTATATATGTCTCATACAGTATTCTATGCTTTCCACTGCTTACATTCATTGCTTAGATGGGGATTCCTTGGCCCAACAAATTTGAAACGATATGATACTGAGGACCCTCCCGCCTCATATACAATACACTGGCTTGTCCACTTTTACATTTGTATCTTCCTTTCATACATTAATGAAAACAACTAAATTAAAAAGACCATAGACTTATCTTTGGGTTGAGTGGGACTGGCCACAACTTTTTCTAACGTGACTGGACACAAACTATAAAGTCCTTTATCTGTAAAATCAATAAAACCCGTATTTCAGATTAGCTCATAAGCTTCTCCGAGAACCACGGCAGGTAGTTAGTGGGCATGTGGGCCATAACTCCGTGGTCTGTTCAAGCACGGCCTACCACCATCCACTGTGACATCAAATGAGCCACTCAAAAACAGAAAAAAACACTTTCTTCTACTAATAACCCACCAGGAAACATGTTTTTCTGTCCATATCTGCTTAAAGGCAACCTTTATTTCCTGCCAATGCCCTTATAAACTGTAGCCCCTCCAATCTTGAAGGAAACCATTAGGAAGATACAGACTCCAGCTCCACTTCTTAAGATTTTAACCCTTACTGCTACCCAGCAGTCACTGGCCCTCATTATTCATATAATGGCCCCTCAAAATTATAATGCTATTGTTACACTTCTAGGACATTACCTATTGGAAAAAACAAGTGTTACTAACAAATTGTCACATTGTGGGGGGACTTAGGGGGCCTTTTACTGTGAGGTGCCTCTAGGAGGGCATTATACTCTGTAGGGGCCACTAAGTGGGTAATAAACCCTGTTGGGGTCACTAAGGGGGCAATACACTGTGCATTTATGGCATATATGGCATATATTGAACTTATGGGGCTTTTACTGTACATGATGATATATGCACTATTTTGTCACAAATTTTTGACCTGTAAGCAAGGGGGGTGGTATGTAAGTAGGGGGAATGACTATCACATTTTTTAGTACATGTGAAATTAAAATATTCTGGGAAAACCTACACACTGCAAGTCACACGTCCTGAAAAACATTCCCACTTGCGACCAGGCTTGATAATGATGAGGAACTGTAAATAAGATTAATGGAGGCCATTTTTTTGTGAGACAAATATGCCCTCTTGATGTAACTGGATGTAAATATTGTTTAGTAAAGGTTTTGATGCGGTGAAACTTAACCCTTAACCACGTAGATTAGCGTCTAGATTCACCAGAGAATTCTCTGATATTCTGGTGGACAAGACCAACTCGCTTACGTATACGTATCTGTTCAATCATTACTGATATCGGAGTGACTCCAGACGGGTTATGATTAGAGATGAGCGAACAGTGTTCTATCGAACACATGTTCGATCGGATATCACGCTGTTCGCCATGTTCGAATCGAATTGAACACCGCATGGTAAAGTGCGCCATTACTCGATTCCCCCCCACCTTCCCTGGTGCTTTTTTTGCACCAATAACAGCGCAGGGGAGGTAGGACAGGAACTACGACAACGGGGGCATTGAAAAAAATCGGAAAAAGTAATTGGCTGCCGAAATCAGGTGACCCCCATTTTAGACGAATAGTGGATTTCAAATCCGGGTCATATGAGAATGTGAACTTTGTGACTGTGAGACAGGGATAGCTGTACAGGCAGGGATAGCTAGGGATAACCTTTATTTATGTGGGAATGTTATTAAAAATAACTTTTTGGGGCTCTATCGGGTGTGTAATTGTGTTTTTTGTGAGATAAACTTTTTCCCATAGGAATGCATTGAGCAGCGTTGATTGGCCGAATGAGATACAGAAGACGTGCAGAGACTCAGCAGTGTTGAGCCAGTTCTGCTCAACTACACCGTGTGCCGGTCAGCACTGCTGTGCGAGCTCGGCACACACTCAGCTCTGCATCACCGCTGGCATTGGCCAGCGTTGATTGGCCAATATACAGTATCAGTATACAGAATCAGCAGAGCTGAGTGTGTGCCGGTCTCTGCACAGCAGTGGTGAGTGTGTGCACTCGCTCAGTTCGGCTGCCTCACCGCATACCCATAGGAATGTATTGGCCAGTCTCCAGCCAATCAGCACTGGCTCTGCAGGAGGAGGCGGAGTCTAAGGTCGAGCTTCAATGGAGACTGGTGTGGAGCGATCTTAGACTCCGCCTCCTCCGGCACAGCCAGCGCTGATTGGCCGAATTCTGAAGACTGGCCAATCAACGCTGGCCAATGCATTCCTATGGGAAAAAGTTAGCTTGCGAAAATCGCAAGCTGACAGGGATTTCCATGTAATAAAGTGACTTATATGCCCCCAGACATGCTTCCCCTGCTGTCCCAGTGTCATTCCAGGGTGTTGGTATCATTTCCTGGGGTGTCATAGTGGACTTGGTGACCCTCCTGAGACGGATTTGGGTTTCCCCCTTAACGAGTATATGTTCCCCATAGACTATAATGGGGTTCGAAACCCGTTCGAACAGTGAGCGGCTGTTCGAATCTGATTTCGAACTTCGAACATTTGGGTGTTCGCTCATCTCTAGTTATGATTTTTTTTTTCAGCTGCCCCAGCAAGCAAGATTCTAGCATTAATGTGACACAAAATGGAGCTTCTGTGAATGGACAATTTTCTCTTCGGCTCTTTGGATACGTAAAGAATTTGGATGTTGTATATCTGTACTGCAGCATCCATATTTGTGATACATTCTGCATACCTGTAAGTCTGAGAGTCTGGCACCAGAGTGGAACAAAGGCTCACCTGAATGTAACACTTCTTTTCCCCATGACAATGTATGCCTATTTTACTGAGATATGAATTTATTTCATAATATGCAAAAGCAATCTGGAGCTCCAAGGGTATCTCCATTGATCCAAACTGCTGTGCCCCACATTGCTCTAATATACCCCCTTCTCCCCCCTCCCTTGTTTTAGTGACAGTGCCAGGGAGCTATACTGAAATCTCAGCTGGTTCTGTATTCTTTCATTTTAGAGTAATATAGAGCATCAGAGCCTACTTTATTTACTGGGCCCCTCACAGTAAGCGCCCACATATAGTAACAGACCCATTTACAGGCCTCACAAGAAATAGTGCCCCTTATGCAGTTCCCCACACAATAAACTGCCCCTATAAAACCCCCGCACACAATATACTGCCACCTATACAGGCCCCATTATAGATTTTGCACTGGAGCCCATGAACTTCAAGTTAAACCTCTGTTAGTAGTTATGGTGGCTGGAAGTCTAAATCCGTAGGCCACCACATTGGATTAGAAGAGAGGAGAGAGGCTCCACACTGTACTCAGTCCCAATTAGTCTGCACTACTTGGGTACATTGACATGATCAATTTTTATGTGTTGGCCATATTTACCAACCTGCGCCTTACGCCAGGAGAGGGACTACTAGCAGTATAGTAGGAGTCTCTGCCTACCAGCGACATACTGTTATATACTGTAAGCAGTTCCACTTTTGAGACTAAGTGCAGAGTGGAGCAGTCATGTGAATGAACCCCTAGGGTATATGGGCAGCACAGGGGGAGGTGCTGTATTCGAGTACTTCCTTTTAAAGTCACTGTCAAGAGCAACTGAGAGACTTTATTCACATGCCAGTGTTTTGGTCCATGATTTGCGCTAGTGACTATGAGCCAAAACCAGCAGTGGGGACTTTTGTTTTAACCTACTGGTGGTTTTGGCCCATATTCAATAAATGGGTGCTATGCAATATTATATTCCCCTGCGGTCTTTATTGTTTTCACAGAACGGTTGCTTTAATGAAACTATCCCTTAAAGGTAAAATGGATGATTATTCATTAATTATATTTGCCTCAATTTTTTTTAACTTTTAGATCTGTAATGGAGCGAGGGCTCTGAGCGCCGGTGACAGTGAGACGACTGATGCCAGTTTGTATGTGGGTCCTATATATCTACAAGGTTTGTATATTTTATTATTATGTAAGCCGATGGCTGGTCAGGTAATGGAGGGGGTGTACATCTCATCCAGACTATTAAGGTGGGTGAGATGAAAAAACTCCAGAAAGGCTGCATTCACACTGAGTAACGCTGGCGTTTTTTGTGCTTATTTTTGCACATAGCACCGCGTTAACGCGGCGCTATGTGCAAAAATAAGCACAACAAAACCCCAGCGTTACTCAGTGTAAATGCAGCCAAAGAATGTTTGTTCTCAGCAGACAACTTTCGTCTGCTGAGCATTTCGGTAAATGCTCAGTACTGGGTTGGATTTTTAGGAATGGCAGGTAGGTTAGTAGTGGGACCTGTCATTCCACCCCCTCTCCAGTCCACACTTTGGGGATGTTCCAGCAGCGATTCAGCAGAGGGTCTGCTCATCAAGGGAGCTTAAGAAGCCAGCTTCAGCAGCAGACTTTGGGCAGAGCTTGGCTGGAGAGCCAAAGAAAGAGGTCGCTTCAGGTCGCTTCAGGTCGCCTCATGGAAGGTGCGGCGCTGCTTGTCCCTCACAAACACAGATCCCTCCTGCATAACAACGCTATGCCAAGCAACATGGCAACAAGACTCAGCTATCTACCATTTCTATACGGCCTAGCATCACCCCTCTTGCTCAGGGCACCAATGCTAATCCACATGGCATAGCACCTTCTCTAAAGGATGACACCACATACAATAGCATGCTTTTTAAATGATCAAGCACTCTGTACACCCCACAACATGGCTAGCACCTATTCTGTCCACAGGGAAATCCTCACTCACTGCTACTCTCACCCCACCATACTCTCATAATATGCATCAAGCGAAACTCCTGCTTATGCAGAAATCACCGAAGAAGCAGCCACCATTCCCTACTACACAACTTCTGGTGGGTATCCATTCTCAGTCTTGTCACCAACATACGGTTAGATTTCTCCCAGCCCGGATCAGCCCCAATGGGTACCCAATTTTACATGTGCTTTTTCAGTGCAGTCTTGCATATCATGTGTTCACTTCTGTCAGGGCTTATATAGCTTCTCCTCCCAGAACCAGATAATGGTCAAAGCCTGCTCAGCACACTTTCTAGACATAAATTGCATTTGTCAAAAATATTAACTCTTACATCACTATCAATAATGACTCAGCAAAATCTAGATTAATGGGTGTATTACACTGCATCTGTGGTGTAACAATACCATCTACTAGCCAATGTGATCATATTGTGCCTTGACAAATCAATACTATGGAGGTTTATATGGTTTATTATGGTTTTTATATAAAATGGGGAATAGTGTATAATGCTGCTTATTTAGGATTTCAGTGTTAAGGGGGTGTCTTTCACGATCTTACACAGGGTATTGTGCTCAACATGAGCTAATTCTATGTGATCTTACAGAACTATATGTGCATATATAGAAATATAGAGGGAAGCAGATTCCGGCAGTGGCGGGGATTGAATGGATTCAATGTCAGTATTGAAGAGGATGTGTGTAAGATTCAAAGGCAAGTCTAATGTCTTCAGGACATAAGATACCACAGATACAATATCCACCACAGCCATGATACACATTGAACCACAAACAACATGAAGGAGTGTTACTTAAATTGACCATATTATTCCTAAAAAAATATACTATAATTGTGGGCAAAAAAAAAAAAGTTCACATCCTTGTATACAATGCTGGCTGCAAGTTCATGCTGTTAAAGGGGTTATACTATGAAGAATGTTTATTTTTTCTTTCTAACTATGGTTTTTATGTATTGCAGATGATCGCACTGTTAGCTCACCCAACATTGGAGGAGGTAAGCATTTAATTCTTGAAGCTCAAAATGTTATAAAAAGTGATAAAAAGAAATTGTCTATTGGAAAAATATAAAACATTAAATGGGTATTCCAATTACAACAAGATACCCATCTATAAAGGATAGGGGAGTAACTAAGACTTACCTTACTATTGTTTAAGTGCTTCCTTACAAATTGTGCACCACGGTGGGTGGTAGTGTTGAATTTAAGGTGTATGGAAGAACTAGATCAAAATACATACAAATAGTAAGACAGCTGGCACAGGGGGACTTGAGGGTACACATAGGGAGCACAAAAGAGATACTATTGCTTCCAGAGTTCACAGATAGTACTAATATTTGGGGTACACAAATGGGCACTATTACTTGGGGGTGGACTAATATTTGTGGGAGGACACAAAGAAGAATTATTTCTTAGTGGGCATTATTTATATGTATTATATAGCACCAAAATTTTCCTTCAGCAATCTACAGATATTGTCAACCTTGCCCCAAGTAGGGCTCAAAATCTAAATTCCCTATCAGTATGACTTTGAAGTTTGGGGTAAACTGGAGGGACAATGTAACGTCTCTGCCTGTTCAGGTCACTGCGCCACCCTCTGCTCGCATGAGGCGGTCCAGGAGTGCAGTTTGGTTCCTTGCTTAAAGTTTTTGGTTGCACTGTGTGAACTCACCCCTAGTTCTGTGATTGAATTTCCACCACACCCATCTTCTGCCCTTGTTTGCCGCTGTTCATGAAGTGGTTAATTCTGGTCTTGCCATGTGATTGACATCCTGTCTACCTATTAACTCCAGGGCGGGTTCTTCCTCCCTATTTATGCTTGGCTCAGATTCACACTGGCGCTTGCTATTGCCTTGTGCGTACTGGCTTTTCTCTCGTGGTTATTACTTGCATTCTTAATCCTGACCTTGGCTTTTCCTATTGACTATTCTTTTGGACTTCAATTTGGCTCTGCATTGCTCGACTGTTACCGAACCCTGACTAGCTGACCTCTCTTTGTTGTTGTTTGTCTTGTCTGCATTTTGTGTTTCATATACATAGGAAGGGATCGTCTCCAAGTTGCCAGCTATTACCTAAACCGGCAAGAGGAAGGGACAGTGGGGGGCTTCAGCTTAGGGCTCACTGTCTCTTGTGCCCCTTTCTCCAGGGTTTCCAGCAGCTTCTGGGGATTTACTGCCCTAGGGGATATTATCACTGTGAGGAACAAAGGAGACAATGGGGAAAATTATCACTGTGTTGGACTGTTATTACATTTTAGAGCACAAAGCGGGTGTTATTACTGTGTAGGGTGCCCTGATCTTTCTCAGGAATAGAATCAAGATTCCAAGTGTGAGTGCAAAGACTAGTCATGGCTAGAAGAAGTTGTCATGATAAAATGGCTAGATATAATAGTTGAGGAAAGTGAAAGAGGACAATACCTGAGTGTCAAAAATGTTACAGCGCTCTGTAAAACTGGTATCTCACCATTATTTGGTGTCTGCATTGTAAAAGGTATAGTAATATGAGATGAGCCGCTATATTTAATCTTACTGTATTTAGAGAACACAAGCCATACAGACAGATGGATACAGGTTGTAGCTACATCTAATCTTCATAGTGTCTTATTATAACATCCTGTACTTTTTTCTTATTTTGTTTTAGGTGCATCCTGTATGGTGTCAAGCTTGGCTACTATTCTGCTATTCCTATCTGGAACCATGTTTTTTACATGTTAAGTTGGTCACATACCTTTGAATAGGAATGCATTGGTTTATGAATAATCTATTCCATGCTTGCCTGTGTATTCAATATTTAATATAATTACATTGTGATTAATATCTACTATCACAAATTATAATATCTATATACACTATGAATGATAATTACCAATGGAAACAAATGAAATAAGTCATAGAAAATGTTTCTGATGTTGTCATTAATATGAAATGTGTTACTATGAAAAAGACAAGCCTAAGGTTCTAAAGCGTATGTAATATGTATGTAATATCAGCATGTTTGCAGTGGCTTTAATAAAGGCTTATTGCCATTTATATATCTACAAGGTCCTTAAAGCTGAAGCTTTCAATGCAATATAAAGTATAGTACATTGTTTTTCTTGCTAAGAAGCATGCTAAGCCTTTCCTCGCTCGGTGTTTTGCCCTCAAGACTTCTTCAAGGGCAAAGACTAATGTACTTACTTTCCTTTTGTATAAAGTAATGTATAAAACAATAATAAAAAAATATAAACAAACAATATGTTAAGATCTGTTTTGTAAATATTCACGAGGTTCACCCGCCAGTTTAGCTTTCAATGAAACTTGTTTGCCCAATCCGGAAGTGTTTTTATTATACTCTGGGGTCTCTTTGGACAGTTGTGGCATTACAGACACTTATCTCCCATAAAAAATTAAAAAAGAAATCTCACTGCTCTCCCAAAAATCAAATTTCAATGTTCTGCAATGTCATATAAACATGGTATACAGAAAAAATAATTTCTTTACCGTCTTTATTGGACTTCTAGAGCCACATCATAAGCTGCTACAGTATCTCTTCAGCCTTCTGGCTGCACTCATACAAAATCTTCAAAAGTTCAGATTTTTGTCTTTGTATACGGTCTAGTCTCATTAGAATATCATCTAGAGCAGGGGAAAGGAACCTTTTCTGTTTGTTGTGCCAATTTAAATTACAAAATAAAACATAGGGCTGACTACCCCTATGCTAAAGTCATATACCCCAAACCATAACACAGAAGTGCTAACATGTGTTTACTGCTATTTCCTGGGACGCACCTGTACTTTCCCACTAGATGTCCTCAATTACGCTAGGTTCACACTTGTGCCTGGTATCCGTCAGCTTCGATCAATTTAATAAAGAAAATGGTTTGGTACAAAAAGGATTCCAAATGTTTACACAGCGGATACCCGAACCTGTCTTTCTAGACTGATTAGTCAATGGGTGTCCATTCAAAAAACTGATTGCTTGAGTCTGATTGCGTCCGTTCGTGTTCCTTCAATGTTAAAAAATAACAGATTGGTTGCTGTCCTTCTGGTATCCTTACCTTTTCGATGAAGAAAAAGTCCTGCAAGTCCTGCCCAAAAGAGCGGATACCAGATGGCAATGCTTCAAACACACAACTGTGGATGGCTTTTAAAACCAATTGAAATCAAAGGGTTTTGTGAACCAAGCCTTAGTGGTAAATGTATGCATCCAGAAGCACCTATTGGCGGCACCCTTAGGGTGGTGACACACTATGTAACTGTAGCTGCATTCAGCCGTAGGCCGCTGGTACTTTCACTTTGATGTAAAGTTGCGTTAACATGGGGATTTTTTGAACAAAACTGCATGCACTTTTATTTGAAAACTGCCTATTTTTTTTTGTGAAAAAACAGACCATTGTAGAGAATAAGGTCCCATAGCGGCCCCTCTACACAGTATAATGTCCCATGGTGGCCTTCACTCATTATAATGATCCAAAGTTGCCACATCACACAGTATAATGCCCCACAGTGGCCTCTTCACACAGTATAATATTCCATAGTGGCCCCAAAGAATTTTACAACATTTTCAGATTCAGCTGCACCAGAAATGTTTGGGATTCACCACTCACGCGTTATCATACTGTGGGATCTCTTCAGACCCTGTAAGATAATAAGTGGAAGCACAAGAGAGGTTATCAAACTTAAAAAATAATGTTACCCACCTTCCATGGACTCAGGTGTGATTCCTTGTTTTCTTTGGCGCCTCTGTCTGATATCAGCAACCTCTGATTGGGTCTCAGGGGTCACATCATTATGTATTATGATGCTCACTTAACGCCTGGGACCTATCAGCAGTTTTTATCTTGTTTAGTCCAAACAAAACTGCTGGGAAACTGTTAGAGAATTAATAGTACAGCAATTCCCCAGTAGCTGTTGAACCCTGGAACGGGAAACAAGGGACAGTGAGCCCTAAGCTGAAGCCCCCAGTTGTCCCTTCCTATTGCCAGGCCCTATCCTACGTAATAGGCAGCAACCACAAAGACGTTCCCTTCCTGTATAAGTGATACACAAAACGCAGGCAAGACAAACAACAACAAAGGGAGGTCAGCTAGCCAGGGTTCGGTAACAGTCGAGCAATGCAGTGCCAAATCGGAGTCCAAAAGAATAGTCAGTAGGGAAGCCAGAGGTCAAGGATTAGAATACAAGTAAATAAACAGCAAGGGAAACCAGCAAGCACAAGGCAATAACAGGCACCAGTGTGAATGTGAGCAAAGACAAAATAGGGGAGGAAGAACCCACCCTGAACCTGACAGGAAGGCAGGCTGTCAATCACAGGCAAGACAAAATGTAACCACTGAATAGACAGAGACAACAAGGGCAGAAGACGAGTGTGATGCAAATACAATCACAGAACTAGAGCCGTGTTCACACAGTGCAACTAAAAACTTTAAGCAAATTATCAAACTGCACACGCCTCTTGTGCCGCAGCATGCGAGCAGAGGGTGGCACAGAGACCTGAACAGGCAGAGATGTTACAGAAACATTTGGGCTGGCACCCCTTCAGGGACTTGGGCTTCTATGCCTGGGAAATATGTTTCAATTGCTAATCTTGACATGCCGTTGGTTGCTGACCCCTGTAGAGTGACCAACCTAGAGTGTCGCCCTCTACTGTTCGACTGGCGGAATCACCATTACTTTTTCAGTTAATCATATTAAAGGTTATATGTCCTTCAAACTTCAACTTCTTTCTACTGGAATTAATCACAATATGACTAATGTTTTTTATGGCAAAAGAAGTATTCTTCATTCTTTTGCTTTGGTTCTGTCAGTGCTACAGTAGCAAAACAAGAAAAAAATCCTATAATGTATGTTTTATAGCATGAACTGATAGTTGACTTAGCTTATGGTTCATATTTTACTTTCTCGTAAAAATTGTAATTATGTGGTTTTGCAAGTTTTGAGCTGTTCAAGAGATGTATAAATATTGCCACCTCTTTTACATGAGACAGGTACAGTTGGATAGACATGATCATGGCGCATCACATTATAGGCTTACTTCTGATATTATGCACATATGCACCAGGATGGTCTACAACATTTTCATCTACTACAGGAACAACATCTACTTCATATCCGTTATCTTCAAATTCCAGTGGTATGTATGCCAAGATGACCAAGTGATGTAAATATCTTCTTTTACTGTAACTTATAAAGCCTTTCCATGTCATAATATCATGCTTATTATCAAATCTTCAGGGCCAAGAGTGCTACAGACCTTATCATTTGATTTTCAGCTATTGTCCTTTAAAAAAAAAAAAAAAAAAATCTAGAGAACTAAACAGATATAAACTATAAACTAGAAAACTAGTAAAGACTAATGTATCATTTATTTCATACTAGCTGGTACCCGCGACTTCGTCTGCGGTGATTGTAGCAGTGGGTATATACAGGCGTGGGTAAGGTTTTCGTACTGTGTATAAGGTATGGGATATGAAATGTAACTTTGTATCTTGTTGTTGCTGTAATTCAGACAATACATGAGACTTTTGTGTTGCAGTTACTTTGTATTTGAGCTGCTATATATACGGTGTTGTGAGAAACTTTACATAGTGACTTTGGGACAGAAGTATTTGAAGTTAACCCTTTCCCGCCGATGGCATTTTTTGATTTTGGTTTTTCGTTTTTGACTCCCCTCCTTCTAAACCCCATAACTTTTTTATTTCTCCGCTCCCAGAGCCATATGAGGTCTTAATTTTTCTGGGACAAATTTTTCTTCATGATGCCACCATTATTTATTCTATATAATGTACTGGGAAGCAGGGAAAAAATTCAGAATGGGGTGAATTTGAAGAAAAAATGCATTTCTGCGACTTTCTTATGGGCTTTGGTTTTACGGCGTTCACTGTGCAACCAAATTGACATGTCCCCTGTATTCTGTGTTTCGTTACGATTCCGGGGATACCAAATGTATGTGGTTTTATTTACATTTTGACCCCTTTAAAAAATCCAAAACTACGTTAAAAAATTTTTTTTTGAAAAGTCGCCATATTCTGACAGGCGTAACTTTTTTATACGTCCGTGTACGGGGATGCATAGGGCGTCTTTTTTTGCGGGACCGGGTGTACTTTGCAGTTCTACCATTTTCGGGAAATGTTATTGCTTTGATCACTTTTTATTCAAATTTTTATCAGAATCAAAACAGTGAAAAAACGGCGGTTTGGCACTTTTGACCATTTTTTCCGCTACGGCGTTTACCGAACAGGAAAAATATTTGTATAGCTTTGTAGAGCGGACGATTTTGGACGCGGGGATACCTAACATGTATGTGTTTCACAGTTTTTAACTACTTTTATATGTGTTCTAGGGAAAGGGGGGTGATTTGAATTTTTAATCCTTTTTATTTGTTTTTATTTTTTCTTTAACTTTTTTTTTAACTTTTTTTTTTGCATTTATTAGATCGCCTAGGGGTATTGACATGGGTGGGCGGTGTCGCGGATTGTTAGAGCGGTGGGGGTCGGCAAACATGGCTGCTCCGGAGCGTTATAGAGCGCCTCCTGGAGTATCGTTAAGGTGAGGGGCAAAGTGGTAAAGTATATGTATATGAGATTGTGTGGGGTTGCTGACCTCTGCTGTAGAGGGCAATAGGAATTTTGTGGCTTGCTATGGTCCAAAGTGTGTGAGATTGCAGAGATGGTGGTGTGAGTTTGGGTTTTGTGGGGTTCCTGGCACAAACGTATGTGCGCTATTGTGACGAAAAGTAGCCTATTGCGCAATCGGGTGTATTAACTATGTTTGTGGAAAATTTCAGCCAAATCGGTCGAGCGGTTTTTGCGTGATTGAGGAACAAACATCCGAACATCCAAACACACACAAACTCACAAACCCACAAACTTTCACATTTATAATATTAATAGGATAAAATGCAACATGCTTATTATTGAGCAACCAATATGTACTTCACCCTCTGCAAGGAAAGCTGTTAGTCCATAGCAAAGGAACATTTGAAAAACATGAATTATATTCAAGTACTTGGGTAAAAATTTATAATCACCACATAACCCCTTTGTAGTCCTCACCAGTATAATGCCCCCTTGGTGGCTTCCACATAGTATAGCGTCCTCTTGGAGCCACCACACATTATTATGCCTCCTTAGCATCTTTCACTTAGTATAATGCCCCCTCAGTGACCTTCCCCCTGTTTAACTCCTCTCTATTGGCACAAACTGACAATAAAAGGCCCCTTAGTAGTCCCCCTCTATGGCACCAACACAGTATAACTGCTCCTTAATGACCTCCACACTGGAAGATTCTTACTTGCAGAGTAAAATGCCCAATTCGCGGTCCCCGCACCATGCCATTCATCTGCAGTATAATTTCTCCTTAGTGTCTCTCTCACAGTATAATGTCCTCTGTGCATCCTCACACTGTATAATGCTTTCTTAGTCTTTCGTACACAGTATAATGTCCTCTTATCGGCCTCCACAGTATAGTGGCTTCACTGTGTGATGCTGCCTTGTGACCCTCACATACTATATCGTCCCTTTAGTGTCCTACTCAAAGTAAAATGGAAATAATAATAATACTCACCTCACCCTATTCACCCAGAGCAGGTTCCCTACACTCTGCTATCACTTCATTGCATCTGTCTGCATCCAAGCTGCAGCAGCAAAAGGTCTGAATGGTGGGACTGGGGGCCGATGATGCCCTGTATCCCCAATGTGTATAGCTCTATTTGTGTCCTGAGGTTTTGTTACATTTTACTACTTTTACAAAAGATCAATTCCATTTTTGGAATACAAAATGGATTAGGGGCACCCTATTTGGACACCGATAAGATTTTTTTTTTTTTTCCATTGATAGAGCTGTATGAGAATAATTGTTTTTGTGGAGTGAGTAGTAATTTTCATTGGTGCCATTTTGTTGTGGTACATATATCTTTTGAGCACTCTTTATTCCTTTTATTGGAGAAGGTGAAGGAGACCACATTTCTGGTATTGTATATATATGTACTGTATATATAAGTGTGTGTGTGTGTATATATATATATATATATATATATATATATATATACTAGAGGGAGGACCCGGCTTCGCACGGGTATATTACATGTTATGTTTGTGTAGTGGCCCCATAAGAATTGTCCAATTTTGCACTGGTGTATTTTGTATGCGGTTTGTATGTCCATAAGCGTCATGTGATTATGTGTGTCTCATTTTGAATGTCAGTGAAAAACCTGTGATCAGTTGTTATGGATACCTGGAGTAAAGCTGTATCTAATCCTTCCCAGTGTAGTACTGTGTTTAGATGCAAGTATCCAATCCTTGTTGGTGTGGTACTTTGTGCAGATGCACATATCTAATCCTCCCCGTGTGGTATTGTGTGAAGAGGCGCGTATCTAATCCTCCAGTAAGTGAAACTGTGTGCAGATGCGCGTATCTAATGACTCTGGGGTGTGGTACTGTGTGCAGATGCGCGTATCTAATAGTCCCCCATGTGGAACTGTGTGCTGAGATGCCTATCTAATTCTCTGGCATGTGGTACTGTGTGCAGAGGCCTGTATCTAATCCTCCAAAGTGTAGTACTGTGTTCAGATGCACGTATCTAATCCTACGGCGTGTGGAACTGTGTGTAGACGCACGTATCTAATCCTACAGCATGTGGTACTGTATGCAGACATGTGTATCTAATCCTATGGCGTGTACAACTGTGTGAAGATGCGTGTATTTATTCCTCTGGTGTGTGGATCTGTAAGCAGACGCACATATCTAATCCTACAGCATGTGGTACTGTGTGCAGACCTGTTTATCTAATCCTCTGGTGTGTGGAACTGTGTGCAGATGCACGTATCCAATCCTCTGGCATGTGGTATTGTGTGCAGACGCATGTATCCAATCCCCCGGCATATGGTACTGTGTGCAGACACGCGTATCTAATCCTTCGGCGTGTGCAACTGTGTGCAGATGCACGTATCTAATACTATGGCATGTGGTACAGTGTGCAGACCTGCTTATCTAATCCTCTGGTGTGTGGAACTGTGTGCAGATGCACGTATCCAATCCTCTGGCATGTGGTATTGTGTGCAGACGCGTGTATCTAATCCTATGGCGTGTACAACTGCGTGCAGACGCACGTATCTAATCCTCTGGAGTGTGGAACTGTGTGTAGATGCGTGTATCTAATCCTACAGCATGTGGTACTCTGTGCAGACATGTGTATCTAATCCTATGGCATGTACAAATGTGTGCAGACGCACGTATCTAATCCTCTGGAGTGTGGAACAGTGTGTAGATGTGCGTATCTAATCCTACCGCATGTGGTACTGTGTGCAGACACGCGTATCTAATCCTACGGCATGTGGTACTGTGTGTAGACGCGAGTATCTAATCCTACGGCATGTGGTACTGTGTGCAGACGTGTGTATCTAATCCTATGGCGTGTGGAACTGTGTGCAGACGCATGTATCCAATCCCCAGGCATGTGGTACTGTGTGCAGACGCGAGTATCTAATCCTATGGAATGTGGTACTGTGTGTAGACGGATGTATCTAATCCTCCCCCGTGTGGTACTGTGTGCAGACGCGCGTATCTAATCCTCCCCAGTGTTATACTGTGTGCGGAGACGCGTATCTAATTCTCTGGCTTGTGGTACTGTGTGCAGAGGCATGTATCTAATCCTCCCCTGTGTGGTATTGTGTGAAGAGGTGCGTATCTAATCCTTCGGCGTGTGGAACTATGTGTAGACGCGCGTATCTAATCCTACTGCATGTGGTACTGTGTGCAGACACGTGTATCTAATTCTATGGCGTGTACAGCTGTGTGCAGACACGCGTATCTAATCCTCTGGAGTGTGGGACTGTGTGTAGACGCGTGTATCTAATCCTATGGCATGTGGTACTCTGTGCAGACGCGTGTATCTAATCCTATGGCATGTACAAATGTGTGCAGACGCGCGTATCTAATCTTCTGGAGTGTGGAACTGTGTGTAGACGACTGTATCTAATCCTTCAGCATGTGGAACCGTGTGCAGACACACGTATCAAATCCTTCAATGTGTGGAACTGTGTGCAGAAGTGCGTATTTAATCCTCTGGTGTGTGGGACTGTGTGCAGACCCGTGTATCTAATTCTGCGGCATGTGGTACTGTGTGTAGACGCGCGTATCTAATCCTACGGCAGGTGGTACTGTGTGCAGACGCATGTATCTAATCCTATGGCGTGTACAACTGTGTGAAGACACGTGTATCTAATCCTCCCCTGTGTGGTATTGTGTGAAGAGGCGCGTATCTAATCCTACGGCGTGTGGAACTGTGTGTAGACGCGCGTATCCAATCCCCCGGCATGTGGTACTGTGTGCAGACGCGTATCTAATTCTATGGCATGTGGTACTGTGTGTAGACGCGCGTATCTAATCCTCCCCCGTGTGATACTGTGCGCTGAGACGCGTATCTAATTCTCTGGCTTGTGGTACTGTGTGCAGAGGCATGTATCTAATCCTCCAAAGTGTGGTACTGTGTGCACACACACGTATCTAATCCTCCCCTGTGTGGTATTGTGTGAAGAGGTGCGTATCTAATCCTTCGGCGTGTGGAACTATGTATAGACGCGCGTATCTAATCCTACTGCATGTGGTACTGTGTGCAGACGCGTGTATCTAATCCTATGGCATGTAGAACTGTGTGCAGACGCGCGTATCTAATCCTCTGGAGTTTGGAACTGTGTGTAGACGTGTGTATCTAATCCTACGGCATGTGGTACTCTGTGCAGACACGTGTATCTAATCCTATGGCATGTACAAATGTGTGCAGATGTGCGTATCTAATCCTCTGGAGTGTGGAACTGTGTGTAGACGCCTGTATCTAATCCTTCGGCATGTGGAACCGTATGCAGATGCACGTATCAAATCCTTCAGTGTGTGGAACTGTGTTTAATCCTCTGGTGTGTGGGACTGTGTGCAGACCCGTGTATCTAATCCTCTGGCATGTGATACTGTGTGCTGATCTGTGTATGTAATCCTCTGATGCGTGTATCTCAGTTTGGATATCAGTGTTGTATTGTGCATGTGGAGTGACTGTGTGTATTACAGTTGGAATATGAGTGAAAGTCTTGCAGGTTTGTATTGGCTAAGAGGGGGGGGGCACTGTGTTTGGAATGCTGTATCTCAGCGAGTTGGAGTCTTGCCTTAAACCTTCCCAGATATCTGAAGTATCTCTGTACCAAATTTGGTGAAGATCGGTCCAGTCGTTTGGTTCGCATTAGAGAACAGACAGACAGACGGACGGACGGACGGACGGACAGACAGACAAGAATTCATTTTTATAATATATAGAGATTTTTGTAAAAAAGTACAAAAATGCAGGGCACTCTGCACACAGCCCAAGGGCATATGAAAACCATAGAGGGCAATACTGATATAATTAACAGCACCTAATATGATATACAATTTAGATGTTCTTTGTTATACACATTTGAGGTAAGGAAGGACATCTGTATACACCATAGAGTCAACCCTTACAACTGCTACTGTATGTGGCCATTTGTAAGACTTGGCCGAGCCCTGGTTGGTTTCAACCCTATTCCCTACATTACTTATGGCTAGAGAAAATTGTTCATTAGCAAAGAGAAGAGAGAGAAGGCAAACAACAGGCAATCCTTGATGTCAAAACCATTCACCTTAATGGAGGGTGCAGTTTGATCTCCATTTATTATGCACTCAACTGATTGTTTTGCTGTTTTTATATGGGTGAATAACCTTGCGGTTCTTTTTATTTTTAGGTTATTATTATGACAACAGCAGCAGTGGATATAACGTGACTTGTAATGACGCAAAAGCAGGTACAGTCTATGCTAGATCTTAGATAAGATACTTGTAGATAAGAAAAAATGTAATAAACATGCAATATTACCGCTGTCCTATATATTGGTAGTCTATGCTCAGTGATCGGTTAACAATTGCAAATATATAAAAATACTCTATAAACACATGACTACATTCTACCTATGATTTATATGACATAGAGGACATTACCAGCAACTTCCTCCTAGAGTCCTAGATATATATCAGATCCACACCCATCACAGCCTATTTTTTTTTTTTTTTTTTTTTAAATGTAGATTATGAGCCCCATGTAGAGCTCACAATGTACATTTTTTCCCTATCAGTATGTCTTTGGAATATGGGATGGAAATCCATGCAAACACGGGGAGAACATATAAACTCCTTGCAGATGGTTTTCTGCCCTTGGCGGGATTGGAACACCAGGGCTCCAGCGCTGCAGTGCTAACCACTGAGCCACCGTGTGGCCCCTCCATCACAGCCTATTTTTTTTTTTTTTTTTTTTTAAATGTAGATTATGAGCCCCATGTAGAGCTCACAATGTACATTTTTTCCCTATCAGTATGTCTTTGGAATATGGGATGGAAATCCATGCAAACACGGGGAGAACATATAAACTCCTTGCAGATGGTTTTCTGCCCTTGGCGGGATTGGAACACCAGGGCTCCAGCGCTGCAGTGCTAACCACTGAGCCACCGTGTGGCCCCTCCATCGCAGCATATTTTTTACAGGCAATTTTTTTTTTAGTTTTGGAAATAAAATTTCAGTTACCCAATTCAGGATAGAGGAAGTCCCCTAACTCCAGAAGTCATTCAATTGGTCAGTGTTTGCAGAGTGTCTCTCTCCTTCTAAAGGACCAGACCCATTTATTTTAATGTCTATTATACAATGTTTAATTACCTATATGGACCATTATAACTAAAGGGATTTAAATGGTGGACAACTACTACTGACACACATATATAGTAGCCCATATACTGTATTATATGTAATAATTATATGGCCCATGTAGTCTAGAATCAGAGTTGACTCTTTGCCTACAATAGGCGGCATCATTTATTGTTGCATTTATTGCATAAGTTATCCAGATTGTGCCTGTACCTACTTGTTGGTGTTGTTAACATTGTAAAATTACGAAAGTGAACAGGAAGTATACACTTTAAAGTGAATGCATTTATACAAGGCATATCACCCAGCTTTTCCTGGTCGTTTTTTGGAAAGATTCCATATTTCATGAATAGAAAATATAAAAATCCAGATAAATAAATACAGACTTACTAAGACGGACTATCTCTTTAAATCAGTGCCTTACTCCCATTGCTCATTTCAATATGGGATCAGCCATTGATATCTCCTATTTGATTCAAAATCTTTGGTGGCTGCAGTTTAACCCCTGATATATTATTGCAGGAAGGTTGTATTCTGATAACTAGGGGGTGGTATTCTGATAACTAAAAATTAGCACACCAGCTCCCTCTCGGAGGAGGTAGCTATCAGAATAGCGCCCCCTGATTACCAGAACAACTGAGTTTTTATTTGGTCTTGTATATTTAATCATGAAATAAGAAATCTTTTAAAAATATAGAAATAAAGGTTTAATTTTATAATGGGGTTTGGTGTTAAGGGAGAATTTGGGCCTTGGTTGGCAAAAAAAAATAGATATCAGATTCCTCCCAAAATACTAAACTGGGCTCTATTTTTGGTATATAATTTGGAAAAAGACACAGCTATGGGACAAGCAGAAGTTGCAGCCGCATCCAGACCTAGGTGTCTCAGGTTATACCTTTGCATGCTGAATCTGCCTCTTGGTTCTGCAATAATAAATCACCCACTTAAATAACTTATATAAGATTAACAGAACTAAGCTTGATACTAAGCTTTCTGATAGAGAGCTCCAAGGACGACTACCCATTCCTACTGATACATGTGGGTACAAACGACACGGCAAAAAATGATTTACCAACTATCTATAAAGACTTTGAAAATTTGGGGAAGACAGTGAAGGAACTGGATGCGCAGGTAGTATTCTCATCAATCCTCCCAGTTGATGGTCATGGCATCAGGAGATGGAATAGAATACTAGAGGTAAACACCTGACTTCGACGGTGGTGCAGAGAGCAAGGATTTGGATTTTTGGACCATGGTGTGAATTACCTCTACGATGGACTCCTTGCTAGAGACGGGATACATCTCACAAAACCTGGGAAAAACATATTTGCCAGAAAACTTGCCACACTCATCAGAAGGGCTTTAAACTAGAAGAAGAAGGGATGGGAAGAAAAAAGAAAGACAAGAACATGCAGCTAAAAGACATACTAAACAAGGTTACTAGATGTGGTAAAGAGGACCCAACACAGGATACTCAGAAGGAAATTACGAAAAAGGATGCAACAGAGCACAATCTGAAATGTTTTTACACAAACGCACAAAGCATGGGAAACAAACAAGGAGAACTAGAGCTGATGATACACAAGGAAAACTATGACGTCATCGGCATCACAGAAACCTGGTGGAACGACATGCATGATTGGAACATACAGATGGAAGGATACAACTTATTCAAAAAGAATAGAACTAATAAAAGAGGGGGTGGAGTTGCATTGTATGTTAAAAAAGAACACATCTCCACAGAAATTACAGTTTTACAGAATGATAATCTACTGGAAATTATTTGGGTAGTAATTCAAGGGAAAAACAATGATAAGGACATCATACTAGGCGTTTATTACAGACCACCAGGACAGACAGAAGACATGGATGAGATTTTTTCACAGCAAATGACCACGCTCTCAAAGAAACATGAAATAGTGATCATGGGAGACTTCAATTACCCTGACATTCATTGGGAAACCCACACAGCCAAGAGTAAAGGCTCCATCAAATTTTTATCCTCTCTAGCAGACAACTTCATTGCCCAGCTAGTAGAAGAAAACACGAGAGGTACATCCATTTTGGACCTAGTCCTAACCAACAAAGAGCACATGGTTAAGGGACTACGGGTAGCAGGGACACTGGGATTCAGCGATCATGCTATACTTGAGTTTGGGGTTGCAAGAAGAAGAAGACCTGAGAAGACACAGACTTCAAGGCTCGACTTTAGCAGGGCAGACTTCAAGAGCCTGAAGGCAAGGGTTAGCAGAATTCCATGGTGCAAAATTCTTAAGCACAAAAATGCACATGAAGGGTGGGAAATCTTCCGTAGGGAAATCATTAAAGCACAGGAACTAACAATACCTAGAAGGAAGAAAAATGGGAAGCACCTAAAAATATCAGGATGGATGACCAAAAAATTACATAACCTGCTAAAAAGGAAAAAGGAAACATACAAAAAGTGGAAGATGGGAAATATACCTAAGGAAGAGTACACAGCAGTCTGCAGACTCTGCAAGACAAGCATCAAAGGAGCTAAGGCTGAACACGAATTGAAGCTTGCAAAAGAGGCAAAGAGTGAGGTAAAAGCAAAAGAAAAGTGAAGGAGACCATTGGAGTCCTGAAGAATGACAAAGGAGAAACAGTTAACATGGTGGAACAGCAGGTGGAGCTACTAAATTCATATTTTGTATCCGTCTTCTCCCAAGAAACTAATGGAAATATCGACATTAATGGTGATGGAGATAAGGGGAAGGAGGACTCCAAGCTGACTATAAGCGAAGGTCTGGTAAGAGAGCACTTAGCCAAGTTACAGGAAACCAAGTCCCCAGGACCAGATGATTTACACCCTAGAGTCCTGAAAGAGATAGCAGAGGAAATAACAGAACCCCTTGCTATAATCTTCGGTAAGTCATGGGAAACAGGAGTGGTCCCTTTAGATTGGAAAAGGGCAAATGTTGTCCCCATCTACAAAAAGGGGAAAAGGGACGATCCAGGAAATTACAGGCCGGTAAGTCTGACCTCGATAGCAGGAAAAATCTTTGAGCAAATTGTCAAGGAACATTTACTTCGGTACCTGGATGGGAAGGCATTAATTAACCAGAGCCAGCACGGCTTTATGACCAATAAATCTTGTCAGACTAACCTGATTTCCTTCTACAACAAAATCACTGAATGGTTGGACCAAGGGAATGCCGTGGACATAGTATATCTTGACTTCAGTAAGGCATTTGATAAAGTATCACATAACCTTCTTATTGAAAAAATGATTAAGTATGGCTTTGACAAAAAATCAGTTAGGTGGATTCACAACTGGCTTAATGATCGGGCACAACGAGTAATACTAAATGGCTACACATCGAACTGGAAGAAAGTCAAAAGCGGGGTGCCGCAGGGCTCTGTTCTGGGCCCAGTACTTTTTAATATCTTTATAAATGATCTGGACGATGGAATTATTGGGGAACTCATAAAATTTGCAGATGATACGAAGATAGGAGGAATAGCCAACACTAGAGAGGAGAGAGAGTGTATTCAAAAGGACTTAGACACACTGGAACAATGGGCTGAGGCGAACAAAATGGTATTTAACAGGGAGAAATGCAAAGTTCTACATCTGGGTAACAGAAATGTAAAAAACATATATAGTATGGGAGGAATAGAACTAAGTGATAGCATAGGGGAAAAGGACTTGGGCATAATAGTAGATCACAAATTCAACATGAGCCAACAGTGCGGTGCTGCTGCAAAAAAGGCTAATAAAATTCTGGGATGTATTAAGACAAGCATTGAATCTAGATCAAGAGAGGTCATTATTCCGCTGTACTCTTCCCTGGTCAGACCACACCTGGAATACTGTGTACAGTTCTGGGCGCCTCAATTCAAGAAAGACATCGATATATTGGAGCAAGTCCAGAGAAGAGCAACCAAAATGGTGGAAGGTCTGCAAACCATGTCCTATGAGGAGCGGGTAAAAGAACTGGGATTGTTTAGTTTGCAGAAGAGAAGGCTGAGGGGAGATTTAATAGCAGTCTACAAATATCTGAAAGGTAGTCACAGTGCAGAGGGATCTACCCTATTCTCATTAGCACAAGGAAGTACAAGAAGCAATGGGATGAAACTAAAGGGAAAGAGATACAGATTAGATATTAGGAAAAACTTTCTGACAGTGAGGGTAGTGAGAGAGTGGAATAGGCTGCCACGGGAGGTGGTGGGCGCTCCATCAATGGAAATCTTCAAGCGGAATCTGGATAAACATATAGCTGGGATGATTTAGGAAAACCTGCACTTGCAGGGGGTTGGACCCGATGGCCCTTGAGGTCCCTTCCAACTCTACCAAAAAAAAGTAAGTAAAAAGAGTTAAAAGGTCAGAAGGTCCATAGTTATCCATAGTTATTGGTCCTCCCGGCTTAAAAATACCAACCTTTTGCTGCCCCAGAAATGGACCATCAAAATTGTGAAACCCACAATTCGACTCAGGAAGGTCACCAAGTCTACTATGACACCTCAGGAAATGATGTCAACACCTCTGGAATGCAACTGGGACAGCAGGGGAAGCATGTCTGGGGGCATCTAATAAGCCCAAGTCACAGTTTTACCCCAACATCACAGCCTATCAACTACACACTTTCCACACTCAAAAAAAAAACTCTATCAGGTTACATTCACATGGAGTAACGTGCCGCGTGACCTGGCACGTATACGCCGTGTGAGATTTTGAGCGCCATATATGCTCCCATTGATATACGCCGCAAAATAACGCGGCGTATACGAGACTAACTCCCATTGAAATCAATGGGAGCGTATACGACGCTCAAAATCTCACACGACGTATACATGCCAGGTCACAGCATAGCGACGTGCCGCACTTGCCATCAGGTCACCGAAGGCCTGAGTTTCCACAAGCCGGAACGGCAACATCTCCTGGGCCAGGAGTTTGGAAATGTGCGCGTTTAAGGTTTGTGCATGGGGGTAGGTAGCACTGTATTTTTGCCTGCGCTCAAACGTCTGGGAGATGGTGGTTGATGGGAAGAGACGGATGATGGTGCAGGAGAAGGAGCTGAGACAGGAAAAGGGGAGGATGAGTGAGAAGTCTCCAAAGTGGCAGAGGCAGATGTGGAGGGGTCCTGGCTGCTGGTCTGGACTGCAGCGCCAGCACTGGCAACAGTGGGAGAGGCAGTGGCGGCAACGCCGGATGACGATTTTCCTGCATTTTCTCTCTCCCACTGAGCCCAGCGCTTGCTTTCCAAAAGGAGCGTGGCAGTGGTCGTAAGGTTGCTCTTTTCAGAGCCCCTACTCAGTTTCAAGTTGCAGAGTGTGCAAACGGCACTATATTTGTCCTCCGCACATACATTAAAAATTTCCACACCACTGAAGACTGTGGCCTCGATCTGGGAGTTTTTCTAGGCTGGCTAGAATAGGGAACATTTTGCACCCTGCTGGCTGTGGCCTGGCTTCAGTGAAGCAGCTGTCCTCTGCCTCTACACATGCCTCTGCCTCTAGCCACCCTCTTTGGTGCTGCACTTACCTCCACATCTACACTGCTTTCCCCGCTTGACATGTCCCCTGTCCAGGTTGGGTCAGTGTCCTCATCGTCCACCACTTCCTCTTCCAATTCCTCTCTCGGCTCCCCTTCCTCCTCCTGCACACTGAACATGGCAACAGGCTGTCCTGATGGCAACTGTGTCTCGTCATCGTCTTCACTGAGGGCCGATTTCTGGTCAACAACAACAACAGGAGATGGCGGATGCTCCAGTGTTTGGGCATCAGGACACAGAAACTCATCTGGTACCTCCTGTGATTCGGGATGTGGTGGGACAGAGAGAGGGACAGTGAAAGGACTCGAAAACAGCTACAGGGGGGTGAGAAAGGTGGGATTACTTTGCTGGGAAGACTGGGCATGTTGTGAGGAAGGAGGACCAGACTGTTGGGTAGGAGGAGGAGTTGAGGTAAAGGCTGACTGGCTGGTGGAGAATGTGCTAGAAGCATTGTCTGCCAGCCATTGTAACACCTCTTCCTTTTGCTTGGGCATGGTTAGGGTTGTACCCTGCACCCTACTTAATGTGGCCATCAAGTCAGGGACTGTGGGGAAGCGCAATGCTTGCTGCCACAGAGCAGTAGGCACGGGAGACGCTGTTGGTTGACCACAACCTTGCTCCCCAGATGCATTTCCATGCCCCCTTCCTCATCCCCATCCTCGTCCCTTTGCGCTAGCCTTCTGCATTTTCAGATGTATAGTAATGCCCTTTTTATAGTCTATACACCGAGGAAAGCTGGTTTATGCGTATATAGCCAGACTGAATTGCTCTTTATCCCTGTTAGGTGTTTGTGGGGACGCTGCCTGGAAAGCTGGGTTCAGCGTATATATCTGGACTGAATTGCTCTGTATCCCTGTTTTGGGGGGACACCGCCTGCAAAGCTGAGTTGAGCTTATATATCTGGACTGAATTGCTCTGTATCCCTGTTTTGGGGGGACACCGCCTGCAAAGTTGGGTTGAGCTTATATATCTGGACTGAATTGCTCCGTATCCCTGTTTTTGGGGGACACCGCCTGCAAAGTTGGGTTGAGCTTATATATCTGGACTGAATTGCTCCGTATCCCTGTTTTTGGGGGACACCGCCTGCAAAGTTGGGTTGAGCTTATATATCTGGACTGAATTGCTCTGTATCCCTGTTTTTGGGGGACACCGCCTGCAAAGCTGGGTTGAGCTTATATATCTGGACTAGAGATGAGCGAACAGTAAAATATTCAATATTCGTTTCGAATAACCACTCAATATTCGACTATTCAAACAAATATCAAACCCCATTATAGTCTATGGGGAAAAATGCTTTGTTTCAAGGGATCCCACCATTCGACTCAGGTGAGTCACCAAGTCCACTAACACACCCCAGGAAATGATGCCAACACCCTGGAAAGCAACTGGGACAGCAGGGGAAGCATGCCTGGGGGCATCTAACATGCCCAAGTCACTGTATTATGTCGAGATCCCTGTCAGCTTGCGATATGCAGGAGCTGACTTTTTCCCATAGGAATGCATTGACCAGCGTTGATTGGCCAAATGCCATACAGAATACAGCATTCGGCCAATCAACGCTGGTTCTGCCGGGGGCTCGTCCGTGAGGAGGCGGAGTCTAATATTGGACCAGAATGGAGACTATTGTGGACCGATCTTAGACTCTGCCTACACCAGCAGAACCAGCGTTGATTGGCCAAATGCTACACTCTGTATGGTATTCGACCAATCAACGCTGGTCAATGCATTCCTATGCCGAGATGTAGCCCCTTTAGCAGCGACTCTTTGGTGCTGTCTCTAATCGCTATAATCCGTCCCTGTCAGTCACAACTGTTGTTTTCCCCTCAGCGCTTTCACTTTCACTTTTCTCCATTATATGTATAGGGCCTGAATTTAGGGGCCCCAATTTCATGACGGGGCGAACGCTAGATGTAACGTGCGCAGTATTCTGCTCCTATGGGTGGAGAGGGGACGTGCCACTTTTCATCCAAATCGAGCGAGAACTGTGGATTTGTATAGAGCAGACTACTACAGAATTTGAGTTATATATATATATATATATATATATATATATATATATATATATATATATATATAGACTAGCAGAATACCCGTGGCTTCGCTTGTGGAAAATATGTTAAATTGTTGGTTATGCTGGCTAAAGTAAAATTTTCATTGTCACACTGTAATTGACATTTTCAATGTGCTACAATAAATCTTTTTTTCCACTTAAAGGGGTATTCCTATGTACATAATTATTTTTAAATTTGTAGATAATTAAAAGTTAAACATTTTTGCAAATATAAGTAATTAGAAATTCTGCAGAGTTTTAAAGATTTTCTCTCACTTTCTTAGTGATGACAGTCTGTTATCTTGATCAGTTGCCATGGATACAACCACCAATGCAGAAACTTTCTAAGGTCAGAAAATCAGCCATGATTTCCTTATTGCGGCCGAGATATCTTCTGATACATGTGGTGTCCCTGCCTGATAACCCAGCTACAATAAGGAAATCATAGCTGGGTTTCTGACAAGTCCCAGACCGCAGAAAGTTACTGCATTAGTGGTCCTAACTAGAGATGAGCGAACACTAAAATGTTCGAGGTTCGAAATTCGATTCGAACAGCCGCTCAATGTTCGTGTGTTCGAATGGGTTTCGAACCCCATTATAGTCTATGGGGAAAAGATACTCGTTAAGGGGGAAACCCAAATCCGTGTCTGGAGGGTCACCAAGTCCACTAAGACAACCCAGGAAATGATACCAACACCCTGGAATGACACTGGGACAGCAGGGGAAGCATGTCTGGGGGCATCTAACACACCAAAGACCCTCTATTACCCCAACATCACTGCCTAACAACTACACACTTTCCACATTCAAAAAAACCTCTATCAAAGTGGGAAAATACCTGGAAACCTTCTTTACTCCCCAAATGGATGGACACAAACCCCAATTTAAGCTCAACAAACAGTAACAACCACCCCTTTAAATCACGTTCCCCATGACAACCACAAATGGAATAGGCAATGGGAATTCCAAAAGCCCTCACCCTTAACTGTCATTTTGAGTGTGTGTGTGTGTGTGTGTGTGTGTGTGTGTGTGTGTGTGTGTGTGTGATGTGGTAAGACCTTCCAAAATTCACTTTTCTAGCCCTTAACATGAGCCCTTCCAAACAAAGTTACATGACCTTAAGCTGAGCTACCAGCAGAGATTGAGGCCCTTGGCATGAGTAGAGCCTTGCACCAGCAGTGTTTTTGGCACTTAGGGTGAGTTGAGCCTTGTACCAGCGTGTGTCCCTTAACATCAGGCGGGCCCTAAGTTCTGCGCTTTGCACAAAAGTTCCACATTAACTAGGCTGAATGGTACAAAGATTAGTAGGCCCGAGAACCAGGAACAGGTCTTGCAATGGCTGTCGGATAACGCTTAAAGCACATTGTCCACCAGCCAGTCAGCCTCTACCTCCTCTTACCCAACAGTCTTGTCCTCCTTCCACCCAAAATTCCCAATCTTCCCAGAACAATAACCCCAACTGTCCCTGCTCCCCAGAGCTGTTCTCCCTTCCTTTGACTGTACCGCAACCTGCCCCTCCATTTCGCGATTCCACGGACCTAACAGACGAGTATCTGTGTCCAGATGCTCAAACACTAGAGTCTCCTCCATTCCATCTCCGGTCGATTTGGTGGCGGATGACCAGCAACCCACCCTCATCGACGACGATGAGACGCAGTTGCTGTCAGGGCAGCCAGTTGACATGCGCATTGTGCAGGAGGAGGAGGCGAGACAGGAGTTGGAAGAGGAGGTGGTGGACGACGAGGACACCGACCCCACGTGGACAAGGCAGATGTCAAGCTGGGAAAGTAGTGTGGATGTTGAGGCAGGTGCAGCACCAAAAAGGGTAGCTAGAGGCAGAGACATGTCCAGAGGCAGAGGTCAGCTGCTTTGCCGAAGCCAGGCCAGACCCGGAATGTCCAAAGATGTTCCCTTTTGTACCCAGCCCAGAAAAACTCCCCCATCGAGGGCACGTTTCTTGAAGGTGTAGAGTTTTTTCAAGGAATGCGCCGAGGACAGATATAGTGTCGTCTACACAATTTGCCTCTCGAAATCAAGTAGAGGCCCTGAGAAGAGCAACCTGTCCACCACTTCAATGCACCGTCATTTGGAATCCAAGCAATGGAATCAGTGGCAGGCAGCAACGGCAGGACAAACGTCGCCCGCCGTTCATGCCACTGCCTCTGCTCACAGTGCTGGCGATGCACTCCAGAGGACGAGCCAGGACATCACTTCATCTGCCTCCGCCACTTTGTTGACTTCTCCCTCATCCTCCCCTGTTTCTGTCTTATCTCTTTCTCCTGCACCATCAAAGGCACCATCAGGCGCTTCTTTACAACAACCCACCATCTCTCAGACATTGGAGCGCCGGCAGAAATACACCGCTAACCACCCACCCACGCAAGCCTAGAACGCCAACATCGCTAAACTGCTGGCCCAGGAGAGGTTGGCGTTCCGGCTTGTTGAAACTCCCGCCTTCCCGGACCTGATGGCAACTGTGGCACCTCACTATGCCGTCCCTAGCCGTCTCAACTTCTCCCGGTGTGGCGTCCCCGCCTTGCACCAGCACGTGTCACTCAACATCAGGTGGGCCCTTAGTTCCGCGCTTTGCTGCAAGGTCCACTTGACCACCGACACTTGGACAAGCGCCTGTGGTCAGGGATGCTGCAGTGCTTATCTTTAATGACAGGCAGGGTGAATGTGGTGGAGTCTGTTCCCCGGGTGCAAACTGGGGTGGCCTATCTCCTCTCCCAGGCCAAAATTCATGGCAGGAGTAGACTGAAACCCTACGACGCTGCAACCTCCACCACAGCTACTAGCGGCAAACGCTAAAACACTGGTGTGGGGAGACGTCAGCAGGCGGTGCTGAAGCTCATCAGCTTGGGGGACAGACAGCACAGTGCCTCCGAGGTCAGGGATGCCATCCTGGCTGAGATGGCATTTTTTTTTCCCTGCTACACCTGGGGCCTGGCATTTTTACGCCTGTGATAATGGCTGGAACCTGGTAGCGGCTCTGGAGCTTGCCAGCCTCCAACACGTTCCATGTTTGGCCCACGTCTAACCTAGTGGTGCAAAGTTTTTTAAAAACATACCCAAATGTACCGAAGCTACTGTTGAAAATGCGGCGCTTGTGCGCCCACTTTTGCAAGTGCACAGGAGTCGCTGCTAGCCTAAAAACACTCTAGCAAGGCCTACATCTGTCCAAACACAGGCTGTTGTCCGTCATTCACACACGCTGAAACCCTACAATACCATATCTTGAGCAGGGTGTGTGAGCTGCACAGACCTTTGATGGAGTTCCATCTACAAAACCCAAGGGTTCCTCAAAGTCAGCAACCAAAGTTTCTGCACCATGAGTTTCCAGGGGTGGCAGAGTTATGGCTAGGGGAAGAGGCATGGATAGGGATGATGTCTAGGGGCAAAAGCAGTGTGGATGTGGAGGCAAGCTAAGCAGGAAAAACTGGGGGTACAAGCTAAGGCATGGACTGGGGTGATGTCTAGGGGCAAAAGCAGTGTGGATGTGGAGGCAAGCTAAGCAGGAAAAACTGGGGGTACAAGCTAAGGCATGGACTGGGGTGATGTCTAGGGGCAAAAGCAGTGTGGATGTGGAGGCAAGCTAAGCAGGAAAAACTGGGGGTACAAGCTAAGGCATGGACTGGGGTGATGTCTAGGGGCAAAAGCAGTGTGGATGTGGAGGCAAGCTAAGCAGGAAAAACTGGGGGTACAAGCTAAGGCATGGACTGGGGTGATGTCTAGGGGCAAAAGCAGTGTGGATGTGGAGGCAAGCAAAGCAGGGAAAATGGTGGCTAGAGGCAAAGGGATGTCCATAGGCAGCAAGGGCAAAGATGCAAAACTCTCCCGTTTCAAGAATTTTCCTGACTTGTTTCCCCACAAAACATTCCTGAGAGGAGGGCTGAAACACCACCCTCCTCCTCCTCCGCTGTTAGATTTACCCCAGCTACGAGCTGAAAACGCTGCAACACTGGTGTGGGGAGACGTCAGCAGGCTGGGCTGAAGCTCATCAGCTTGGGAGACGGACAGCACACTGCCTCTGAGGTCAGGGATGCCATCCTGGATGAGATGGCAATTTGTTTATCCCCGCTGCCCCTGGGGCCAGGTTTTTTAGCTTGTTGGAGGGCTCTGGAGCTTGCCAGCCTCCAACACGTTCCATGCCTGGCCCACATGTTCAATGTAGTGGTGCAATGATTTTTAAAAACATACCCCAAATTAGCTGAGCTAAGGGTGAAAGTGCGGCACTTGGACACCCACTTTCCCAAGTCTACAGTACCTGGAGCTAGCCGCAATACACTCCAGCAAGGCCTACATCTGCCTGAAGCACCTACTGTTGTGCGAGGTCACCACACGCTCTAACCCTAGATACCGTATGTTCAGCAGGGTGTGTGAGCAGCAGAGACCTTTGATGGAGTACCAGCTACAAAACCCAAGGGTTCCTCAGAGTCAGCTCCCTCACTTTCTGCACCATGAGTTTCCATGGGTGGCAGACTTATGGCTAGAGGCACAGGCATGGATAGGGGTGATGTGTAGGGGCAAAAGCAGTGTGGATGTGGAGGCAAGCTAAGCAGCAAAAACTGGGGGTACAAGCAGCCGGTGACATCATCACTGACAAGCACAGCTGTCTGTCAGCTGACAGGCTGACTTTCACCAAAATGAACAGACAATGGATAGACTCATCATATACATGTCAGTTACATGACAAATTTAGTGCAATTTGCAAGTCCAAGATGGTTTGGAGATCTGCGGAGAGGAATCTCACCACCTCTTGCGGGTGCCATCATTTGGAAGGCAAGCCCTGGGCTCAGTGGGTGAGAGCAAGCGCAGGATAATCGTCGTTTGGCCTGGCGGCCACTGCCTCTTCCACTGTTGACAGGGCTGGCGCTGCAGTCCAGACCAGGAGCCAGGACACCTCCACATCTGCCTCTGACACTTTGGGGAGTTCACCCTTATCCTCACCTTTTCCTGCCATTTCTCCTTTTGCCCGCGCCATCATGCGCCTCTTCCCAGCAACTCCCCATCTCCCAAGCCTTTCATTTCATGCTAAAGTACAGCGCAACCCACCCACATGCCCAAGGCTTCAACGGCCTCATCTCAAGAAATCTGGCCCAGGAGATGTTGGAATCCCGGCTGGGGGACACTCTGCCCTTTTTGGGCAGAGTGTCTACTGCGCCACCGCACTGTGCCGTCCACACCAGCACTTTCCCCCAAACATGAGGCGGTCCCTAAATTCAGCGCTTAGCCCTAAAGTTCCATGTGACCAGTTACGAATGGACAAGTGCATGCGGACAGGGACGCTACCTTTCAATTTGGGCACAGTGGTTGAATGTAGTTGAGGCGTGGACCGGGTCGCAAAATGTGGTGGCCTGACTTGTCTCCCCACACAACATTCCTGGGAGGAGGGCTGAAACACCACCCTCCTCCGCTGTTAAATTGACCCCAGCTACGAGCTGGAAACGCTGCAACACTGGTGTGGGGAGACGTCAGCGGGCCGTGCTGAAGCTCATCAGCTTGGGGGCCAGACAGCACACTGCCTACAAAGTGAGTCATGCCATCCTCGATGAGACGGCAATGTGGTTTTTGCCACTGCACCTGGGCCCAGGCATGTTGTCATGTGTGATAATGGCCGTAACCTGGGATTGGCTCTGTAGCTTGGCAGCCTGCAACATATTCCATGCCTGGGCCACGTTTTTAACTCATTGCTGCTAATCTTTTGAAAAAGGTACCCCAATGTTCCTGAGCTACTGGTGAAAGTGTGGCGCTTGTGCGGATAGTTTTTAAAGTGTATAGTTGCCGCTGCTAGCCTCTATGCACTCCTACAACGCCTGTACCTGCTGGAACAATGGCTGTTGTGCGACGTCTCCACACTGCTGGCACTAAACATATCATGTGTTGAGCAGAGTGTGTGAGCAGCACAGACCTTTGATGTAGTTCCAACTCCAAAACCCTCGGGTTCGTCAAAGTCAACTCCCTCAGTTGCTCAACCATGAGTGGCCATGGGTGGCAGACTTATGTGAAATCCCATCCCATCCATTGCACTGGACACGAAACATTAGCATGCGCTCAGCACAACTTCGGATATGGCAGATGCGTTAAGCAGGGTGCAGGGTACAACACAGACCAGGCCCGAGCACCAGGAACAGGTGTTAGAAATACTGCAGCATCTGCCATTTCCTTCCAATTTTGGGGTTTTGGACCCGCCACCGACTTGTCTGGACCTAAGTGGGGATCATGAGACACAGTTGCCATCAAGGCAAGCTGTGGTCATGTGCGGTTTGCAGTAAGGGGGCAGTGCGCAATTGGAAGAGGAGTTGGTGGATGACGAGGCCACCAACCCCACATGGACAGGGGTGATGTCTAGGGGCTAAAGCAGTGTAGATGTAGAGGGAAGCTAAATCAACAAAAAACCTGGGTAGAAGCAAAGGCATAAACTGGGGTGATGTTTAGGGGTGAAAGCAGAGTAGATGTGGAGGGAAGCTAAGCAGCAAAAACAGTGGGTAGAAGCAAAGGCATGCAAAACTCTACCCTGTTGGAAGACTTATTCCTAGGTCTGGAACACGTTAATGGCCCCCCCTGGACAAATTACTGCCACTCAGGGGCCTAGTGTCACCAGGAGGGACAAGTATAGGTGCATGTTGTGGGAATACCTGGCCGACACCAGCTCTGTCCTCTCCGATCCCTCTGTGCTCTACAGCCTAAACTTATTTTCTCATCTTTTTTTCTGAACTGCACATCTCTTGCCTGCTTCCTTTGGGATCTTAGAAATGGTGGTCCACTTCCACAGATGATAACTTCAATAGACAGTGTAACGGGAGTAGCTGAGGGATCGCTGTCTTAACCACTTTTTGGCACAAAATTAACTTCCAAAGCCAAATATGGTGCAAGTATATGATGCAAGGACACCTACACACCTATCTCTGACACATTGGGGAGTTCACCCTCATGCGCCCTTTTGGCCTGCACCATCATGCGCCTCTTCCCAGCCACTCCACATTTCCCAAGCTTTTCATTGCAGGCAGAAGTACAATACAACCCACCCCCATGCCCAAGCCTGTAACAGCCTCATCGATAAACTGCTGGCCCTGGAGATGTTGGTGTTTGTTTATGCTTCTGGAGACCCAGGCCTTCCGTCAGCAGATGGCAGCTGGGGCACCTCCCTATGCTGGGCCTAGCCGTTACTACTTCTCTTGGTGTGCTGTCTCTGCCTTGCGCCTGCATGTGTCCCATAACATCAGTCGGGCCCAGAGCTCTGCGCTTTGCTGCAAGGTCCACTTGACCACCGACACATGGACAAGCGCCTGTGGTCAGGGATGCTGCAGTGCTTATCTTTAATAACAGGCAGGGTGAATGTGGTGGAGTCTGTTCCCCAGGTGCAAACTGGGGTGGCCTATCTCCTCTCCCAGGCCAAAATTCATGGCAGGAGTAGACTGAAACCCTACGAAGCTGCAACCTCCACCCCAGCTACTAGCGGAAAACACTGTAACACTGGCATGGGGAGATGTCAGCAGGCCGTGCTGAAACTGATCAGCTTGGGGGACAGACAGCACAGTGCCTCCGAGGTCAGGGATGCCATCCTGGCTGAGATGGCATTTTTTTTTCCCTGCTACACCTGGGGCCTGGCATTTTTGCGCCTGTGATAATGGCTGGAACCTGGTAGCAGATCTGGAGCTTGCCAGACTCAAACACGGTCCACGCATGGCCCACGTTTTCCAACTTGTTGGTGCCATGTTTCTTTGAAACCTACACCATTGTGCCTGATATACAGGTCAAAGTGGGGCCATTTTCGTAAGTGAGAACTAGCCTCTGCTAGGCAGAAAACATTCAGAGCACACTCCTCTCATCTTCGCACCGTTGGCTGGCGGAGGAAGACGAGGGGGTTGGAGTGGCATCTGATGTCCCTATCCCACACGAGGCTAGAGGGTGCACTTCAGTGCATCCCATTGCTTCACCACAAATGGTGTGAAGGGGAGTGGAAAATGGAGGAAATGGAGAGTGACCCTTACAGTTGGGGCCAGCAAAGGCATGCCAAGTAACACACTGGCACACATGGCTGACTTCATCTTGGGTTGCTTTTCAACACATATTTCACATCATGAAGAACAAATAATACTGGATTTTTACAAGCCTCGAACCCCGGTCTAGGTCTAATGTCTGTTCCTTTCTTATATTAGGGGAGAGGGAAAAAAAATTACTTCAGTGATACGTTTAGCGTACATAGACTGACTATTAATGTGTATCCCACTTAGTGTTGTTAGGGTTACACACCGTCACAACCTGGCTAAAGCTTCTATAGCTGTTAATAAAGTCAACATAACTTTACGGTATCCAAAAAGACAGCTGGTACCGACAGAGAGCAAGACAAATGTCACCCAAGGCTGTGAGCTCTGAACACCCACAGTGACTTTGGCGTCATCATCATTATAAGGGAGCGGGTGGTAATAAATAACTTGGCAGTGCCTAAAACCCAAAAAGCTTATACAACTATATTTACATTAAGATACACAAATGAAACTTTTCAGTAGCATGTCATGAGACAAGCTGATAAGCTCTTCCTTTGTGCAGTGCTATTTGAAAGTTAAACGCTGCCTTTATTTTAATTCTGGAGAAGGTGCAGACATTAGATTTAGAACATGTTGTCTTCATTGTCCAAATCCTCTATATAGGTAACGTGTTTTTCGGGCCGAGCTGTCTGGGAACGAGCTGGTGCAGCACTGACAACCTGGGTGAATATGGCAAGAGCCTGAGATGTAGGGTGAATGAATCCCCAAATTATTTGTGGAATTCCCAGTGAGACAATGGCACTGTATACCAGTATTAAAAATTGTGGGTGCACATAACCCCCATATATTCTTTGAATTCCCAGTGAGACAATGGAACTGTATAGCAGTAGCAAAAATTGTGGGTGCACGTAACCCCCATATATTCTTTGAATTCCCAGTCAGACAATGGCACTGTATACCAGTATTAAAAATTGTGGGTGCACATAACCCCCATATATTCTTTGAATTCCCAGTGAGACAATGGAACTGTATAGCAGTATTAAAAATTGTGGGTGCACGTAACCCCCATATATTCTTTGAATTCCCAGTCAGACAATGGCACTGTATACCAGTATTAAAAATTGTGGGTGCACATAACCCCCATATATTCTTTGAATTCCCAGTGAGACAATGGAACTGTATAGCAGTATTAAAAATTGTGGGTGCACGTAACCCCCATATATTCTTTGAATTCCCAGTCAGACAATGGCACTGTATACCAGTATTAAAAATTGTGGGTGCACATAACCCCCATATATTCTTTGAATTCCCAGTGAGACAATGGAACTGTATAGCAGTAGCAAAAATTGTGGGTGCACGTAACCCCCATTTATTCTTTGAATTCCCAGTCAGACAATGGCACTGTATACCAGTATTAAAAATTGTGGGTGCACATAACCCCCATATATTCTTTGAATTCCCAGTCAGACAATGGCACTGTATACCAGTAGTAAAAATTGTGGGTGCACATAACCCCAATATATTCTTTGAATTCCCAGTCAGACAATGGCACTGTATACCAGTATTAAAAATTGTGGGTGCACATAACCCCCATATATTCTTTGAATTCCCAGTGAGACAATGGAACTGTATAGCAGTAGCAAAAATTGTGGGTGCACGTAACCCCCATATATTCTTTGAATTCCCAGTCAGACAATGGCACTGTATACCAGTATTAAAAATTGTGGGTGCACATAACCCCCATATATTCTTTGAATTCCCAGTCAGACAATGGCACTGTATACCAGTAGTAAAAATTGTGGGTGCCCATAACCCCAATATATTCTTTGAATTCCCAGTCAGACAATGGCACTGTATACCAGTATTAAAAATTGTGGGTGCACATAACCCCCATATATTCTTTGAATTCCCAGTCAGACAATGGCACTATATACCAGTATTAAAAATTGTGGGTGCACATAACCCCAATATATTCTTTGAATTCCCAGTCAGACAATGGCACTGTATACCAGTATTAAAAATTGTGGGTGCACATAACCCCCATATATTCTTTGAATTCCCAGTGAGACAATGGCACTGTATAGCAGTAGCAAAAATTGTGGGTGCACGTCACCCCAATATATTCTTTGAATTCCCAGTGAGACAATGGCACTGTATACCAGTAGTAAAAATTGTGGGTGCACATAACCCCCATATATTCTTTGAATTCCCAGTCAGACAATGGCACTGTATACCAGTATTAAAAATTGTGGGTGCACATAACCCCCATATATTCTTTGAATTCCCAGTGAGACAATGGAACTGTATAGCAGTAGCAAAAATTGTGGGTGCACGTAACCCCCATATATTCTTTGAATTCCCAGTCAGACAATGGCACTATATACCAGTATTAAAAATTGTGGGTGCACATAACCCCCATATATTCTTTGAATTCCCAGTGAGACAATGGAACTGTATAGCAGTATTAAAAATTGTGGGTGCACGTAACCCCCATATATTCTTTGAATTCCCAGTCAGACAATGGCACTATATACCAGTAGTAAAAATTGTGGGTGCACATAACCCCAATATATTCTTTGAATTCCCAGTGAGACAATGGCACTGTATACCAGTAGTAAAAATTGTGGGTGCACATAACCCCAATATATTCTTTGAATTCCCAGTCAGACAATGGCACTGTATACCAGTATTAAAAATTGTGGGTGCACATAACCCCCATATATTCTTTGAATTCCCAGTCAGACAATGGCACTATATACCAGTATTAAAAATTGTGGGTGCACATAACCCCAATATATTCTTTGAATTCCCAGTCAGACAATGGCACTGTATACCAGTATTAAAAATTGTGGGTGCACATAACCCCCATATATTCTTTGAATTCCCAGTGAGACAATGGCACTGTATAGCAGTAGCAAAAATTGTGGGTGCACGTCACCCCAATATATTCTTTGAATTCCCAGTCAGACAATGGCACTGTATACCAGTAGTAAAAATTGTGGGTGCACATAACCCCCATATATTCTTTGAATTCCCAGTCAGACAATGGCACTGTATACCAGTATTAAAAATTGTGGGTGCACATAACCCCCATATATTCTTTGAATTCCCAGTGAGACAATGGAACTGTATAGCAGTAGCAAAAATTGTGGGTGAACGTAACCCCCATATATTCTTTGAATTCCCAGTCAGACAATGGCACTATATACCAGTATTAAAAATTGTGGGTGCACATAACCCCCATATATTCTTTGAATTCCCAGTCAGACAATGGCACTGTATACCAGTAGTAAAAATTGTGGGTGCACATAACCCCAATATATTCTTTGAATTCCCAGTCAGACAATGGCACTGTATACCAGTATTAAAAATTGTGGGTGCACATAACCCCCATATATTCTTTGAATTCCCAGTCAGACAATGGCACTGTATACCAGTATTAAAAATTGTGGGTGCACGTAACCCCAATATATTCTTTGAATTCCCAGTCAGACAATGGCACTGTATACCAGTATTAAAAATTGTGGGTGCACATAACCCCCATATATTCTTTGAATTCCCAGTCAGACAATGGCACTATATACCAGTAGTAAAAATTGTGGGTGCACATAACCCCAATATATTCTTTGAATTCCCAGTGAGACAATGGCACTGTATACCAGTATTAAAAATTGTGGGTGCACATAACCCCCATATATTCTTTGAATTCCCAGTCAGACAATGGCACTGTATACCAGTATTAAAAATTGTGGGTGCACATAACCCCCATATATTCTTTGAATTCCCAGTGAGACAATGGAACTGTATAGCAGTATTAAAAATTGTGGGTGCACGTAACCCCCATATATTCTTTGAATTCCCAGTCAGACAATGGCACTGTATACCAGTATTAAAAATTGTGGGTGCACATAACCCCCATATATTCTTTGAATTCCCAGTGAGACAATGGAACTGTATAGCAGTAGCAAAAATTGTGGGTGCACGTAACCCCCATATATTCTTTGAATTCCCAGTCAGACAATGGCACTGTATACCAGTATTAAAAATTGTGGGTGCACATAACCCCCATATATTCTTTGAATTCCCAGTGAGACAATGGCACTGTATAGCAGTAGCAAAAATTGTGGGTGCACGTCACCCCAATATATTCTTTGAATTCCCAGTCAGACAATGGCACTATATACCAGTAGCAAAAATTGTGGGTGTATATAGCCCCAATTCTATTGCTAGGGGACTTGCAGGGTATTTCTGAGGTGAAGGTGGGGGGGCACACCGTTGGAACGGGGATTTGGGGTGTATATATGGGGTATACGGGAATACACTGTCAGTGTGTTCCATTCAGGATCCTGGGAAAGCTGGGTTGCGGCGATTGAACCCGTCAGTGCCACGTTACACTGACAAGCTTCTCCCTGGAATTGAAGTTATATGTAAGCCCAATATATTCTTTGAATTCCCAGTGAGACAATGGCACTATATGGCAGTAGCAAAAATAGTGGGTGTATATAGCCCCAATCCTATTGCTAGGGGACTTGCAGGGTATTTCTGGGGTGAAGGTGGGGGGGCACACCGTTGGAACGGGTATCGGGGGTATATATCGGGTATACGGGAATACACTGACAGTGTATTCCATTCAGGATCCTGGGAAAGCTGGGTTGCGGCGATTGAGCCCGTCAGTGCCACGTTACACTGACAAGCTTCTCCCTGGAATTTAGCTCTTATAAGAGCTGTTGGTTGTCTTCTCCTTCCTATCCTAGCCTGTCCCTGCCTACCCAGAATCTAACCCCTAGCTAACTGGACGGAAACCTCCGTCCTCGGTGAATTGCAAGCTCAGAATGACGCGAAGCTGGGCGGCGCTGTTCTTTTAAATTAGAGGTCACATGTTTTCGGCAGCCAATGGGTTTTGCCTACTTTTTTCAACGTCACCGGTGTCGTAGTTCCTGTCCCACCTACCCTGCGCTGTTATTGGAGCAAAAAAGGCGCCAGGGAAGGTGGGAGGGGAATCGAGTAATGGCGCACTTTACCACGCGGTGTTCGATTCGATTCGAAAATGCCGAACAGCCTAATATCCGATCGAACATGAGTTCGATAGAACACTGTTCGCTCATCTCTAGTCCTAACCATTGGCAACCGATCAAGATAACAGACTGTCACCACTAAGAAAGTTAGAGAAATTTTTTAAAACTCTGCAGAATTTTTAATTACTTATATTTGCAAGAATGTTTAACTTTTAATTATCTACAAATTTAAAAATAATTATGTAGATGGGAATACCCCTTTAAACATACCTCCCAACTTTTGAAGTACAATAAGAGGGACAAAATGTGTGGCGCACTATGCGCAACATGGCAAATGTAGCTCCTCCCACTTTTATGTTGACTCCGCCCATTCTCCCATTCATTTTTCATGTGCCCCCACACACAGTATAATCCTCCTACAGTCACCCGTAAATTATATGCCCCCCTCCATCTCCATCACCCAGTTTCATGTCCCCCCTTCATCTGCCCCTAGTTTCATGTACCCCCCTCCATCTGCCCCAGTTTCATGTCCCCCTCCATCTTTGTCCCCAGTTCCATGTCCCCCCTTCATCTCTGCCCCAGTTTCATGTCCCCCATCTCTGCCCACAGTTTAATGCCCCCCTTTCATCTCTTCCCACAGTTTCATGTCTCCCTCCATCACTGCCCCAGTTTCATGTTCCCCTCCATCTCTGCCCCCAGTTTCATGTCCACCCCTCCATCTCTGCCCCCAGTTTCATGTCCCCCTCCTTTCTGCTCCTAGTTTCATGTCCCCCCCCTCCATCTCTGCCCCCAGTTTCATGCCCCCCCTCCATCTCTGCCCCAGTTTCATGTCTTCTTCTTCCCACTCCTTCATCTGCCCCTAGTTTCATGGGCCCCCTTCATCTGCCCCTAGTTTCATGTACCCCCCTCCATCTGCCCCAGTTTCATGTCCCCCTCCATCTTTGTCCCCAGTTCCATGTCCCCCCTTCATCTCTGCCCCAGTTTCATGTCCCCCATCTCTGCCCACAGTTTAATGCCCCCCTTTCATCTCTTCCCACAGTTTCATGTCTCCCTCCATCACTGCCCCAGTTTCATGTTCCCCTCCATCTCTGCCCCCAGTTTCATGTCCACTCCTCCATCTCTGCCCCCAGTTTCATGTCCCCCTCCTTTCTGCTCCTAGTTTCATGTCCCCCCCCCCCTCCATCTCTGCCCCCAGTTTCATGCCCCCCCTCCATCTCTGCCCCAGTTTCATGTCTTCTTCTTCCCACTCCTTCATCTGCCCCTAGTTTCATGGGCCCCCTTCATTATGTCCCTCCTCAATGTTTAATACAAAACAACACTGATACTCACCTTTCCTTCACTACCTGCAGCTCTCTCCGCAGTCCCACCTACAGAGTTGTAGGCATGATGTGAGTGACGTCATCACATCATGCCTACACATCCAGGAGCCAGATCGCAGCATTAAATCAGGATCTGATTTGTGAGAGCTCTTCCTTTACTCCCCTATGTATTCAACTCCGGACGCAGATGAGTTAAAACTGGACATACCTCCCGCTGACCGGGACTGTGGAAATGGACCCCGAATCCGGGAATATCCCGCAGAAATGGGACTGTTGGAAGGCATGCTTAAAATTTTTACTTATTTTGGCATTACTAATTTTAACAACTTTTTTTTTTTTATGTCAACATTTTTATTGATTTTACATATTTAATACATATTATATAGTATAAACTATTACAACTATTTTCTAAACTATTTTTTTTTTATTAAAAATTTAATTTATGCCCCTTACGCAAACATCTAAAATATTTACACCCAATTAACAACATAATGCAGCCCTTATCCCTTCCCTCCAGTGTAATCTATAAGTAGTTCACGGACAAAAGAGTAAAATTGGTTTCCAGTTACACAGCTATCTATTGTAGGGCTTCAGTGATGAATATTGCTGCTCAGTAAGGCTGCTTGCACACTACAGTAACACTACAGTCTACGGACTGTGGATTCTACATATCCATAGACTTCTATGGAGCCTGCAAAATTCACAGCTTTGTGCATAAAGAAGTCTAAGGAACCGCCAAATCCATGGCCTGGAGGCCCGTGAAAAATACTGCAGTGTGCAAGCAGCCACTAAGGATACCAGACAGGTTTTATCAGTGCATGCGTGCATGTACATGCATGTGGTCCATGTATATGTATGTGTGTGTGCATGCACGTGTGTGGTCCGTGTATATATATGTGTGTGTGTGTGCACACACGTGTATGTGTGCATGCGTGTGATCCATGTTTATGTATGCATGTGTGTGCACGTGCATGTGTGTATTTGTGGGTGTGTGCACACGTGTGATCCATGTGTATGTATGTGTGTGTGCATGCACATGTGTGGTCCATGTATATGTATGCGTGCATGTGCGCGTGTGATCCATGTGTTTCTGCGTGCACAGAGCAAGTGTCCATGCGTGCGGTAGTTGTGTGTGAGTATGCATGTGCTCTGTTTGTCCGTGTGTGTAGTGTGCATCCGAATGTCTTTGCGTGTGTGTGGTCCGTGCGTGTGTGTGTGTGTGTGGTATTTGTGGGGTGGTGTTTCTGTAGTGTGTTGTGGCATTTGTGTGGTGTTGTGCTTGGGTGTTGGTATATGTGTGCTGTCTGTGTGATGTTTATATGGTGTTTGTGAAATGTTTGTGTGTTGTATGTGGTGGTGCGGTCCCTTTAGCAGCGACTCTTTGGTGCCGTCGCTATAATCCTTCCCTGTCAGTCACAGCTGTTGTTTTCCCCTCAGCGCTTTCACTTTCACTTTTCTCCATTATATGTATAGGGCCTAAATTTAGGGGCCCCAATCTCATGACGGAGGGACGCTAGTGAGATGTAAAGCGCGCAGTATTTTGCTACTGTGGATGGAGAGGGGGCGTGCCAAATTTCACCCAAATCGGGCGAGAACTGTGGATTTGTATAGAGCAGATTACTACAGAATTTGAGTTTTATATATATAGATTATACAATCTGCCCACTGCCATATCTACAGACAGTTTTCTTGGCTGTACGTGAGACAGGAGTATGTTGTATTTCGCCTAGTATCTGTATTGTTTTTATTACAGACCCATGAACTCATTTTTAACAAGTGTGAGCGAGGTTTTATATGTCTGATTGCTTTATGTCTGCGTCACAAAACATTTTCAACATTTAAAGTGTACCAAAGTTTTAACAAGTGTGAATGAAGTTTAATAGATATTGTCAGGATCTGGGGCTGCTAGGTGGGGTGGCATAGACACACAAGTCCATTTTCTTTTAGTCCAAAACAAAGGTAGAGTTTATTTTTACTCAAAAAGGTAGTGCAGCAACAAAAGGAAACAATACAAAAATAAATACCTGCCCGGCTAGGCTCTAACTAAAGATACCTCACCTAGAGTAACAGAAATCCAAAAGCCAGAAGAATCATTCAGGACACAGCTCCAAAAATATGACCTCTCTGTTTGCTCTCCAGCCAAGCTCTGCCCAAAGTCTGCTGCTGGAGCAACTTCTTAAGCCTCCTTGACGAGGAGACTCTCTGCAGCTGAGTCACTGCCAGAACATCCCCAAAGTGTGGACTGGAGGGGGGTGGATTGACAGGTCCCACTACCAACCTACCTGTCATTCCTAAAAATCCAGACCAATACTGAGCATTTACCAAAATGCTCAGCAGATGAAAGTGAGCTGCTGAGAACAAACATTCCTGGAGTTTTCTCATCTCACCCACCTTAATAGTCTGGGTGAGATGTACACGCCCTCCATTACCTGACCAGCCATTAGCTTACGATATGATGGTGTATGATGGCGGGGTCACTAGTGGGGCCTTTAGGACTTTTAGTTATATGATAAAAGTCACATCTTTAATGTTTAAACTGTTCACCTTATATTTAACATGGTATATGAATATATGTATATACACTCACCGGCCACTTTATTAGGTATACCTGTCCAACTGCTCGTTAACACTTAATTTCTAATCAGCCAATCACATGGCGGTAACTCAGTGCATTTAGGCATGTAGACATGGTCAAGACAATCTCCTGCAGTTCAAACCAGGGGTGAACCTTCCCCTTGCGCCGCCCGAGGCGAACGACAGAAAGCCGCCCCCCCCCCCCGGAGGAGGGGGCGTGATGGAACGGAGGGGGTGGGGCTAAGTGAAGGGGCGTGGCTTAGCGGCATTCGCAGGCAGAGAGCAGGCACGGAGATGACCTCTCTGCCTGAGCGTGAGGGGAGGCTGCTGGAGCAGCGCTGCTCCAGTGGCCTGCCCAATCCACCGCTCGGTGCTAAGCCAGTCCAGGACAGCTTGTCCTGGACTGGCTTAGGTAAGTAAAAATGCCGCCCTCCCTGGGGCCCTAGCATAGCGCCGCCTGAAGCAGTCGCTTCATGTCGCCTCATGGGAGGTGCGGCGCTGGTTCAAACCAAGCATCAGTATGGGGAAGAAAGGTGATTTGAGTGCCGTTGAACGTGGCATGGTTGTTGGTGCCAGAAGGGCTGGTCTGAGTATTTCAGAAACTGCTGATCTACTGGGATTTTCACGCACAACCATCTCAAGAGTTTACAGAGAATGGTCCGAAAAAGAAAAAACATCCAGTGAGCGTCAGTTCTGTGGGCGGAAATGCGTTGTTGATGCCAGAGGTCAGAGGAGAATGGCCAGACTGGTTTGAGCTGATAGAAAGGCAACAGTGACTCAAATAGCCACCCGTTACAACCAAGGTAGCCAGAAGAGCATCTCTGAACGCACAGTACGTCGAACTTTGAGGCAGATGGGCTACAGCAGCAGAAGACCACACCGGGTGCCACTCCTTTCAGCTAAGAACAGGAAACTGAGGCTACAATTTGCACAAGCTCATCGAAATTGGACAATTGAAGATTGGAAAAACGTTGCCTGGTCTGATGAGTCTCGATTTCTGCTGCGACATTCGGATGGTAGGGTCAGAATTTGGCATCAACAACATGAAAGCATGGATCCATCCTGCCTTGTATCAACGGTTCAGGCTGGTGGTGGTGGTGTCATGGTGTGGGGAATATTTTCTTGGCACTCTTTGGGCCCCTTGGTACCAATTGAGCATCGTTGCAACGCCAAAGCCTACCTGAGTATTGTTGCTGACCATGTCCATCCCTTTATGACCACAATGTACCCAACATCTGATGGCTACTTTCAGCAGGATAATGCGCCATGTCATAAAGCTGGAATCATCTCAGACTGGTTTCTTGAACATGACAATGAGTTCACTGTACTCCAATGGCCTCCACAGTCACCAGATCTCAATCCAATAGAGCATCTTTGGGATGTGGTGGAACGGGAGATTCGCATCATGGATGTGCAGCCAACAAATCTGCGGCAACTGTGTGATGCCATCATGTCAATATGGACCAAAATCTCTGAGGAATGCTTCCAGCACCTTGTTGAATCTATGCCACGAAGAATTGAGGCAGTTCTGAAGGCAAAAGGGGGTCCAACCCGTTACTAGCATGGTGTACCTAATAAAGTGGACGGTGAGTGTATATTATATGGTTTTAATGGCAGGTTAGTAAATGGCTGAGTCTTCCACCCTTTTAGTCATATAGTAGGGTGTTAGGTAGATATTGAACTATCGTACCTTATATACCCCACATTATGTTTCTTCAGTGTTAACTTTAGGGAGCATTCACACGACGTAACGTCCCGCGAGATTTGGCACGTGTACGCCGCGTGACCCTTTGCGTGCCGTACACGCTCCCATTCATTTCAATGGGAGCGGGGAGCGCATACGCTCCCCGCTCCCATTGAAATGAATGGGAGCGTGTACGGCACGCAAAGGGTCACGCGGCGTACACGTGCCAAATCTCGCGGGACGTTACGCCGTGTGAATGCTCCCTTAGACCTCATTTCTTGCATGACATTGGTATAAAGTTCTTTCTCTGTATTTCTAGGTTTCCCATCATTTAGTTTGGTCGTGGACACAACTGGTTCAATGGATTACTATCTGAATTGGCTTCAAGACATTGTCTGGTTTCTTTCCATGCGTCTGGCTTCATCATCCTCTAATATAACACGCCAATATACACTGATGGAATTTAATGATCCAAGTAAGACATGGTTTTAATTAATATGTTGTAGTTTATGTGATCTTTGTTGCTTGGAGGGTAATGTAAGGCTCTGTTCACATCAAGTTTGGTGCCCTTGTTTAGCATATGCATTATAATATACTGAATAGAGATGAGCGAACAGTGTTCTATCGAAAACATGTGACCTCTAATTTAAAAGAACAGCGACGCCCAGCTTCGCGTCATTCTGAGCTTGCAATTCACTGGGGACGGAGGTTTCCGTCCAGTTAGCTAGGGGTTAATTTCTGGGTAGGCAGGGACAGGCTAGGATAGGAAGGAGAAGACAACCAACAGTTCTTATAAGAGCTAAATTCCAGGGAGAAGCTTGTCAGTGTAACGTGGCACTGACGGGCTCAATCGCCGCAACCCAGCTTTCCGCGGATCCTGAATGGAATACACTGACAGTGTATTCCCGTATACCCGATATATACCCCCGATACCCGTTCCAACGGTGTGCCCCCCCCCACCTTCACCCCAGAAATACCCTGCAAGTCCCCTAGCAATAGAATTGGGGCTATATACACCCACTATTTTTGCTACTGCTATATAGTGCCATTGTCTGACTGGGAATTCAAAGAATATATTGGGGTTACGTGCACCCACAATTTTTGCTACTGGTATATAGTGCCATTGTCTGACTGGGAATTCAAAGAATATATTGGGCTTACATATAACTTCAATTCCAGGGAGAAGCTTGTCAGTGTAACGTGGCACTGACGGGCTCAATCGCCGCAACCCAGCTTTCCCAGGATCCTGAATGGAACACACTGACAGTGTATTCCCGTATACCCCATATATACACCCCAAATCCCCGTTCCAACGGTGTGCCCCCCCACCTTCACCTCAGAAATACCCTGCAAGTCCCCTAGCAATAGAATTGGGGCTATATACACCCACTATTTTTGCTACTGGTATATAGTGCCATTGTCTGACTGGGAATTCAAAGAATATATTGGGGTTACGTGCACCCACAATTTTTGCTACTGGTATATAGTGCCATTGTCTCACTGGGAATTCAAAGAATATATTGGGGTTACGTGCACCCACAATTTTTGCTACTGGTATATAGTGCCATTGTCTGACTGGGAATTCAAAGAATATATTGGGGTTACGTGCACCCACAATTTTTGCTACTGGTATATAGTGCCATTGTCTGACTGGGAATTCAAAGAATATATTGGGGTTACAAACACCCTCATTTCTTGCTACTGGTATATAGTGCCATTGTCTGACTGGGAATTCAAAGAATATATTGGGGTTACAAATACCCTCATTTCTTGCTACTGCCATATAGTGCCAGTTTCTGACTGGAAATTCAAAGAATATATTGGGGTTACGTGCACCCACAATTTTTGCTACTGGTATATAGTGCCATTGTCTGACTGGGAATTCAAAGAATATATTGGGGTTACAAATACCCTCATTTCTTGCTACTGCCATATAGTGCCAGTTTCTGACTGGTAATTCAAAGAATATATTGGGGTTACGTGCACCCACAATTTTTGCTACTGGTATATAGTGCCATTGTCTGACTGGGAATTCAAAGAATATATTGGGGTTACAAATACCCTCATTTCTTGCTACTGCCATATAGTGCCAGTTTCTGACTGGTAATTCAAAGAATATATTGGGGTTACGTGCACCCACAATTTTTGCTACTGGTATATAGTGCCATTGTCTGACTGGGAATTCAAAGAATATATTGGGGTTACAAATACCCTCATTTCTTGCTACTGCCATATAGTGCCAGTTTCTGACTGGTAATTCAAAGAATATATTGGGGTTACGTGCACCCACAATTTTTGCTACTGGTATATAGTGCCATTGTCTGACTGGGAATTCAAAGAATATATTGGGGTTACAAATACCCTCATTTCTTGCTACTGCCATATAGTGCCAGTTTCTGACTGGTAATTCAAAGAATATATTGGGGTTATAAATACCCTCATTTCTTGCTACTGGTATATAGTGCCATTGTCTGACTGGGAATTCAAAGAATATATTGGGGTTATAAATACCCTCATTTCTTGCTACTGGTATATAGTGCCATTGTCTGACTGGGAATTCAAAGAATATATTGGGGTTACAAATACCCTCATTTCTTGCTACTGCCATATAGTGCCAGTTTCTGACTGGTAATTCAAAGAATATATTGGGGTTACGTGCACCCACAATTTTTGCTACTGGTATATAGTGCCATTGTCTGACTGAGAATTCAAAGAATATATTGGGGTTACAAATACCCTCATTTCTTGCTACTGCCATATAGTGCCAGTTTCTGACTGGTAATTCAAAGAATATATTGGGGTTACGTGCACCCACAATTTTTGCTACTGGTATATAGTGCCATTGTCTGACTGGGAATTCAAAGAATATATTGGGGTTACAAATACCCTCATTTCTTGCTACTGCCATATAGTGCCAGTTTCTGACTGGTAATTCAAAGAATATATTGGGGTTACGTGCACCCACAATTTTTGCTACTGGTATATAGTGCCATTGTCTGACTGGGAATTCAAAGAATATATTGGGGTTACGTGCACCCACAATTTTTGCTACTGGTATATAGTGCCAATTTCTAACTGGGAATTCAAAATGCGCAAGGCTCCCGGAAAGGGACGTGGACGAGGCCGTGGGCGAGGTCGGGGGAATGGTTCTGGGGAGCAAGGTAGCAGTGAAGCCACAGGGCGTCCCGTGCCTACTCCTGTGGGGCAGCAAGCATTGCGCCACTCCACAGTGCCAGGGTTGCTTGCCACATTAACTAAACTGCAGGGTACAAACCTTAGTAGGCCCGAGAACCAGGAACAGGTCTTGCAATGGCTGTCAGAGAACGCTTACAGCACATTGTCCAGCAGCAAGTCAGACTCTGCCTCCTCTCCTCCTATTACCCAACAGTCTTGTCCTCCTTCCTCCCAAAATTCCCAAGCTTCACAGAACAATAACCCCAACTGTCCCTGCTCCCCAGAGCTGTTCTCCGCTCCTTTCATTGTCCCTCAACCTGCCTCTCCACGTCACGATTCCACGAACCTAACAGACGAGCATCTGTGTCCAGATGCTCAAACACTAGAGTCTCCTCCATCTCCGTTTGATTTGGTGGTGGATGACCAGCAACCCACCCTCATCGACGATGATGTGACGCAGTTGCCGTCAGGGCATCCAGTTGACCGGCGCATTGTGCGGGAGGCGGAGATGAGACAGGAGTTGGAAGAGGAAGTGGTGGATGATGAGGACACTGACCCGACCTGGACAGGGGGGATGTCAAGCGGGGAAAGTAGTGTGGATGTTGAGGCAGGTGCAGCACCAAAAAGGGTAGCTAGAGGCAGAGGCAGAGGTCAGCAGCTTAGGCGAAGCCAGGCCACACCCGGAATCTCCCAAGATGTTCCAGTTCGTACCCAGCCCCGAAAAACTCCCACCTCGAGGGCACGTTTCTCGAAGGTGTGGAGTTTTTTCAAGGAATGCGCCGAGGACAGATATAGTGTTGTCTGCACAATTTGCCTCTCGAAATTGATTAGGGGCTCTGAGAAGAGCAACCTGTCCACCACTTCAATGCGCCGTCATTTGGAATCCAAGCACTGGAATCAGTGGCAGGCAGCAACGGCAGGACAAAGGCCGCCTGCCGTTCACGCCACTGCCACTGCCTCTGCCACTGCCTCTGCCTCTGCCACTGCCACTGCTGACTGTGCTGGCGATGCACTCCAGAGGACGAGCCAGGACACCACTTCATCTGCCTCCGCCACTTTGTTGACTTCTCCCTCATCCTCCCCTGTTCCTGTCTTATCTCCTTCTCCTGCACCATCAAAGGCACCATCAGGCGCTTCTTTACAACAACCCACCATCTCTCAGACATTGGAGCGGCGGCAGAAATACACTGCTAACCACCCACACGCGCAAGCCTTGAACGTCAACATCGCTAAACTGCTGGCCCAGGATATGTTGGCGTTCCGGCTTGTTGAAACTCCCGCCTTCCTGGACCTGATGGCAACTGCGGCACCTCGCTATGCCGTCCCTAGCCGTCACTACTTCTCCCGGTGTGCCGTCCCCGCCTTGCACCAGCACGAGTCACTCGTGCGCAGGCATGGTCGTTTGTGATAACGGCCGGAACCTGGTAGCAGCTCTGGAGCTTGCCGGACTCCAACATGTTCCATGCCTGGCCCACGTCTTCAACCTAGTGGTGCAACGTTTCCTAAAGAGCTACCCCAATGTTCCAGAGCTACTGGTGAAAGTGCGGCGCATGTGCGCCCACTTTCGCAAGTCGACAGTAGCCGCTGCTAGCTTAAAATCTCTCCAGCAACGCCTGCATGTGCCACAACACCGGCTTTTGTGCGACGTCCCCACACGCTGGAACTCAACGTTTCAGATGTTGAATAGAGTGGTTGAGCAGCAGAGACCTTTGATGGAATACCAGCTACAAAACCCTAGGGTGCCACAAAGTCAGCTGCCTCAGTTTCACATCCATGAGTGGCCATGGATGAGAGACCTTTGTGACATCCTACGGGTCTTTGAGGAGTCCACAAGGAGGGTGAGCTCTGAGGATGCGATGGTGAGCCTTACAATCCCGCTCTTGTGTGTTCTGAGAGAATCCCTGATTGACATCAGGGATAACTCAGATCACACAGAGGAGTTAGGGATAGCATCCGATCCGTCACAGCTGGAGAGTAGGTCCACACATCTGTCCGCTTCACTGAGTTTAATGGAGGAGGAGGAGGAGGAGGAGGAGGAGGAAGAAGAGTTGTCCGATGATGTGATGGTGATACAGGAGGCTTCCGGGCAACTTCGAATCGTCCCATTGTTGCAGCGCGGATGGGTAGACATGGAGGATGAGGAGGAAATGGAGATTGAACTTTCCGGTGGGGCCAGAGGAGTCATGCCAACTAACACTGTGGCAGACATGGCTGAGTTCATGTTGGGGTGCTTTACAACTGACAAGCGTATTGTCAAAATCATGGAGGACAACCAGTACTGGATCTTTGCTATCCTTGACCCCCGGTATAAAAACAACATCTCGTCTTTTATTCCGGTAGAGGGGAGGGCCAATCGCATCAATGCTTGCCACAGGCAATTGGTGCAGAATATGATGGAGATGTTTCCAGCATGTGACGTTGGCGGCAGGGAGGGCAGTTCCTCCAGTAGGCAACCAAGTTCTCACCAGTCCACACAAACGAGGGGCACACTGTCTAAGGTCTGGGACACCTTGATGGCACCCCCTCGCCAAAGTGCCGCCACGGAGGGTCCTAGTGTCACCAGGCGTGAGAAGTATAGGCGCATGTTGCGGGAATACCTTTCCGACCACAGCCCTGTCCTCTCCGACCCCTCTGCGCCCTACACGTATTGGGTGTCGAAGTTGGACCTGTGGCTTGAACTTGCCCTATATGCCTTGGAGATGCTGTCCTGTCCTGCCGCCAGCGTCCTATCTGAGAGGGTGTTCAGTGCAGCCGGTGGCATCATCACTGACAAGCGCACCCGTCTGTCAGCTGAGAGTGCCGACCAGCTCACTTTGATAAAAATGAACCACCACTGGATAGAGCCTTCATTTTTGGGCCCACCTGTGTAAAGCACCCCAACATGAAACTCCATGTCTGTACTCAACCTCTCCAATTCCTCCGCATCCTCATACTCATCCACCATAAGCGTTGCACAATTCTGCTAATACTAGGCTCCCTCCACCCTGATTTCCACCAACTCTGCTGGTTAGAGGCTCCCTCCACCCTGATTTCCACCAACTCTGCTGGTTAGAGGCTCCCTCCACCATGAATTGGTCCAAACTGGGCTGTTTAGAGGCTCCCTCCACCATGAATTTGCCCAAACTGGGGTTTTTAGAGGCTCCCTCCACCATGAATTGGTCCAAACTGGGCTGTTTAGAGGCTCCCTCCACCATGAATTGGTCCAAACTAGGGTTTTTAGAGGCTCCCTCCACCATGAATTGGTCCAAACTGGGGTTTTTAGAGGCTCCCTCCACCATGAATTGGTCCAAACTGGGCTGTTTAGAGGCTCCCTCCACCATGAATTGGTCCAAACTGGGGTTTTTAGAGGCTCCCTCCACCATGAATTGGTCCAAACTGGGCTGGTTAGAGGCTCCCTCCACCATGAATTTGCCCAAACTGGGCTGTTTAGAGGCTCCCTCCACCATGAATTGGTCCAAACTGGGGGTTTTAGAGGCTCCCTCCACCATGAATTGGTCCAAACTGGGCTGTTTAGAGGCTCCCTCCACCATGAATTGGTCCAAACTGGGGTTTTTAGAGGCTCCCTCCACCATGAATTGGTCCAAACTGGGCTGGTTAGAGGCTCCCTCCACCATGAATTTGCCCAAACTGGGCTGTTTCGAGGCTCCCTCCACCATGAATTTGCCCAAACTGGGCTGTTTAGAGGCTCCCTCCACCATGAATTGGTCAAAACTGGGGGTTTTAGAGGCTCCCTCCACCATGAATTGGTCCAAACTGGGCTGTTTAGAGGCTCCCTCCACCATGAATTGGTCCAAACTGGGGTTTTTAGAGGCTCCCTCCACCATGAATTGGTCCAAACTGGGCTGGTTAGAGGCTCCCTCCACCATGAATTTGCCCAAACTGGGCTGTTTAGAGGCTCCCTCAACCATGAATTTGCCCAAACTGGGCTGTTTAGAGGCTCCCTCCACCATGAATTTGCCCAAACTGGGCTGTTTAGAGGCTCCCTCCACCATGAATTGGTCCAAACTGGGGTTTTTAGAGGCTCCCTCCACCATGAATTGGTCCAAACTGGGGGTTTTTAGAGGCTCCCTCCACCATGAATTTGCCCAAACTGGGCTGTTTAGAGGCTCCCTCCACCATGAATTTGCCCAAACTGGGCTGTTTAGAGGCTCCCTCCACCATGAATTGGTCCAAACTGGGGTTTTTAGAGGCTCCCTCCACCATGAATTGATCCAAACTGGGGTTTTTAGAGGCTCCCTCCACCATGAATTGGTCCAAACTGGGCTGTTTATAGGCTCCCTCCACCATGAATTGGTCCAAACTGGGGTTTTTAGAGGCTCCCTCCACCATGAATTTGCCCAAACTGGGCTTTTTAGAGGCTCCCTCCACCATGAATTTACCCAAACTGGGCTGTTTAGAGGCTCCCTCCACCATGAATTGGTCCAAACTGGGCTGTTTATAGGCTCCCTCCACCATGAATTGGTCCAAACTGGGGTTTTTAGAGGCTCCCTCCACCATGAATTGGTCCAAACTGGGGTTTTTAGAGGCTCCCTCCACCATGAATTTGCCCAAACTGGGCTGTTTAGCGGCTCCCTCCACCATGAATTGGTCCAAACTGGGCTGTTTAGAGGCTCCCTCCACCATGAATTGGTCCAAACTGGGCTGTTTATAGGCTCCCTCCACCATGAATTGGTCCAAACTGGGGTTTTTAGAGGCTCCCTCCACCATGAATTGGTCCAAACTGGGCTGTTTAGAGGCTCCCTCCACCATGAATTTGCCCAAACTGGGGTTTTTAGAGGCTCCCTCCACCATGAATTTGCCCAAACTGGGCTGTTTAGAGGCTCCCTCCACCATGAATTTGCCCAAACTGGGCTTTTTAGAGGCTCCCTCCACCATGAATTGGTCCAAACTGGGCTGTTTATAGGCTCCCTCCACCATGAATTGGTCCAAACTGGGGTTTTTAGAGGCTCCCTCCACCATGAATTGGTCCAAACTGGGGTTTTTAGAGGCTCCCTCCACCATGAATTTGCCCAAACTGGGCTGTTTAGAGGCTCCCTCCACCATGAATTTGCCCTAACTGAGCTGTTTAGAGGCTCCCTCCACCATGAATTGGTCCAAACTGGGGTTTTTAGAGGCTCCCTCCACCATGAATTGGTCCAAACTAGGGGTTTTTAGAGGCTCCCTCCACCATGAATTTGCCCAAACTGGGCTATTTAGAGGCTCCCTCCACCATGAATTTGCCCAAACTGGGCTGTTTAGAGGCTCCCTCCACCATGAATTGGTCCAAACTGGGGTTTTTAGAGGCTCCCTCCACCATGAATTGGTCCAAACTGGGGTTTTTAGAGGCTCCCTCCACCATGAATTTGCCCAAACTGGGCTGTTTAGAGGCTCCCTCCACCATGAATTTGCCCAAACTGGGCTGTTTAGAGGCTCCCTCCACCATGAATTGGTCCAAACTGGGGTTTTTAGAGGCTCCCTCCACCATGAATTGGTCCAAACTGGGCTGTTTAGAGGCTCCCTCCACCATGAAATGGTCCAAACTGGGGTTTTTAGAGGCTCCCTCCACCATGAATTGGTCCAAACTGGGCTGGTTAGAGGCTCCCTCCACCATGAATTTGCCCAAACTGGGCTGTTTAGAGGCTCCCTCCACCATGAATTTGCCCAAACTGGGCTGTTTAGAGGCTCCCTCCACCATGAATTTGCCCAAACTGGGCTGTTTAGAGGCTCCCTCCACCATGAATTGGTCCAAACTGGGGTTTTTAGAGGCTCCCTCCACCATGAATTGGTCCAAACTGGGCTGTTTATAGGCTCCCTCCACCATGAATTGGTCCAAACTGGGGTTTTTAGAGGCTCCCTCCACCATGAATTGGTCCAAACTGGGCTGTTTAGAGGCTCCCTCCACCGTGAATTGGTCCAAACTGGGGTTTTTAGAGGCTCCCTCCACCATGAATTTGCCCAAACTGGGCTGTTTAGAGGCTCCCTCCACCATGAATTTACCCAAACTGGGCTGTTTAGAGGCTCCCTCCACCATGAATTGGTCCAAACTGGGCTGTTTATAGGCTCCCTCCACCATGAATTGGTCCAAACTGGGGTTTTTAGAGGCTCCCTCCACCATGAATTGGTCCAAACTGGGGTTTTTAGAGGCTCCCTCCACCATGAATTTGCCCAAACTGGGCTGTTTAGCAGCTCCCTCCACCATGAATTGGTCCAAACTGGGCTGTTTAGAGGCTCCCTCCACCATGAATTGGTCCAAACTGGGCTGTTTATAGGCTCCCTCCACCATGAATTGGTCCAAACTGGGGTTTTTAGAGGCTCCCTCCACCATGAATTTGCCCAAACTGGGCTGTTTAGCGGCTCCCTCCACCATGAATTGGTCCAAACTGGGCTGTTTAGAGGCTCCCTCCACCATGAATTGGTCCAAACTGGGGTTTTTAGAGGCTCCCTCCACCATGAATTGGTCCAAACTGGGGGTTTTTAGAGGCTCCCTCCACCATGAATTTGCCCAAACTGAGCTGTTTAGAGGCTCCCTCCACCATGAATTTGCCCAAACTGGGCTGTTTAGAGGCTCCCTCCACCATGAATTGGTCCAAACTGGGGTTTTTAGAGGCTCCCTCCACCATGAATTGGTCCAAACTGGGGTTTTTAGAGGCTCCCTCCACCATGAATTTGCCCAAACTGGGCTGTTTAGAGGCTCCCTCCACCATGAATTTACCCAAACTGGGCTGTTTAGAGGCTCCCTCCACCATGAATTGGTCCAAACTGGGCTGTTTATAGGCTCCCTCCACCATGAATTGGTCCAAACTGGGGTTTTTAGAGGCTCCCTCCACCATGAATTGGTCCAAACTGGGGTTTTTAGAGGCTCCCTCCACCATGAATTTGCCCAAACTGGGCTGTTTAGCAGCTCCCTCCACCATGAATTGGTCCAAACTGGGCTGTTTAGAGGCTCCCTCCACCATGAATTGGTCCAAACTGGGCTGTTTATAGGCTCCCTCCACCATGAATTGGTCCAAACTGGGGTTTTTAGAGGCTCCCTCCACCATGAATTTGCCCAAACTGGGCTGTTTAGCGGCTCCCTCCACCATGAATTGGTCCAAACTGGGCTGTTTAGAGGCTCCCTCCACCATGAATTGGTCCAAACTGGGGTTTTTAGAGGCTCCCTCCACCATGAATTGGTCCAAACTGGGGGTTTTTAGAGGCTCCCTCCACCATGAATTTGCCCAAACTGAGCTGTTTAGAGGCTCCCTCCACCATGAATTTGCCCAAACTGGGCTGTTTAGAGGCTCCCTCCACCATGAATTGGTCCAAACTGGGGTTTTTAGAGGCTCCCTCCACCATGAATTGGTCCAAACTGGGGGTTTTTAGAGGCTCCCTCCACCATGAATTTGCCCTAACTGGGCTGTTTAGAGGCTCCCTCCATCATGAATTGGTCCAAACTGGGGTTTTTAGAGGCTCCCTCCACCATGAATTGGTCCAAACTGGGGTTTTTAGAGGCTCCCTCCACCATGAATTGGTCCAAACTGGGGTTTTTAGAGGCTCCCTCCACCATGAATTTGCCCAAACTGGGCTGTTTAGAGGCTCCCTCCACCATGAATTTGCCCAAACTGGACTGTTTAGAGGCTCCCTCCACCATGAATTGGTCCAAACTGGGGTTTTTAGAGGCTCCCTCCACCATGAATTGGTCCAAACTGGGGGTTTTTAGAGGCTCCCTCCACCATGAATTTGCCCAAACTGGGCTGTTTAGAGGCTCCCTCCACCATGAATTTGCCCAAACTGGGCTGTTTAGAGGCTTCCTCCACCATGAATTGGTCCAAACTGGGGTTTTTAGAGGCTCCCTCCACCATGAATTGGTCCAAACTGGGGGTTTTTAGAAGCTCCCTCCACCATGAATTTGCCCAAACTGGGCTGTTTAGAGGCTCCCTCCACCATGAATTGGTCCAAACTGAGGTTTTTAGAGGCTCCCTCCACCATGAATTGGTCCAATCTGGGCTGTTTAGAGGCTCCCTCCACCATGAATTGGTCCAAACTGGGCTGTTTAGAGGCTCCCTCCACCATGAATTGGTCCAAACTGGGGGTTTTAAAGGCTCCCTCCACCATGAATTGGTCCAAACTGGGCTGTTTAGAGGCTCCCTCCACCATGAATTTGCCCACACTGGGCTGGTTAGAGGCTCCCTCCACCATGAATTGGTCCAAACTGGGGTTTTTAGAGGCTCCCTCCACCATGAATTGGTCCAAACTGGGGTTTTTAGAGGCTCCCTCCACCATGAATTTGCCCAAACTGGGCTGTTTAGAGGCCCCCTCCACCATGAATTTGCCCAAACTCTGCTGGTTAGAGGCTCAATCCACCCTGATTTTCAAAACAAATGTTGGTGCCAACCTCAACTTACTACAAGGGCCAAATTCACTGCTGGTGACAAGCTCTCCTCACTGCAAGTGCCAAATACACATGTTTCAAGGTGTTTTCCTACTGTCAGAGAGGTGGTATTGAGTGTGTAAAGTGTGTAGTTGTTAGGCTGTGATGTTGGGGTAATAGAGGGTCTTTGGTGTGTTAGATGCCCCCAGACATGCTTCCCCTGCTGTCCCAGTGTCATTCCAGAGGTGTTGGCATCATTTCCTGGGGTGTCATAGTGGACTTGGTGACCCTCCAGACACTGATTTGGGTTTCCCCCTTAACGAGTATCTGTTCCCCATAGACTATAATGGGGTTCGAAACCCGTTTGAACACACGAACATTGAGCGGCTGTTCGAATCGAATTTCGAACCTCGAACATTTTAGTGTTCGCTCATCTCTAATACTGAATGGATCCATTGGATTCCATTCTTATATAGGAAAGCAAGCACAGTTTTTCTTTTCTAATAGGTAACTATTGCTGCCACTGCATTATATATGATTGAATTTGCTGTTACTTTATGTTGGCTATCCTTAGCCTATAAGCCAAATATAGCCCCATAATGGGATTTAGGTTAAGGTCCCTTATTGCAAAAACGCAGCTTTTTTTTATGCAGATTATGTTGCTGTTTTTTGAGCCAAAGACAAGAATGGATGCAAAAGGAATGTGAAATATATAAAAAGTGCTTATGCTTCTACCTTCTGCTCAATCCATTCCTGGCTTTGGCTTAAAAAACGCAGTAAAATCTGCAACAAAAAAAGCTGTGTTTCTGAAACATGGGGCCGGGCCTTAGGCTGGGGACCCACGTGGCATTAACACCACAATTTACAGTGAATGCAAAGAGGATAGGATCCTAGCGAATCCCATGCCAACCTGATGGTAAAAAATGCGCTGCGGACATGCGGCGATTTAAAAAAACAGCACGGTTTTGGAAATCGCAGCATGTCAATTATACCTACAGAAATGCCAGCAGTTTCCCTATAGGTACAATTGAAACAGAAAGCCCACAGAGGGAACCTCTGAACTTTCTAACTAAAGTGCGGTGGGAAGAACTGTGATGCGTTGCCGCCATGTTTTTCTCGTAATTCTTTGTTTTCTGTGGGACGCCACATGGGGCCTTAGCCTTAGGCTGAGGCCTCGTTGCAGAAACGCGTCTTTTTTTTTTTTGTAGATTTTACTGCATTTGTTTGAGCCAAACTCAGGAGTGGCTACAAAAGGAATGGAAAATATCTAGAAAGCTCTTATACTTCTCTCATTTACTCAATCCTGAATTAGGCTAAAAAAAAAAACGCAGCAAAATTTGCAACAAAAAAGCTGCCTTTCTGTAACGTGGGGCTTTAGTCTTAGGGTGCATTCACACTGAGTATACGCTGACTGATTCTGAACGTTAAAACACATTCAGAACGAGCGCGTACAAAGCAGATCCCATTCATTTCTATGGGAGCCGGCATACGAGCACTCCCCATTGAAATGAATGGGAGGCTTTTTCCCCCTATTGCTTTCAATGTGATACGTGCGTATCACATTGAAAGCAATAGGGAAAAAAGCAGCCCATTCATTTCAATGGGGAGCGCACGTATGCCGGCTCCCATAGAAATGAATGGGATCTGCTTTGTACGCGCTCATTCTGAACGTGTTTTACGTTCAGAATGAGCTGAACGCATATTTAGTGTGAATGCACCCTAATAATAGCATGAAAAATACGGTATCACTATGTTCATAATGGTCCATACAATAAAATCAATAAGTTATTTATTTTGCATGATAAAAAACATAAAAAGATTCAATATCATTATGGCTATTTTCTGTTCATCACTCCTTTCAAAAAGAGGATTAAGGCTAAGGCCCCACATTGTGGAAATGCAGCGTTTTTTGTTGCAGATTTTTAATGTTTTTTTGAGACAAAGTCAGGAATGGATTTAACCAATAGGGAACATTTAAGAGCGTCCTTTGTATTTTCCATTAATTTTCAAGCCACTTCTGACCTTCTAAAAAAAAAATGCAGCAAAATCTGTGCCAAAACCTCAATGTGGGGCCTTAACCTAAGACCTGACCAAGAAGTGTTACTTACTCCAACACTGTACCCATACAAAATCTCTGGTGTAAATTATAGTAAATTTATTGGGGATATTAATTATTTTTGACAAAATTTTACTCTAGAAAACTGCCATAGATATGATAATAAATTCTATCAATATATTCACGAGCTAAGTAAAAGGAAGAAAAGAAACTCACGTACGTGAAGCAGCCATAGGCCGCTCTATCTGCATCCTATGCTGCATCAATGAAGTCTCTGGAGGGCTGAAGAGGTGATGTGCTGCAACTTCTTTTCTACTTGTATGTACCTTGTGGATGTCCCATTTATCCTTCCTGCAGAACACCAAAGCAAAGCTTACCATGGTGCAGGGCAATGTACAGGTTGTTACAGTGCTCCAGAGTGAAACCAAGCATTGCTGGTCTTATTCTCTGTATTGCATATTGTAAAACTATTTATATTTGGTATTACTGGATACATACTAAACCCCAAAACAGAACACACAGAAAACACTGAGATTTTCTCCCACTACCCCCCCCCCCCAAAAAAAAAAAAAAAAAAAAAAAATCCCAGTAAATTATATGGAGCATTCAGTTATGTCATCAGAAACACAACTGGCTCTGCAAAAATCAAGGCCTCATACGGCTATATAATAGAAAAACCAATAAGTTGGAAGGCGAGAGTAAAAAAACGAAACAAAAAAATAAAAACTGACCCTGTTCTCACAGCATTAATGGTGGTCAAATATACTCATATGTTTATATTCACTAAAGTCAAGGAAGCTGAGATATGGGGTGTTCTTATACAGGGAAGATGCTTTATAAGGAATAGGATGCTGATGTATTGTACCTGACATATACAGTATATAGAAGTGTCTCCGCAGGGTTATATCCATTTCCCTCTATCCATCTACTGTATTTCTCTATTATTTCCTTTTTCAGAAGTTGGCCCCCTCCATGTTACCTGCTCTGCTACAGAATTCTTCAATGCGGTTTATTATTTACATACCTATGATGGGGGCGATTGCCCAGAATACTCAATGGTGGGATTACTGAAAGCCCTGGAAGTCAGCCCATTTGGCTCATTCGTGGTGTTAGTAACAGACGCCTCTGCCAAGGACAGTGATGACATTGATACAGTCAACAGAATATTTTCTCTATTAGATTCTTTGAAAGTTAAGGTAAGATATGTAGAAAGGTGATAGAAGATTTTCTTACTTATAGGACCATAATTTATCATAACATATTACTTAGCAGTCAATATAGTGATATGCTTTAATATGTCATGTGGTAATCCAGAAGGTTTCATAATCTTGCCTCCCCCATATGTGTGTGAACTGTTGTGTAAAGAATGGTGAAGTCACACACATACAGAACTTCACTTTATTATAAAGGTTTTCTGGCTGGTCATGTGTTCAGCGGACTAACCTGCCAATTTAAAACCGGAAGTCACTTTTTCTTCTGTAAGTTTATGTTACACATTCATCAACTTACATAGAAATCAGAACTCCAGCTGGTGTTTGAATTGGCAGGTCAGTCTAAATAAAGGATGTGAGCAACTCCCCTTTCATTATTTTAGAAAGTTACCCCACTTCCTTGCATCCATTATTAGGTGCTGTTCCAATGTTTCTGGCACAGTTAGAATTTTTTCTGTAACTCCCACCATTCCTGAGCAGACTGTGCAGTTAGTTTTGGTGCCTGATCTCACATTTAGTCTCTCCACTGTGAAGTAGGTAGTCTTAGGCTGGAGCAGGCAGGAGACATGATTCTGAGCTCTCTGATACTGTACAATAAGAGGCAGGCAGTGACATAGAGCTTAGAGTCATGCTCCCTTGCCTACTCCTGCCTGAGACTTCCCACTTGACAGTAGAGAGCCTAATTAGCATATCAGACTCCAAAACCCAATGAATTCATTGCTCAGGAACTGTGGGGGGCTAGAGAAAAAATTCTAACTGTGCCAGTAGAGGAGCGCCTGTTAAAGGATGCAAATGGCTGGATTTGGTGGTGAAAGGTTCTTATTAATGCCTAACTTTCTGTTGTATCACTTTGATTTACATTTATTATTTATACCAAGTCTATTTTGTCTCTATACAGGTCTTTATTTTTACCAGTTACTCTTGTAGAAGTACACAGGATTATGACTTCCAGGTTTATAAAGATATTGCTGCTTACAGTCATGGCCTTGTTTTTCAACAGTACTTCTCAAACCCTAAAGTAAGTACCAGAATAGTAAAAGAAAAATATTTTATTGACATAAACTGTACTCGAATATATGGTAGAATTTTGCCATTTACAGCACATAAATAGCAAGTTTGGATCTTGTAAGAGGGCACTCGATGGTTCCCCTGTAAAGAAAAGCTTGGATATCATATTAGTTTAAACAGCAATTTTTACTTTTTATTTCTTTACATGACAGTGGTACAAAGACACTTGGTGGTTCATTGTGTCATCCAAGGCACAAAAGCTTAGTGGTTACAGTTTACTCTACTGTAGGTGTCTTTAATACTGTTGGTGCTGTTTTTATGCTTGGACCTTACATGAGCAGTTTTTACATACAGCAGTTAGTTTTAGATGGATCTTTAGGCGGTCAACACTTTTAACAGCACTTTGAAAATTGTTACAATTTAACTTTGGAATACAACCTTTTGTAGGGTCTCTGATAGTGGCCCTATTCCTGCCTTTACAACCCAATCCCTCCTATCACTCACATATTGTCCACTACATCACAGGACTGAACCAACCAAGCTACATGGTAGGTATACTGATATTCTGATATTAATAAAAATAACGACGTTCAGAAGCTCATAATATACAGAATGGCAATGGCACAGTGCTGCTTAAAATACTTCCCTAAAGCAAAAAATACCATAGCGAAGCATAAAATATCTCCCCAGAAGCACCAAATACCACATTGCAACAGAAAATACCAACAATAAAATGGCCAAATTCTCAATGTAGCACCACTGGCAGTACATTATTCCAATACTCAGGGCCGGCTACAGGGTCATGTGGGCCCCTGGGCAACAGACTGTCAATGGGCCCCTTTGCGTTGGAACTCATACAGCGAAGAGAATGGCAGAATCTACAGACACCATTAATTTAATATAACATATATGCACCCAGAATTCATTGCAGGTAGAGATGGGCGAGTATATTCGAACGAATACCTCCGCCACATAGTTCTTGGTTTAAAAAAGCGCCAGGGAAGGTGGGAGGGGCAGTAAAAATTTTATGCCCCTCCCACCTTCCCTGGTGCTTTTTTAAACCAAGAACTATGGGGTGGAGGTATTCGATCGAATATATTCGCTCATCTCCGTTTACAGGTTTTCAGCCTGTGGAAAAAAAAGCATTATGATTTTGCATTTAAAGCACTCCCCAAGTAGCATTTACATTGATGCCCATTCCACCCTTGCCCTCTGGCAGCAGCACTGGCCTCCTTCTTACCCCTCATCACTGTAGGCAGCATTGTCCCCCTTCCACCTACTGCACACTGGCAGCAGCTTTATTCCTCTTTACACCCCTTCTCCATTGACAGCTGCATTGTCCCCCTAGCCACACATTTTGCAAATGACAATTACAATTGTCCCCTTTTGCCTCTCTCAGTACTCTTACCCAAACCACTTTTTCCTAGTGCCAACAACAATTTCCTAATTCCCATGCCTAGTGGAAGTTGACATCATACCAGCCAAAATTTTCTTTCCTGCTAAGAGTGTAGGGCTGGGTCAATTTTAGTGAGAAGTTAGAGAAAACTTGCCAAGTGCTCTACAAACAAAATTATTAAGTAATATGGTAAGTAGTCATCCTCCACTCAAGTGAAGAATGTTCTCCAAAAGGTAGGTCTATCAGTATATAAGACTATAATAAAGTGAGGACTTCATGAGAGCAAACACACAAGGTCAGCCTCAAAAATAGAAAGGCCAGCCCGGTTCTGGAACAGCATTCTATGGGCAGATGAAGCTAAGATCAACTTGTATCAGCAGGATGGAAAAAAAAGACTGGAGAAGAATTGTAATGGCTCATGATTCAAAGCACACCGTATCCTCTATAAAACATGGTGGAGGAAGTGTGATGACATAGGCATGCATGGTTTCCTATGGCACTAGGTCACTAGTGTTTATTGGTGATGTGACAGAAGAAGCCGGATAAATTCTGAAATGTACAGGGATAGACTTTCTGCTCAGCTTTAACCAAACGCAGCAAGGTTGATTGGACGGCACTTCACAGTACAGAAGGACAGTGACTCAATACATAATGCAAAGGCAACCCTGAAGTTTTTTTGAGGCAAAAAAGTGGAATATTCTTCAATAGCCACATCAATCGCCAGATCTCAACCTGATCAAGCATGCCTTTCATGCCTAAGACAAAGACAAAAAGACCCGCAAACAAGCAACAACTGAAGAGCTGCAGTAAAGGCCTGGCAAAGCATCACAAAGGAGGAATCCCAGCGTTTGGAGATGTCCACAGATTGCAGACTTCAGGCAGTCATTGCCGGCAAAAGATTCTCTACAAAATATAAAAAAATGGACATTATGTTTATGGTAATGATAACTAGTGCAATTACTTTTGAGCCCCTGAAATGAGGAGTATTTGTAGAAAAATGGTTGCAATTCCTAAGTGTTTCACAGGATATTTTTGTTCAACCCCTTGCATGAAACCTGAAAGTATAGACTTCAATTGCATAGCAGGAATCATAGCAAAAGGTGGCTACTCTGAAGAACCCAGAATATAAGACATATTTTCAGTTGTTTCACACTGTTTTGTTAAGTATATAATTCCACATGTGTTACTTCATAGTTTTGATGCCTTCAGTGTGAATCTACAATGTTCATAGTCATGAAAATACAGAAAACTCTTTGAATGAGAAGGTGTCCAAACTTTTGGTCTGTACTGTATATAGCGCCAACATATTCCATAGCACTTTACAAATTGTAGGGTTCAAGTACAGACAGAAGAAGACATTACAGAGAAATAGTCAATTCACACAATGGGACTGACGGCCCTGCTCCCAAGAGCTCAAAGTTCAATTTCTGCTTTGTGCTTATGTCTGGCACTCCGGCTAGGACCCAAATTTTGTGAAGTTCTGCTTACTCTTCTGATCATCTTGTCTGTGTTATTCCTAAGAAATGACTACATCCCACACTCATGACTTTTATCACCTAGTCTTCCTTTAGTGGAGCCCATCACATACAGTACCTGACTCTTCAATACTAGCGGAGATGGAACCATAGAAGGTGCAGCAGTAGTAGTCACCCCCATTCCCTGGTGGCTGTGGAGGCTTGAAGGTCCCTCTTCCACATCCCATCCAAATTTCAGGAAATATTTGATTTGCATCGAATCTGGATTTCGTGGTAACAAATCACATTTTGTCCTAAAATGGCTGCTACACATGTTAGGACATGGGGTAAGAAACTCTGGGAACACGGAATCACCCACAATACCATGCAGCCAATCAGCAGCCAGCCAGCCCTGTGATGTCACAGCCCTATAAATACCCTCCACCATCTTGCATTCAGGCAATTTCCAGTGTACTTAGCGCAGGGAGAGATATTTTGCTCAATTGAAGTTCAGTGAAGGAGCATTAGAAGTGTAAGGAAAGGATATGGAGGAATTTATACAGAGTATTGAAGCAGCGGTTCTAAGAGCGATGCCTGTCATGTGCATATCATACTGACTCACAGTATTGTTTCACTACCACAGCCGACTCACTATGCGTGTTACTGCAAGGCACAGTGTTCTGCACTACTATACAGGCTCTCTGCAGCCAGGAAATAGATGGGGTTTTTTTAACGTGATTCGCCGCAAATGAATTTGGATCGAATTGTGTAGGAAATTTGGCAAAGCGGCTGAATCCAATTTTTGAAAAATTCGCTTTTCTCTAGTAAAATTATAAATGGCACATGGTACACAGGGAACACTGCCATAGATTTTGCATTTGGACCCAGAAGTTTCATATTCTTTAACTATCTTCATTATTCTTTACAGGCAGCCGACCTGCTCTATTTCTTTCTGAAAATTCCAGTCAACAGTACAACGCGCCTGTTTTCTGTGGATAATGACATTTGGATATATCATTACAATGCAAATTTCTCAGTGCCATCAAATCTTACATCACTCATCATATCAGTATCAGGTTCAATCAATCCATTGATTCTTTATAACCCATCTGGTAAGAACATATATAATATCATAATTATTGTAATTCACAATATGCCCAGGTTGTGCCCTCCAAAAATAATGTCAAGCCTTTGTAGTGCTTACTCCTAGAGATTTTATGGGCTTCTTTTCTCATTTTAAGGAGTATCATTACAAAAGAAATCCATACGTTTATTAACAAATCACATTCACGGTACAGTAATATGCAACTTTTAACTCATGCAGGGGTCTTTCCCAAACATAAGTATGATCAGCAACATGCAGCAACTTCACCCAACTATGTGGCATATTATAAAAAGTTAAAGGGGGATTATCACCAACAAAATGACTGCTAAACCACTTATATGTTATTGCATGGCCAGTTAGCGACATAGTGAATATACCTTTGTTACACCAAACTAACATCTTGTTGCTGAAACAAATCAACTTTTATTCCATAAGCAAATGAACTGTTTGGTTGACTTGGGGCATGACCACATCCACTGGAGAACCATCTTCTTTTGTGGTCGCTGTTAGTGAGATATTTTAGTCTTTATCTTTTGAGGGTGGAACTGGGCCACGGCCACTAAACAAAATTATTCCAGTAGGTATGGCCCCACCCTTAGGGCACCAAATAGCTAATTTGTATCTGGAATAAAAGGTATATTTTCTATGTCTTTGGCCCTACAACAGCATAAATGTAGTTTGCAAGAGATTTTGGTGTTGGTGGACTCCATTTAAGATCTAAGGCCCGGTTCACATCTGCATTCGGGTTTCCGTTTGGGAAGTCCGCTTGGAGCAATTATCTAAGTAATCCACAGACCACATAAACTATAATGAGATCCATGTGTTTTCCGCTAGGTTTCCGCATGAAACATGCGGAGAGGAAAGTGCTTGATGATGTTGAGATCGGGGTTCTATTGGGGCCATATCATCTCTTCCAGAGCTCCCCCTCCAAAGGGCGCTCACATAAATATTCATTGACTTCATTTTGTTAAAGGGCAAAATTAAACTATTACATTTTCTATTTCCGAAAGCATTCTTGCTATGCAGCATTTTTTCTACAACTGCTTAAAATTTTTGTGCAGTACTATATATTCAGTAAAGATACTCTATACCTAAAAAAGACATCTTAGGTAGCCTGCACACGGGGTTACACTCCGCTCTTTCTGAACGTAAAACTCATTCAGAATGAGTGCATAAAAACCAGATCCCAATGCTTTCTATGGCTGCCGACATACGCACACTCCCCATTGAAATAAATGGGAGGCTTTTTTCCCTATTGCTTTCAATGTGATACGCGCATATAACATTTAAAGCAATAGGGGAAAAAGCTTCCCATTGATTTAAATTGGTAGCACACGTATGCTGGCACCCATGGAAATCAATGGGATCTGTATTTTACGCGCTCATTCTGAATGAGTTTTACATTCAGAAGGAGCGGAGCGTAACTACGTGTGCAGGCTCCCTTATGGGGTGATCCTGAGATGCCCCAGCATCTTGTTGTTTCCACTGCAACACTGCAGATGACCACATCAAAGTTTGGTGAGCATACCTTCCTACTAGTGGCCAATTACAGAAGTTCAGTCAGTCAGAGGTGTAGCTTAAAGCAATTTGTCAAAGAAAATACCAAAGGGAAAACATGCCAGGTTGACCAAGAGAGCATACCGTAGTGCAGGGGTGCCCAATACGTCGATCGCGATCTACTGGTAGATCGCAAAGGACGTACGGGTCGATCGCGGGATGCAGGGATCCCCGGTGTCTGTTTGTTCACAGTGCATGCTGAGAGTCATCTCCGGACACTGGCAGGCGGGGCTGCCACAGCCCCAGCCTGCCAGTGTCCAGAGATAACTCTTAGCCTGCACTGTGAAGAAGCAGACAGCGGGGATCCCTGGGCAGCCACAGAACACTGCTTTCTCCTGCTGTCACGATCCCACATGCCCGGCCACAAGCCCGTCCGGTCCCGCCCATAGGCCCGCCCTGGCCCTGCCCACAGGCCCGCCCTAGTAGATCTTTTGCCTTGGTCAGCTAATAAAGTAGCTCACACGCTGAAAAAGTGTGAGCACCCCTGCCGTAGTGTATGTTGTCCTGCTAATCTAAGCCAAGTAAAACTAGATCATTCTACATAACATAAAACTCTCTGGTCCTCCTTAAGTAGTGGAGGGAGACATGTCCTATAATATACCGATTGCATATTTCATGTAGAGCCAAGGACGGACAGCTTCATACATATGGTGCCCAAAGGTGCAATCACAACACTAGATTAGTGTTATAGAAAACAAATGGTGGACTGAACTACTGTTAGACACTGGTTGATTTGGTTGTGTTATCTATCGTCCTACTAAGACTGAATGTTAATTTTTTTCAGGTTCAATGGAAAAGATCATAACCTTTTTCTCCGAACCTTGGGGCTCTGTATTTCATGTGGATTATCCCAGGCCCGGAATTTGGACACTTGAAGTCTATGCAGAAAGTTATTATTCCTTACGCATTGAAGGATATAAGGGTAATACATAAGCTTCACCTGAAGACAGCAAAGTATCTGATTTCTTAGTTAGAGTATAACCTGGAAACAGCACATGAAAAACTTGGTCATAAATTATATCACCACCAACCAAATTTTATATTCATTGTCTAATAATTCTATCAGATGTATTGATTCTCATCACTTATTATCTATAAATGACATATATTTTAGAGTTATTGGGGTGGATATCTGCCTCACTTGAGTTTGCACCTAATTTAACATGATGTGTATGCCTTGTCGTAAATTCGGCACGTCCTTGGGTATCCATGCATCAAAACAGAAATCTGTTCTAGCTCTTTGCTGGTGTAGATTTCTAGCTTCATTTACACCAAAAAAAATGGTGTAAATGGTCTAAACAGGACCAATGAGCCTGAACTGGGCACAGAACTTAGAGAGCCATCATTTTTGTGCAAACATTCTGACTTGTTCAATAAAAGTTTTTTTCATTACTTGTACACCAGTTTTCAGGCACACAAACTCTGATAATTATCCAGCCCCATTGTTTTATGTTGAGTTGTTCACCTGGATATTTTACAAATAATTCTTTCTTTGTTTTTTTTTCTAGAAAATAGTGCATTGGGTAAGTGAAAAAAATGAAAGTTTATTTAGCTTCAATTTTAGCTGTTGCTTAAAGTCTTCTCTATAATTCAAAAGCCGTGTATCACGTTAAAAAATGGCCATTGTCATGGCTTTGTGATGGCTTATTTTTTACTGAATGAATTATACTTTTTAACGGTACAAATTACTTACTGAATTATTTTTGTAGAGGGGGAATGGGGTGGGGTAAGCGGCATACATTTGACTTTACTTTCCTGTTCTTTGAGTTGTTACATTTCTGGTGTGCCCCTACATGTTTCTTTTTACTTTTTACTAAATTTTTACTATTTTTCACTTAGCTTAATATTAATATTTAAGTTCCTTAAATCTTTCATTCAACTACATATATAATGCTTTTGAATACTTAGTATACTGCACTGGCCCTCCATTCAGAAGTAGGCTTTAGGGGGACTTTTGGTCCTAAGTCCTCCTGATGTTTGGGGGACCCTGTGGAAAGGGGATTTGACCATAAATGGGACAATCCCTTTAAGTTTCAGTTTAACATGCTACATCTGTATTCTAAATCATTATGGTCTGTTAGTATAATAATGACAGGTAACAACTAGGTCAGTACAGTACATCATGGTGAATTAAGGGATAAAACATTAAATAGTATATAATATTTTATCTGTATTTCTATGATCTATTTATCCATTTAAGTAATCATTTTAAATAAGAGCCCTTACATCAATTTTTTTGATGTTGAAAGGACCGATTCTTTCTTAATACTTTAAGTAACTCAGACATTTTCTACATTTGTTCATTTTATTTCTGCTAATTAACGCTATTCCCCATTGTTACCTTTTTTTATTTTTTTTATTTTGAAGGTGACTCATTCAACGTATCTGGTAAGTATAAGTTATCTTTAAATTATAGAACTGACTTAAAATTAGATTAACTCACCAACTCCTGTTCCCTTAGTGGCAGTAACATTGTGTCCAAGGATTTCTTATATTCTAACTATCTTACTCTAAAAAGTGCAAGGAGAAGGAGTGGAGGAGTGATAGTGCATCGGCAATGACCAAAACATAACTGGACGTCCTGTGTGATTGTCATTAGCAGAAAAGTTAATCCAAGTACAATGGCTTATACTACCAAAGTCAAAGCACAGTATGCATAAAGTAGTCTTCACTGGTACCCATTATATAGACATGAAGAGCAGACTGAGGCCAGCTGAACCATATAAGAAAGGATAAAATTGATTATTGTAGGTCAGGTAACATCTCTTACACGTAAACATGCATTTGTAGTCAGGTGGTAAAGCTGAATTTGTAAATAACTTGCCCTCTTCCTTTGGTCAAATCATTTGGTCACAGGCCAAGAAAAGTTCTCTATGTGTTTAGTACCGAAAAAATAAAAATTCTCTTCATTCTGCGGTATTCTACCCCAGAGGTCCTTCATAAGATGAATCCTATGATCTCAGATTTATGTTGGAGATTCAACTCCCCAGGCTGAGAAAAGTGACTCCACATTAGATCTTTACAGTAGCTTGCAAAAGTATTCATACTCCATGAAATTTTTCACATTTTGTGACCTTACTACAAACTTAAATGTATTTTATTGAGATTTTACATGATAGACCAATACAAAGTACCCGGTAATTGTGAATTGGAATGAAAATGATACATGGGTTTCAAAAATGTAATCAAATAAAAATCTAAAAAGAGTGAAGTGCAAAAGTATTCAGCCCATCTCCCCCCTTTCCCCATTTTAATACTTTGTAGAGCCACTCTTGCAATTACAGCTGTAAGTCTTTTGGGGTATGTCTCTATCTGCTTTGCACATCTAGAGACAGATTTTTGCCCATTCTTCTTTGTAAAATAGCTCAAGCTCAGCCAGATTGGATAGACAGCGTCTGTCAACATCAGTTTTCATGTCTTGCCCCAAATGCTCAATAGGATTTAAGTCTGGCCATTCTAACACAAGAATATTCTTTGATCTAAACCATTCCACTGTAGCTATTCCTGTATGTTTCGGGTCATTGTCTTGCTGGAAGGTAAATCTTCTTCCTAGTCTCAAGCCTCCAACCGTTTTTTCCCAGGATTTCCATGTATTTGGCTCCATCCATCTTCCCATCAACTCTGACCAGCTTCCCTGTCCTTGCATAAGAAAAATATCCCACAGCCTGATGCTGCCCCCACCATGTGTCACAGTGAGGATGGTGTGTTTAGGTTGATGAGCAGTGTTACTTTTCCACCACATATAGCGCTTTACATTTAGGCCAAAAAGTTCAACTTTAGTCTCATCTGACCAGAGCACCTTCCTCCACATGTTTTCTTTGTCTTCTATAAAGCTCGTGGCAAACTGCAAATGGCACTTCTTATATTTTTTTTCAACAATGGTTTTCTTCTTGCCACTCTTCCACAATGGCCAGATTTGTGGAGTGCATGACTATAGTTGCTCTGTAGACAGATTCTCTTACCTGAGCTGTGGATTTCTGCAGCTCCTCCAGAGTGACCATGGGCCTTCTGGCTGCTTCTCTGATCAGTCCTCTTCTAGCTCATCCACTAGTTTAGGTGGGCAGCCATGTCTTGGTAGGTTTGCAGTTGCAGAATACTTTTTTCCATTTTTAGGTGATGGATTGAACAGTGCTCCTTGGGATGCTCAAAGCTTGGGATATGTTTTTATAACCTAACCCAGCTTTAAAATTCTCCATAACTTCATCGATGATCAGTCTGGTGAGTTCCTTGGTCTTCATGATGCTGTTTGCTCACTAGTGTTCTATAACAAACCACTGATGCCTTCACAGAACAGGAGTATTTATACTGAATATAAATGGCAACCAACTGGACTCTATTAACTAATTACGTGGCTTCTGAAAGAAATCAATTGCTCTGAATTTTATATGAAGGTATCAGAGAACAGGAGGCTGAATACTTTTGCACATCACACTTTTCAGATTTTTATTTGATTAAAATTTTGAATATCATGTATCATTTTGGTTCCACTTCACTACTACTTTATATTGGTCTATCACTTAAAATCTCAATAAAATACATTTGAAGGGAGTCTATCATTGGGATTTTTTCATTTTTAACTAGACCTATCTTCATGTATCTTCCAGGTAACAGCCAATCACAGGCCTCAGTGGTGACCTCTTCACAAATGGCACCACACAGCAGTCATATGCTGTTTGTGCAGAGGTCATCGCTGAAGCCTCTGATTGTCACAGAGGCCTGAAACAAACTAGATGTTAGGATGATATCAGCTGGTGGGGGGACTATAAAAAGAACACTGTTAAATATTAAAAAAAAATAGACAATCCCTTTAATAAAACAGTTGCCTTATTTTAAAAATATCTGTTTTTGGTTTTTTTCAGCATTTTGTTCAACATGTGACAGGAACGCTGTGTGTAAAAAAGATATAGTTGATTACACCTGTGTCTGTAAAGTAGGCTTCAGCGGCGACGGATTTGCATGTTATGATATTGATGAATGTAACCAATGGCCATATCCATGCAGCTTCTATGGTTACTGTGTTAACACTTACGGCTCATACAATTGTACCTGTCCCAGTGGCTTCACATTGAACGGTACAACTTGTGTCGATATAAATGAATGCTTAGAACCTGCACTAAGTAATTGTGACCCACTAGCAGCATGTGTCAATTACTATGGATCCTATTCATGCTATTGCCCAGAAGGATATTATGGTGATGGCCATAAATGTGAGATAAATGAATGTTTGGAAGATGTTTGTGGGTTCGGTAGGGAATGCATCAAAATCCCTGGGTCCCATATCTGCTTTGATCCATGCTTCAACTACACCATCCTAAATGAGCCCACCAGAAGCACATCATATCATGATTACTATTATTATGACTACTATTACTACTATTATGGACGTTCTGACTATTACCTAACTGGATGGAATCGTTTTATGGGCAGTGGTGGAACCCAGCTGGCAGAGTTTTGTCCCTCTGAGGGTAGTTGCTTTACCAGATACCCCATGTGGTTGGACGGATCACATCCAAAACCTTCAGATGGAATTGTAAATGGTACAGTTTGTATTTCTGATGCTGGTACTTGCTGTCAGTGGACATCATATGTGATGATGAAGACTTGTCCTGGAGGATTTTATGTATATAAATTCAGCCAGCCCCCTGTCTACTCTTCAGGATATTGCACAGGTAAGAAAACAAAACTAGACTAAACTCATGTTTACAATGTAGCTGGGAATATAACTGAATATCTGACAAGGTGAATTCCTGGCTTATGTAAATTAAGTGAAAGGGTTTCTTCTGTCTATTTGTTCTATGACCCACCCTCTGTTAACAAGAGCTAAGAGCTGCTTTCAAAGTGGTTACTGCTCTGGAGGACTCGGCTTATCCTTTTAGGGATCGAAAGGAGAAGGTAAGTCAGTCAGTGTAATGTGGAACGTGAAACTGGGGGCAGAGAGAGGACGGCATGACAATGGGGGCAGAGATGGAGGGACATGAATATGGGGGCAGAGATGGAGAGGACGGCATGACAATGGGGGCAGAGATGGAGGGACATGAATATGGGGGCAGAGATGGAGGGGACATGAATATGGGGGCAGAGATGGAGAGGACGGCATGACAATGGGGGCAGAGATGGAGAGGACGGCATGACAATGGGGGCAGAGATGGAGGGGACATGAATATGGGGCAGAGATGGAGAGGACGGCATGACAATGGGGGCAGAGATGGAGGGACATGAATATGGGGGCAGAGATGGAGGGGACATGAATATGGGGGCAGAGATGGAGAGGACGGCATGACAATGGGGGCAGAGATGGAGGGACATGAATATGGGAGCAGAGATGGAGGGGACATGAATCTGGGAGTAGAGATGGGGGACATGAAACAGGACAGAGATGGAGGAGACATGAAACTGGGGGCAGAGATGGAGGGGGGGACATGAAACTGGTGGCAGAAATGGATGGGCGGACATGAATCTGGGGGCAGAGATTGGGTGGGAGACATGAAACTGGGGGCAGATGAAGGGTATATGAAGCTAGGGGAGAGATAGAGGGGGGACATATAATGTACGGGTGACTGTAGGAGGATTATACTGTGTGCGGGCACATGAAAAATTAATGAGAAAGGGGGATGAGTCAACATAACAGTGGGTGGGGCTAAATTTGCAGCGGCGCGCAAAGCGCGCCGCACATTTTGTCCCTCTTTTGGTTCTTCAAAAGTTGGGAGGTATGGGTACAGGGGGCAGTGGAAAGATGTTAGAAGGTGGAGGGGGGGGGTGGGATTGTTGGGACATCAGGTGTGTGGCACTGTGGAGAGGGAACGTCTGGGGCAATAATATATAATATATAAGTTTTTAGCTGGAGAACTACAAAGCACACAATAGCTCCAAAGGTCTGTGTGCTTTGTATTACTAATGATGTAGGCTGCTATGTTACTAGCATAGCAGCCTGTTTGGGGGTGGGACTTTCAATATAAAGGAGTGTTCACATTGCGTTTTTGGCCTCCCTTGCCGGGATACGTTGGTAACCAGTCACAATCAGCTCCCCACTTATCCCTGCACGGAGAACTGCAGGCCCCCCTTTTTTTTAATGGCCAGTTCTTCGTGCAGGGATAAGTTGACAGCTGATTCTGACTGGTTACCAACGTATCCCGGCAAGGGAGGCCAAAAACGCAATGTGAAAAAGCCCTGAGGATTTATTAAGAGGGCTCTTATAAATGGTGTTGGCTCTCTAGGCGCGGTCACACGTAGCAGATTATACCTGCAAATAGAATCTGATTAAGCCTTGTAATGCTGCTAAATAAAGGGAAATGTAATACAGAATGGGTATGTCGCAAATTAAAGTAGTTTTAAAATGGCGGTGGGGGGGGGGGCCCAGACACTTAGGCTGTATGGGGCCCCAAAATTCCTGATGGCGGCCCTGCTCCCATTGACTTCAATGATATTTTTTACACGTGTAAAAATACGCCTGCAAAATGTAATTAAAGTAAATGGGAGTCTTATTTTTACATGTGTATCTTTACATGTGTATTTTGCAAAAATACACGTGCGTTTACACCGCGTGAAGGCTCCCTTATATTACATTTAAACACTCCATGACCAAGCCATTCATGACTGGACAAGTTTTTGGGTTTTTTGTTACAGGCAGTTTTGAGGGCTATAACATTTTTTTCATTTGGGTTACTCAAATAAATATTGCATCTTTTTCAGAGACATAGAGCAATACATACAACTTTATCTTTATGTAGTTTTTTTTGCAAGTTTTTTCTTTTTTTTAATATCCAGTAAATTGTAAACATGTAGCAGGGAAAATGTTTTGTATATTTAATGTTTTTTTTTTCTTTTTTTAATAGCACAAAGTGTTACAAAATTTTTTAAACTCTTTAACGCTCTGTGCCGTACAATTACACCATGCTGAGCATATAGGTAACACTCATCACCGTAATAGTATGGTGCAGTAATGGCACAGACGCAGGAGCTGAGCTTGCGGCATTACTTACAGCAATCAGCGTGGGAAGATACTCCAGTTCCAGCAGAATAACCCCTGGAAGGCTGTGATTAATAGAGATCATGGCATCCAAGAGGCCCGGGGGCAAGATTGCCCATCTGCCAATGGACAACAGTCTCCTGACTGCCTATGCACATTTCCCATAGCAATCCTATATGCAATGTTCTGATTTGTATCCACTGAAAGTAAGAATGATTGACAGCAAGAAGAAATATAGAAAACTGTGAGAAAATGATAAAAATGTATCAAGTAATAACATAAAAGAAAAGTACAGAAAGTATCAAAAAAGAAAATGATAGCAGTGTTTGTGGGCACACTGCCTCACTTATCGATCCCTGCTCCTGCTCGCGGCCGCCTGCGCTTCCCCTTCTGTGGATGCAGCTGTGAGCAGGAGAGGGGATCGGTAAGTGAGGCCGTGGGCCCACAAACCTCACAAACACTGCTATCATTATACTAGGGGGTCTTTTCAGGCCCCATGTCAAATGTTCACCTTTGGTATCTGTCATTTCTATTTACGCCACTGGATGAGATTCAACACATTGCAGAAAAGTATGCGCAGCAGAAATACTACAATTTCCAAAACCATGTCAATTATACCTACAGATTCGCTGGCAGTTTCCCTATAGGTATAATTGAAGCAGAAAGTCCGCAGAGAAAAACTGTTTTCACGGACTCCTCCTCAAATGTATGGGAGATCCATGAAAACGGGCGCCCCTTGGGTGCAAGACATGCGTGAAAAGTAGAAATTTTTCATGGACATGTGACGGTAGCTTAAGTAAGTAAGCACCACGTAAACCCAACCTTAAAATCCTTTGGTTGACAACAGCAACACAATAGGAATGCACAATGTGAACCTAACCTTACAATAAAATTATTCTACACTAACGTCTACCAGTATTACATAATATTCATGCTGACGGTTTCCAGGTAGACCATATTTACTACTACTTTTTTCTTTTTTCAGATCCGACCACCACGCCTGGTTCTTGTTATTGTGCTGATGATGAGGAATGTAGAGCAGTTAGTGGACATTACAGCTGCTACTGCAAAAGTGATAGCTCTGCTACAGGTATGTTTAAATAAGCCATATGTATAAGAGACAGATGATAAAATAGTATATACAGTAGTCCTCCCACTGTAATAACATATCTAATAACATAACTAGTACAGTATAAGACACAACTTATATTCTCACTTGATTGGCCTTTATAAAATAACTTGTAACTTGTGGTTTAAGTAACAAATAAAAAATTTTGAATAATTTCTCATTTGTACAGCAAAATTTCGATTTTCAATTCTTATAAACTGCAAGGAGGCAATTTATTAACAATGTGATAAATGCGTCTATAGACATTACATTAAAATAGCTATAAAAACAGATAATTGGAAAATAACAAGGCGCATTTGTAATTTAGCAGAATGCCAGACATTTTCCTTGCTATTTTCCCAGAAATATACTGGATCCTATTTATGCCAACCAGAGGTACATGAAGCATTTAACCCCTTGTGGTGAACAGTACACGCAAACAGATTTTTGTGCAGAAAATGCAACTTTTTACTACTTTATGCACCTTTTCTAAAATAGAAGCATGACATACAACAGAGGCAACTAACAAAATGCAACATGTGGGATCATTGAATTCATGCAAAACAAACCACATGTAATAGTAAAAAATAAATTTATTAATATGTAATAAAACACATATACGACATAGTAACATACATGCAGAAAAAATATGGGAAAGGACATAAAAAGTCTCCAGAATAAATCTTAAGGTGAAATGTATAGCGATAAGCAGTAAATATATGTACTGTATACCTGTACTGTAAGTGGGCAATTATATGTGAACACCGTGTATACAGACCATAAATGGCCAATTGACTCCATTGTTTTTCGCTTTCTCTTTGATTCGAGGTAAGGGGAATGTCTCCCGTGGTGCGATCAATAGAAGCATTCCATTACCATGGCAGCCTGGAGGCTTCTGAAGGCTCCCAGCACTGCCATAGTATTGTAAGTACTGAAGCCTGCCTGCAGCAGGCTTCAATAGTTCCATAGGAAACCTGCCATAGACTGTAATATAGTAGTATTGCAGTCTATGGCACAGGTGATCTAAAGATCACATGTTCAAAACCTCTAGTGGGCAATAAAAAATAAAAAATAAAAAAAAGACTAAAAATTTAAATCACCCCTTTTACCCTAGCTCTCATATAATTATAAATAAATAAAAGTAAACATTAACACTTTAAGCATCCTCAAGTCCGAAAACACCCAAACTATTAAAATATAAAAACATTTGTCCCATATAGTAAAAGGCGTAGCAGGAAAAAGAATCATAATGGCTGATTTGGAGGTTTTTTGCCAAATTACCTGGAATAAAAAGTGATCAAAACGGCATACATTCCCCATCATGGTACCAATAAAATCTACATATTGTCCCGCCAAAAAAAAAAAAAAATACACCTTATATAGCTCTGTACACTGAAATATAAAAAAGTGGGGCCAAATTATGGTGATTCAATTTTTTTTTCTTCAAAATTTAGAACTTTTGTAAAGTTATTAAAACATGAGAAAAACTATATAAATTTGGTATCACCATGATCGAACCAAACGGCAGAATAAAGCTAACACAGCATTTTCACCACAGAGTGGAAGCTGTAAAAAACATAACCCATAAGAATATGGCAGTACTGTATTTTTTTTCTCAATTCCACTTCATTCTGAATTTTTTTCCTGCTTTCCGGTACATTGTACAAAATAATGCATGGAACCTTTGTAACCTGTCACGCAAAAATCAAGTCCTTATTGGACTATGTAGGCAGAAAAATTAGTAAGTTATGGCTTTTGGAAAGTAAGGAGTAAAAAACGAAAACACAAAAATGAAAAATGTCTGCGTCTACTAAGGGTTAAACTTATAGGTTTTTTAATTTTTTTTTAACATATTTACAAAAACATTATTATCCCCCCCCCCCCTTTGTGGCTGTCACCAAGTATTATTTCTCTTTTATCTCTGGCTTTGCTTTCTAACATATTGCAGCTTAGTTCCATTTACTTGAAATGCAAAAATTGGTCCTAGAATGAGCAAAACTACTTAAACATCATGGATTTCAGTGTGAACGGTTGGGTTACTACTGTGTGTTGTCCTATTGTTCCTATCAACTGAACTCCAGTGTTCAATTGAAGTTCATTCAAAGTGTCCAGTTATTGCCATCATCATTACTAATAATGTATCATTCTCTTTTGCAGCCTTAGAAGACATCCGCCCAGTGCTTTCTTGTGGTTCTCAGGAAATAAAAGCTTCCTTCCAGAAATGCGATTTAAAAAAATTCAATCTGGACACTAAAAACATTCATCTTATAGACAATACCTGCGTAGGATTTTCTGATTTCAACACAACAAACATCATTTCTGTAGTATCTATTTTAAAGAGAGGAGTCTGTGGAAATGAGCTGGTGGTATGTAAAGATGAATAAAACATAGAATAGTAGGTTTGTCAACATACACATATGTGTGCACTCGTAAAATATCTCTAATTTGGTTAAGGAGTCCAGTTGCTCATGAAACTAAATCAGTGTTAAAATAATTCCCCCCTTACTCACAGCATAGCAAACTGCAGCAGCCGTTATTTGTATGCATCTTCCAGAAGCCTTCTCTTCATACCTCCATCTCCATATTCATATGTGTAAAGAGTAGGGTTGAGTGATCAGGATTGGAAAAGATCAGATCTCTATCGGCGAAAAAGATCGGGAACGGAATTCCGATCCTGATCGCTCAACTGACCTGCTCAGAATCGCTGCCGCTCCCTGTTGTTCTCGCTCCTCTTCTCTCTAATTCACATGCCTGCAGAGCGCCGTTCGCGCCCCCGCCTGCCAGGCTAGTGTTACAGATGCTGGGAGAAGACGGGGCTTGTGGCTTAGGAGAGTGTGGGTGGGTACTGGGAGGGGAGATGTAAGTGATGCACTCACTTCTCCCCACCCTGTACCCGCCCACCCTCTCCTAAGCCACAACAATACCTGCCTTCTCCCAGCATCTGTAACACTAGCCTGGGAGGTGGGGGTGTGAACGGCGCTCTTCAGGTATGTGAATTAGAAAGAAGAGGAGTGAGAACAACGGGGAGCGGCAGCGAATCTGTGCAGGTAAGCAGCAGCAGGGGGACTAAGTAGCCGGCGGATTTTTTAATCACTACATAACGTGGAGTCCAAAAATTGAAGTGCTCAATAGGATCGTTTTTAAAATACGATTTTTGATCATTATCATTATTATTATTAGTCCAGTATTCACTTGGACTATACCGTACAATTAGGAAAAAGTTGCTTTATAATTGGAGGTATGTCAAGTACAGGTGTAGATCTGTATTAGAGATCTACATATTTAGACTGAGGGTACTGAGGTTTGTTGAATTTACATCCAAAACTAATCTTTGTTGTTGAGCAACTATCTTCTCCCCAAGATAATAAAAAGATTGGTTTCTTTATACAGAACAATGGCACACATGTTATCTATAAAAACACCATTTTCCTTTCCCTGGATGTGGCCTCATCACTTGGTGGAGAAAATGTCCTCAGTATTAGGTATTCTTGTGTATATCCATTGGACATGCAGCTGTCCCTCGAAACAGCACTGAAGCCATTTTCAGGGTAAGTATGATGTAATATGAATATTTAATGTAACATTGTACCATATCTCTTACATGATAAACATTGGTAAGATGTTATATCTAGTGATACATAAAATGCTATTCCTTGCATACAGTGGCACCAGGAGCATAGCTATAAGTCATGCACAGGTAGCAATTGCTATCAGGCCCAGGAGCCTCAGGAGACTCAAAAACCTCTCTACAACATAAAAAGACAACAATTTTATAGATAGCACGTGATAAGTGGGGGCATCTTTAGATATTTTGCATTGGGGACCAGGAGCTTCAAATTACATCTCTGAGTGGCACAATAAGCTTGATGGTTATAGCAGTAAGATGAGACACATAATCCTAATGGTTACATTACACACAATGAGGTGCTCTTCCCTATCCTATTGAACCTAACTGAAACTGAACATAATATAATCCTTATTATATGGGCCACTGTCTATCTTGAGTACTTGTTAAATCCACATAAGCCCTCATTTCAAGAAGACCTTAACTTAAAGTACAGTACAACTTTCTTCTGAGTAACTGGTGGATGGCCTTCACCAATCTGCCCTGCTCTGAAGAGCCTTCACTATACTATGTTTTCTATAAAGAATGGTTATTTGACCCTCTGGCACCCAGGTATTCAGACCTCTGCTACAGCTCCTCAATAAACTCCACCGAATTGATGTCTGCCACAGTAACCAAGTGGAATCCAGCTGGACCCATCAGCAGTTTTACTTAAGTTGCAGTCCAGCATAAGTCTCTTATAGTGTTCCATAGGGTAACCAATTGATTCACACTGAGTAATGTCTAGCATACACAGGCCTAGCCTATCCCTATAGTCATTGCAGCATCTTGCTCATCTGTCACTAGCTGCTCACCAACTGTCTAAGCCAATCAGAGGGGCATCAAGCTTTCTGGCTGGATTGTGGGGTACCTTGTGGGGTACCTATGCCTATCAGCTATCTGATAGAAGACTACAACACTATTTTAGTACCATGTCACCCTTTTACAGCCCCAGGAGCTCCAAGTTATGTCTCTGTCTCCACAAAACACTCTAGTGCCATAAAACTTCTGTACTTATTTTTTTTTCTGGCGCCGCCCCCTGAGTGGCTGGCTGCCTTGATGCAGTGCTCCAAGCTGGGAGCAAATTTTATCTTTCCTTTCTCACTCTTTTTCTCTGTATCTTCAAGAATCCTGTAACCAAGAAAACTAGCACTATGAATTAGCAACTATAAATCGAATGGAGGACCCTGTGGAGTATTTTGTTCCTTTTGTTTCTATTGTAAATCATGGACAATGACAAGACCTGGTTCAGCTGGTTTCCTGTGTCTACACATGTGCCTGCTACCATCCCCCCATGGACACCATGCGGCATGGAGGAAAACCTACATGGAAGTGTGGACTTCTTCTTCAAGGAGATGATTTTTTTTGGTATCTATTACTGATGTGTGAAGATGCCTACAGCTGACTGGTATTTCTTTCTTCTACTGTGGACACGTGGGACTCTGCTACAGCCTGGGAACCTACCATCACCCACCTACCCCAAGAGTTATGGAAGCTTGGCAAGAAAGCAGCACCATGTACACCTGGATGGTTTCTGACTTCTTTGGGGCAGTAGAACACAGTGGTAAGAAGGAAGGAGGAGGAGGGCTTGTGATGAAAGACATTTGGGGCATTTTTTTTTTTGTGGTTAAAAGGACAATAGTGCTGATGCAAGATACCAAACTATCAGCTGTGAGCAGGAGATCTCACTACCTACCGAGAACTACCACATGTATCATGATAGCTGACTATGTCCCCCACCTCTGCAAAATTTCTGCTTGTTATATCCACATGCTGTGACCCCCTTCTCGTGTCCTACAACCACAGTCGGCTGTATTATTATTAACATCAATCCGCACAGAGAACTAAATGATCCTGCAGTGTGTCTGTGTTTCTTTCTTTTTTAGTTGCTATGATTCCTAGGATTTCTCTATCTGCCATGAGCTTATATGTGTTACTCTCTCGTGTTATATACTACTGTACCATCTATGAAACTGTATCACTGAAATTTCCCCATTGTGGGACTATTAAAGGAATATCTTATCTTATCTTATCATTACAGCTCAGCCATTGTGGACATGGAAGGCACAGGGAAGCTACAAGTGACTATGGCTCTCTATAAAGACTCCAGCTACATAACACCCTATGAGGGATCTGAGGTTATACTGACATCTGCAACCAATCTGTTTATTGGAATTCTCCTAAAAATAGGAGACATTTCTCAATATGCCGTGCAGATAACAAATTGCTATGCTGTACCCTCAATAAACTCTACTACAAAATATGACATCATCAAGAACAGGTATGTATCTCAGGAACATATACTAGAGGACAAGTCTCTGCTGCAGTATCTCATATTCTGTATTCCTTGGGTCAACCAAAGCATCTGATTTTGAGAACCCTACACTTTACCACATGAGTCATGGTCTTGTCCACGTTTTCTACTGGATATTGTAAACTTTGTTGTTATCATTGTTTATATAATATCTGTATTTGTAACTAATGGACCCTACTGACAAATGATGGGTTTCAAAGTCAACTACATATGTGTGTTTTCTTCTGTTGAGCCTTTGGGACCCATTGTTTAAGGTACTCTCCAGAGTATCTCTTGTACCCTGGTGGACCGGCCCAACCCAGCTTATACTTCATGGATTCATGTCTGATTATTGACCCCTGAGTGACTCCAGGTGGGTTTTCTTCTTTCTTTCAGCTGTCCCGTCATGCAAGACTCTAGCATTAAAGTGATAGAAAATGGAGCATCTGGGAATGGCCGATTTTCTGTCCAGCTGTTTAGATACATAAAAGATTCCAATGTTGTGTATCTGTACTGTGATATCCATATCTGTTCTATGACCTGCACACCGGTAAGTTTAGTCTTAACAAGAAACTGCTTTATGGCCTTTGTATCAGTCAGCATGAAACCATAAAGAGACATTACTGAGAAAATCCAACAACTGCTTCAAATGCCAAACCAGTGATGAAACAAGATATGGTTTTTACTAGTTTTATCTTCTACAATTCATTGACAGCAAGAGGAGATTTTGAACAAGGTAAATATACAATAGATTAGGAATTATTCATTATTAGAGATGAGCAAGTACTATTCGAAACGGCTGTTTCAAATAGCACGCACCCATAGGAATAAATGGAAGCGGCCGCTTAACCCCCTGCATGCCAGCTGTGTCCATTCATTCCTATGGGTGCGTGCTATTCAAAACGAGAGTTTCAAATATTACTCGCTCGTCTCTATTCATTATATACAGGGTCAAAGGAAGACTACTACCTCCTCCAAGCATATTCAACTGCTACCACCATGCTACAGGGCACCTTGTGGTGAAAAATCTCATACCTATGTTATGTCTGTTACCTTTGTAGATTATGTTGGTGCACGGAGATGGGCCTTCAGCCCTGGAGCACTGCTTATATTTGATATTTGATTTGATTTGATTTGGAAGTGCCATCGAGTCCAACCCCCCGCGAGTGCAGGTTTTCATAAACCATCCCAGATATATATTTATCCAGCTTCCTCTTGAAGATTTCCATTGATGGAGAGCTTACTACCTCCCATGGCAGCCTATTCCACTCACCACCCTCACTGTCAGAAAGTTTTTCCTAATGTTTAATCTGTGTCTCCTTCCTCTTAGTTTGATCCCATTACTTCTTGTACTTCTTTGTGCTAATGAAAATAGGGTTGATCCTTCTGCACTGTGACAAATGGGTAAGATGGGTGATCAGTGAGAGGATCAACTCTCCTGGCACATGGTGGTGCAGGGAAACAATGGTAGGGGTCTGAATGCCAAGAGTACTGCTCCCCAATTTGAAGGCCCACCCCAGTGCACAAGTGCCTCATTTTTATAAAGCTTCAAATCTACATAAGTTCTTTACATAATAAAAGTATGATGTTTATCACTGTAATGTGCTCCGTATCATGCTTGACGAAGACAGTAAATTCCACTTAAAGATTCTCTATCAAAGTTTCACATATTTAAGACACATATTATGGTTAGAAGTCCAAGTTCTTAAACTCTTAAACCCCCATAATAACACAGGAAAATAGATACTCTGTTCTGCACCCTGCTAATTTAATTCCATGCTGTCTCTAGTGGTTCCATACAAATGAATGGAGCATGGTCACCCCTTTTCGAGCAAAACACCCCTTTTCTTGTGATTGATCATTGCTTAGAACTTATACTTCTATTCTTTACTTTTAGACCTGCACTGGAGTGAGGGCTCTAAGCACCACTGACAGTGTAACAACTGATGCCAGTTTGGTTGTGGGCCCCATATATAAACAAGGTTTGTATATTTCTAAATAATTTTACATCATCCACTAGAGGTTTTCTTCATTGTGCAGCTGTCACTACCCAGAGATAATGCACATACTAATTTCATAGCACAAAAAGAGAATGTGGAAAATTGCCACCATACAAAGGAAAGAATAAAAAATGTATGTCACTATTCAAGTATAATAAGAACAACGATGCTTTATAATGCTGATGTAGCAATGCAACAGCACAGTAATAGTACCAATATACAGTATATGCTTTATCATAGGATAATGAATGCAGCACCCGTACAACAAATGACAGCTGTATGAAACTCCATAGCAAAACTCGGGCAGAGATCCCATGCAATGTTAATACTCCTCCTTTGTTATATAGTGGGAAGCTCCTTAGGTTTTCATCATAATAGCAGTGGATTTGTCTAATGAATGAGAAATTTCACCTATTGATTGTTCTCAAAATCAGTGGGGTTTTATATAAATTAATCATGACCCCAATGTCTTCTATTTATTTACAGCTGAATCCTGTGTTAATACACCCAGCACTGGAAGAGGTACGTACTTGATTCATATGGGGAAAGGGGTTTACAAAGATAGGAGTTTCATTCAGAGATCTCAGTCCACAACTTACTGAATAAAATGTGTTAAATGTATTGATGAGGACCTTTCACCTCCTCCACCAATGCAAGTTCATAGCATCTGTTAATAGGCGCCACTCCAGTGATTCCATTTCAGGTGAAATTTTCTCTCTAGCCCCACCACTCCAGAGCAACAAATAGGTAGTTTTGGTGCCTTATGTGCAGAGGCAGCCAGTGTCAGAGCTCAGAGACAAACCCCTTGTCTGCTCCTGTCTGACACTGCCCTCCTTGACAGTACAGAGTCTAAATAGCATATCAAGCACCAAAACTAATTGCACTGATAGCTCGGGAATGGTGGGGGATAAAGAAAAAAGTCCAACTGCACTGAAATCAGTGGTACTAAGCCTATTACATAATGCAAAGAGCTGGAATTGGAGATGGTGAAAGGTCCTCTTTTTAACCCTTTCCCAACATCCACTGTACAAATACGGCAGATGCCTGGTGTTTAAACATAAGCGGCAGCCCAGGAGCCAGGCAGCCGCCAGGCGGCGCTGGGTGTCTACTGTTTTATACAGTAGACACCCAAGCTAATGCCCATGGTTGGTGCATTAGTATAGGATTGTTGAATTAACATTGCCATGTGGCAGTCACTTAGAATGTATATGAGCACTATTATTTGGTACTCCTATGCTGTACTAATATGTGTCATACATTTGTGCATATTGTCTGAAGCATCATGTGCCACAAAGAAGTACAATACATTGCTCAGTAATATACTGTACATATCATCCAAAACCTATTGTACGATTGATGCACTCCATAGGAGTACAGGTTATAGCTATTTATAATCTTAACAGTATCTTATAATGTTTCTCTTTTTTAGGCACATACTCCATGGTGGAGACCTGGGTAACTGTTGTATTCCTATGGGGAACCGTATACTTTACTCTCTAGGTTGCTCACTTACCTTTGAACAGGAATGCATTGCTATAATCTATTCTACTTGTCTATTCTGCATTAAATATGATTGCATTTCAATTAATATCTAGCAAAATATATTATTTGAGCTAACCTGAACTGTGCTAAGGGATTTTGTGCTAAGGGATTTTGGTGTTATATGTTCCGCCTTACTGTGGTTTGTTAGAGAGTCAATATTGCTACCATTAAACAGAACCTATTAACCAAGCTTGCCAGTTTAGCCAAATATTATCACTTTATAATTGTCTTTAACCTTTATGATCTGAAAAATCAATGGAAATAATTCAAATAAATCATATCCAATGCTTTGGTCTTTGTCATTTTTTGACAGTTGACATGAAATTGTGTGAAATATACAAAACAAGAATTATTGAACATACAGATGTAGCAGAGCTAACCTGAACTTCTGCCATTGGTTACATTGCTACAGCCTGATATCTTATGACAGAAGACAATAACGACCAATGTAAAGCCATTGTAAAACATTTTTTCAATGACTTTTCACAGGTTTTTGTTGTCTTCTGTGATAATATATCAGGCTGTAGCAGTTTAACCAATTGCAGAAGTTCAGGTTAGCTCTGCTACATCTGTATGTAGTATAAGCATATTTGCAATGGTTTTGCTAAAAGGTGACATCCATGTTATAGCGAAGGATATGTGATAACATTACGATTACTGATAGTCAAACATTGGGATTGATGCAATCTGATAGAGGAGACACCTGGAGATGGACTGTATTAGTTAGTAGAGATGAGCGAACACTAAAATGTTCGAGGTTCGAAATTCGATTCGAACAGCCGCTCACTGTTCGAGTGTTCGAATGGGTTTCGAACCCCATTATAGTCTATGGGGAACATAAACTCGTTAAGGGGGAAACCCAAATTCGTGTCTGGAGGGTCACCAAGTCCACTATGACACCCCAGAAAATGATACCAACACCCTGGAATGACACTGGGACAGCAGGGGAAGCATGTCTGGGGGCATAAAAGTCACTTTATTTCATGGAAATCCCTGTCAGTTTGCGATTTTCGCAAGCTAACTTTTCCCCATAGAAATGCATTGGCCAGTGCTGATTGGCCAGAGTACGGAACTCGACCAATCAGCGCTGGCTCTGCTGGAGGAGGCGGAGTCTAAGATCGCTCCACACCAGTCTCCATTCAGGTCCGACCTTAGACTCCGCCTCCTCCGGCAGAGCCAGCGCTGATTGGCCGAAGGCTGGCCAATGCATTCCTATGCGAATGCAGAAACTTAGCAGTGCTGAGTCAGTTTTGCTCAACTACACATCTGATGCACACTCGGCACTGCTACATCAGATGTAGCAATCTGATGTAGCAGAGCCGAGGGTGCACTAGAACCCCTGTGCAAACTCAGTTCACGCTAATAGAATGCATTGGCCAGCGCTGATTGGCCAATGCATTCTATTAGCCCAATGAAGTAGAGCTGAATGTGTGTGCTAAGCACACACATTCAGCACTGCTTCATCACACCAATACAATGCATTAGCCAGTGCTGATTGGCCAGAGTACGGAATTCGGCCAATCAGCGCTGGCTCTGCTGGAGGAGGCGGAGTCTAAGGTCGGACCTGAATGGAGACTGGTGTGGAGCGATCTTAGACTCCGCCTCCTCCAGCAGAGCCAGCGCTGATTGGCCGAATTCCGTACTCTGGCCAATCAGCGCTGGCCAATGCATTCTATTAGCCCGATGAAGTAGAGCTGAATGTAGAGCTGCTTCATCACGCCAATACAATGCATTGGCCAGCGCTGATTGGCCAGAGTACGGAACTCGACCAATCAGCGCTGGCTCTGCTGGAGGAGGCGGAGTCTAAGATCGCTCCACACCAGTCTCCATTCAGGTCCGACCTTAGACTTCGCCTCCTCCGGCAGAGCCAGCGCTGATTGGCCGAAGGCTGGCCAATGCATTCCTATGCGAATGCAGAGACTTAGCAGTGCTGAGCCAGTTCTGCTTAACTACACATCTGATGCACACTCGGCACTGCTACATCAGATGTAGCAATCTGATGTAGCAGAGCCGAGGGTGCACTAGAACCCCTGTGCAAACTCAGTTCACGCTAATAGAATGCATTGGCCAGCGCTGATTGGACAGAGTACGGAACTCGACCAATCAGCGCTGGCTCTGCTGGAGGAGGCGGAGTCTAAGATCGCTCCACACCAGTCTCCATTCAGGTCCGACCTTAGACTCCGCCTCCTCCAGCAGAGCCAGCGCTGATTGGCCGAATTCCGTACTCTGACCAATCAGCACTGGCTAATGCATTGTATTGGCGTGATGAAGCAGTGCTGAATGTGTGTGCTTAGCACACACATTCAGCTCTACTTCATCGGGCTAATAGAATGCATTGGCCAATCAGCGCTGGCCAATGCATTCTATTAGCTTGATGAAGCAGAGTGTGCACAAGGGTTCAAGCGCACCCTCGGCTCTGATGTAGCAGAGCCAAGGGTGCACAAGGTGTAGTTGAGCTAAACACACACATTCAGCACTGCTTCATCACGCCAACAGAATGCATTGGCCAGCACTGATTGGCCAGAGTACGGAATTCGGCCAATCAGCGCTGGCCAATGCATCCCTATGGGAAAAAGTTTATCTCACAAAAATCACAATTACACACCCGATAGAGCCCCAAAAAGTTATTTTTAATAACATTCCCCCCTAAATAAAGGTTATCCCTAGCTATCCCTGCCTGTACAGCTATCCCTGTCTCATAGTCACAAAGTTCACATTCTCATATGACCCGGATTTGAAATCCACTATTCGTCTAAAATGGAGGTCACCTGATTTCGGCAGCCAATGACTTTTTCCAATTTTTTTCAATGCCCCCGGTGTCGTAGTTCCTGTCCCACCTCCCCTGCGCTGTTATTGGTGCAAAAAAGGCACCAGGGAAGGTAATCGAATTTTGGCGCACTTTACCACGCAGTGTTCGATTCGAACATGGCGAACACCCTGATATCTGATTGAACATGTGTTTGATAGAACACTGTTCGCTCATCTCTATTAGTTAGTACTACTTTTTTTTTTTTTTTTTTTTTAATGTAGATTGTGAGCCCCATATAGATCTCACAATGTACATTTTCCCTATCAGTATGTCTTTTTTTGGAATATGGGATGGAAATCCATGCAAACACAGGGAGAACATACAAACTCCTTGCAGATAGTTTTTTGCCCTTGGCAGGATTTGAACACCTGAACACCAGGACTCCAGCGCTGCAAGGCTGCAGTGCTAACCACTGAGCCACCATGTGGCCCCTAGTTAGTATTACTGTGCTAAGGGATTTTGGTGTTATATGTTCCGCCTTACTGTGGTTTGTTAGAGAGTCAATATTGCTACCATTAAACAGAACCTATTAACCAAGCTTGCCAGTTTAGCCAAATTAACAGTTTTTCTATGAAGGATCGAGCCTCATACAGACTGATGGTTACAGTATCTTCAAGAGCTTTTTACGATCAGAATGAGATACATCGTGTGAAGGCTCCCATAGACTATAATGGGATTCAATATTCAAATGAGTAGTCGAATATTGAGGCTCTACTCAAAACGAATATCGAATATTTCACTGTTCGCTCATCTGTAGTGTTTACGTGTCAGAATGAGCGGAGCATTACTCCGTGTGAAAGCAGCCTAACATTTCTATTGTCATTATGATGTCCTATACAGTTCCTTGTTGTTTGATCATCACCGCTGCATTTACATGTAGTCATATTAAAGGTTCTATCCTTTGGACACATTTTTCTTCAGGGATCAGCTACAATGTGATTATATTTTATATGACACAGGATATAAATTTAATTTCTTTGCTTTGGCTGTTTCAGTAGTACAATAGCAAAATATGAAAAAGATCTATTAAATTCCTCCAGAGTTGTGTATTTTATAGCAGGAAGTGATACCAGACATTCAATATAAGTCATCTTTTATGGATTGCTTCCTCATTAAAATTGAAATTCTGGGAGTGGATCAGTAAATGTAACAAGTTATATAAATATTGGCACCTCTTCTACATAACGCCACTGCAGTTACAGCGACATGGCCATGGAGCGTCACATAATAGGTTTACTTCTTATACTATTCACATATACATCGGGAAGATCAACAATATTTCCATCTATAGATAGAAATACAACTTCTTACCCGTTCAATCCAAATTACACAGGTATGCATGCCGACATGGCCAATTGATTTATGAAATTAATTATGTAAACATTTTTCCTGTAAATTATGCAATCTGTCTATGATAGCAATGTTGTACTTACTACCAAATCTTCAAGGCCAAGAATACTAGAGATGTAGACTTTGTATTCTGATTTTTCAGCTATTGTATTGTAAAAGCTAAGAAATCTAGATAGTTAATAGGATGTAAACTATTGCAACATATATATATATATATATATATATATATATATATACATGGTGCGTTACATTTGAAGAGGATTTACATACAAAATATAAAAATAAGTACAATATACTAGCTTAGTGATTAATTGGTACAGTGGGATAGAAGAACCTGCCCACGAGGACTCTATGTATAAGTGCTCAGCTTGTACTATTTTGCGGGTAGTAGTGGGGTTATTGCAGGTTCTAGGCTTTCTTGAAGTGAGTCTTCAGGGTCCTCCACACCAAAGAGTTTTTAGGCCCGGTTCACATCTGCGTTCGGTAATCTATTCAGGGAGTCCACACGGGGACCCCCCGAACAAACTACTGAACACATTGACAAGCGGTCAGCAGTGAAAGCACACCGACCCCACAGACTATAATGGGTCCATGTGCTTTCCGCACAGTCTCTGCATGAGTCATGAGACAGGAAAGTAGATCATGAAGTATTTTTCTCTCCACTTGTTCCGTGCGGACACTGCACGGAAACCACACAGATCCCATTATAGTCTATGGGGTCCATGTAAGCTCACCGCTTGCCAATGGGTTTGGTAGTTCATTTGGGAGGGGGTCCCCATGTGGACTCCCCGAACGGATTACCAAACACAGATGTGAACCAGGCCTTAGCTTCACATTATTGCTGTCTTGCAGTTTCACATGGAGTGGATGTGACCAAATCCGTTATGAAAAACTGAATTTTTTAACCTAATCCTGGATTTCATCCTGTACTTTTGAAGGATTTAATCTAGCTATCTTTCTAGACCTAATGTATTGGGATCAGTGGATGACAAATAAATTAATGGCCTCATTTTAATAAGCTTCCGAATGTTTCTTTGGTGCTCTGTAGAAAAGATTATCATTTTTTAGGATGGGTTTTTTGAGAAGATGAATTAAATATGGGAAGCATCAAAACTAGGACAATAGAAACTACACATTCAAAAAGCTGTTACTGAAGTCAACACCATTTTAAGTCCACATTTATCTGTCAACCCCATATTTACCATCATGTATGTATTTCAACAGAATGCAATATAGTTCAACTATACAAACCTATATTTGCGCCAATTCTATACATCATGTATTGGACAATTGCACATTTATTTTTTTATTAGGCGTACAGAGGCACATTATTGATCTATAGCAGGTTATTCATACTTGCAAATTTCTAGAAACTGTTTTCAGTGAAACAACTTTTTCTCCCTTTATTTAATACATGACAATATCCTACTGGCCTTAAAAGCAGCTAATTGACATTACATGCTGTTATTTAACGTATGATCTACAAGTATAACCAGGTCCTTCTCTGGCAGAGACTGGCCAGCTTTACTCCCCCTAGGACTTATGTCTTATAACCCCAGCCAGTATTTTTGTGCCCCACATAATAATAGTGCCCTTTACTGAGTATCTACAGTATAATGCTACTTTATTGTTCCCCACACATTATAATGCCCCCAAAGTGTCCCACATACAGTGTAGTGCTCCCATAGCAACCCTTACAATATAAAGACTACCTAGTGTTACCCACACAATATAATGCCCTCTTAGTGGTTCTCACACAGTACAATGTCCCTTTAGTGGTCCTTAAATGCTTTAATGTCTCTTAGTGGCCCACGCATAGCCTAATACAAGCAGAACGGGGGACAGGATATCCATACAGTCACACAGTGCTAGTGTGACCATAACCTTACTCTATAACTATATTACATTTGGCTGCAACAAGGGGTAAATGGTGGAGAAGGATATTGGCTGCTGCCTGGGATATTTGCCAGTTGTTCTGAGAGTCCTGAAGATCACCCTCGTTTTTCAGGAGCCTCTTAGAAAAATTATAATAGACGGGTTCAAGACATGTGCTACACAGTGTAATACGAGCAAATACAATACAGAAGATACAAATCTCAAACTTTATTCTTAATATGTAGAGTAAATGGACAAAAGAGGGTGAAAAAAATACATGAACATGGAAAGTAGAGTAATGCTGACAGTCACATTCACTTTATTCATCCGCATAAAAACATAAATGTCATTACACTTTGCCGGAGGCGACAACATAGCTAACAATATAGTAAAACTTTCCATGTACACTGGATTAACAGAACTAGAAACATGACATGTCTTTTTAATTCATACTGGCTTGAGGGCACAGCAGCTTTTTTTCGCTTTTTAATTTCCCTATTTCAGTAGCCGTAACTTTTTAATTTTTCTGGCAACGATTGAATATGAGAATATTTTATTATACAATGTCATTATTGTCTAGCTTCAATTAATATTTTAGTGAACTTGTCTTAAAAAAAAATTAGAATTCTGTTATTATTTTGGGTTATTTTTTATGGCATTCACTCTACAGTAAAAATGATAGAACTTTTTATCGAGTCGTGGCAATATAATATGGCAAAATGATAGCACAACTCTTTAAAGGCTGCAATTGACAACGTGATAGGGTAGCTGCACATAGACATATATAACATTATCATATTGTGACAGAGCAACACAAAATCTTACTGTTCTGAAAAACAGATTATCTTGTGACACACATATCTGGATGGGTATAGTCAAGAAGATAGTTAAGAAGGGTGCACCTATAGGCACGATAGAGTCCGCTGTATCAACTGCTATGTGACCATTTAGGAGAGACGGTCAAGCTAATCCCTTTTCCTATAGAACGGCAAGAATCCAAGTAATGCTTACTGATAATAAAAACGACATTAATAGCAAAGGGGTAATCTCATGGAAAGAGTATACAAACAACAGGACTATCCAGAAGTCAAAACCCATCACCATTATGGAGGGCCTAGATTAATCCCTATCCATGATGCACGCCACTTACTGTTTTGCTATTTTTATTTACGTGAATAACCTTGCACTTATTTATTTATTTTTTTTGTAGATTATCATTATTCCAACAGCAGCATTTATAACGTGTCTTGTATTGATGCAAAAGCAGGTACAGTATAAGATGTATGTTAAGATGTACAGTAATGCTGGCAGCCTATGAAACACTATTATACTCTGTGTCTCCTCACAACCCAGATTGTAATATGTGGATGCCCAGGAGAGGTAAGTAAAAATAAGAAACTGTTATACTCAGCTTGCCTCACCTCTCCTGGTTGTCCGACACTCACAAGGCTTCCTTCAGGTCTCTTTTGGCCTCTGACCGATGTCAGATGCCCCAGGCACTCAGCAGTGACCCTGGAGCATGTGATGTCACCCGAGGCATGAAGGGGACCACTGGATTCTGCAAGGATGCCCAGGAGAGATACAAGAGGCAAGGTGAGTATAACAGTTTGTTATTTTTACTCACCTTCCCTGGGTATCTACTTACTATACTCTGGAGCTTCAAGATATGAATATACAAAATACATAACTATGATAGCGTTTCTGGTTCACGTCACACACAATGTATTGTATTACATGTATTACTGTATTAAAGGGATTTTATGGGTTAAAAATACTGCTGATCTATCCTAAGGATAGAATGGTTGGGTCTAACACCAAGCACTCACCAATAAGCAGTTCTCAGCACCTGATACAAAGAGAATGGAGCAGGAAGCAGACAGCTCAGTTTTCTGTTTAGTGCTCAGACAAGGTTAATGCAGATCAGCTCCTATTAATGTAATGTAAGCTACAGTGACTCAGCTCGGCCACTACACAGGGAACATAGCTGTCTGCTTCCTTCTACATTCTCCGAGAACAGCTAACCAATAGGGGTGGTGGGAGTCAAAGCCCATGCACCTGATGAAAGGTGGGTATGGAGAGGACTTAGGAACTGAGCCCTCACCATACACAGCAGGTATCAGCTGTAGAATACAGACAACACCCACGAACGGTGCCTGCACCAATCGCAGCTGTTAACCCTTTAAAAGCTGCAGACAGTTGCGACTGTAACATCTAAAGTGCAGTGGTGCATATTTCCACCATTTTTTGTCCCCCGTCCAGCAACAATAGTTACATGGTGTAAAGTGGCGCTGATTCTGCCACGATAACTCATGGCAGAATCAGCGCTGATAAAAAGCCTCCCATTAATTTCAATGTGTTCCGCGTGGAAGACGAAACCCATTGAACTCAATGGGAGTCTTTTTATCAGCACTGATTCCGCCGCGAGTTATCGTGGCAGAATCAGCGCCACTTTACTCCGTGTGAATGCACCCTAAGAGTCGGGCTGTGGAAAAATAGGTTAGGTGGGACTAACAATTCCACAATCCTGATTCCTTTATTCCATCCACTAACTGGTTTACTTTGGAACTGAAATTTTGGAGCACACGGTCACAGGAGGCATATTTACATATTTAGCTCAGTATATCCGCCTCATTGTTGTTATTGCACTGTGTAACAAACCTGTCACCTCATTCTTAACATGTGTACTATGAAGTTTATGGTTTTATGGGCCTGATTGTGAAAGTTTGGGTCATTAGTAGGCCCTTTGGCCCTCTTACTTATAAGCTAAAGGTAACAATGTTTAGAGAATAACAGGTGATTCACTTTTCGTAAATGAATAGGTCAGAAGCATTTCCTCTGATAAGATACACTGTATTGCAACACCACTACTCTGTGGATGGGTCACCAGTATCCATTACTATGGTCTCGAACATCCACAGTAAAGTGTACCTCATTCTTACAAGTATAATTGAAGTTTATGGCTAATGGCGTGACGGTGAAAAGATTGGTCATGAGTGGGACCTCTTTACGTATATGTTGTTGGGTCAATATTCAGTTGTCCCCCAATATTCTATTGCCTCAATGTTACTTTTAGATCTTATTTCTCATGTTATGGTCAAATAAAGTTCTTAACTCTGTATTTCTAGTTTTCCCATCACTTACTTTGGTCGTGGACACAACTGGCTCTATGTCTTCCTATCTATATGAGTTTCAAGACATCGTCAGGTTTCTTGCCACACGTTTGGATTTCTCATCTGCTAATGCGACACGACAATACACATTGATGGAGTTTAATGATCCAAGTAAGACATTTTTATTTAACACCTTACATTTTATATGATTTTTGTTGCATGGAGAGTAAAGTTCACACTGTTTGGGTTGCATGTTTAGCATATGCACAAGACTATACTCCCACTGTATATACACTTACTACATCGCATGAATGTCATTCCTGTGTGGAAAACCAAATATAGGAAAACAAAACCTAAAACAACAATGGCAGAATTATGTTTTTTTCCACATTCCACTCCCAAAAATTTTCACAGTATCTCAAAGCAGTATAAGGAGATGGTACCATCAAAATATAAACCTGCCCTGCAAAAATTGAGGCCTCATCATATTGCTGTATCGATGGAAAATAGTAAAAGTTATAGCTTGAAAGGAGGGGACTAAAAAACAAATCTGAAAAGAAAAACTGGCCACATCCTTGAGCTATTAGCCCATTGAGAACATGATCAGTTTTGGTTTTTTCTCTCCACTTTCAAACAGCCATAACATTCTGATTTTTCCATCAATTAAGAGGGTTAATAATAGTAATTAAAGCCCCAATATCACTTCCCCCATACTTTGCCTCTCACTGGTGTCAAGGAAGCAGAGATATGGAGAGTTCTTATTGGGAGGTTCTTATTGTTGTGAAGGTGGTTATCGTCTGCCCCTAATATATAGCAGTGATAGGGTTAAATCCATTTTCTTCTGTCTGGACATAAATCCACATTACAATTTTTTTCCCAGGCGTTGGGCCCCTCCATGTTACCTGCTCACCGACAGAGTTTTTCAATGCTGTTTATTATCTATATACCTATGATGGGGGCGATTGCCCAGAATACGCAATGGCAGGATTACTGAGAGCCCTGGAAGTCAGCCCACTTGGTTCATTTGTTGTATTAGTAACAGATGCATCTGCCAAGGACAGTGGTAACACATATGTAGTCAGCAGGATATTATCTCTATTAGATTCTTTGAAAGTTAAGGTAAGATATACAGAAGTGATGTAAGAATTTCTTACTTATTGTACCATAGTTTATGACACCACCACTGGACAAAAATATTTCATTCTTACTGTAAGATTCCACAGGCACTCACACAGAGGAATTTCCTCCTACAAATTCTGTGCAGAATTGAATACAATGGGAGGCAGTGATGGGCGCTTCTGCTTTTTTAGGTTGCTAAGATAAGATAAGCACAATGCTCCAGGTCACACATGACCAGAATTTGAAGAAGACCACTTCACATTCCTCTCCAAATTCTGGCATGTGAACAGCCCCTTAATAGAGTCAGTGCAGTAAAATTTGTTTAATGTCATTTGATAATCCAGAAGGTTAGATGATCCTTCATTTCCCATACCTATGTGAACAGGGTCTGTTGCACAAATCTTAAAAGACCTGTCCTGTGAAGCAATAGGGGGTTCAGAGATAGCAACAATTTTTGGGCCCCAGAGCCTCAGGGGGCCCAAAGTTCTCTCCACAATATAATAAGATACTAGTACTATACATAGCATAAGGTATATGTTTTGCATTGGGGACCAGGAGCTTCACCTCTCCAGAGATATTTCTTAATCTTCAGTCCTTTAGTGCAGAACATACTGCTGTGCAATGAACAATGAGGTCACTTACCCAGCACATCCTTCACATCCTTTATTCAGCCACCAATCAGTCCTCTGTCTGGTCATGTGATCGGCAGACTGACCTGCTGATTCACACACTGGTTGAAATGCCACTTTTTCTATGTAAGAGAAGCACGAATATTACACTCTTATACACTGTTATCGAAAAGGGACTTCCAGTGGGTTAGTCTTCCAATTACTCGACCAGCCACAAGGCCTATTCACCAAGTGAATAAAGTAATGGATTTCTTTATTCTTTATATCACGTGTATTTTGTTGTCTTTTTACAGGTCTTTATTTTTGCCAATCCTTGTGGAAGTATATATGATTATGACTTCCAAGTTTATAAAGAAATTGCTGCCCGCAGTTATGGCTTTGTTTTTCAAAATTTTTCACCAAGTTCTAAAGTAAGTACCAAAATAGTAAAAAAATACATTATTTCATTGGAATAAATTGTAGCATATGGTAGTTTTTTCCCATTTACAACACACAAACAGGTTGTCAAAAAACACCTTGAGGTCTGTAAGATGGTGGTCGAGCGTTCTCCTTTAAAGAAGTAATATATTAAGATTTTATTTTTTCCATTTTCACATCTTCTTGACACTACAAATCTGCCCTCTGTGCCATCTTTCATTATTATGGGGCATCACTTCAGTGTCACAACACACATGCAACCATATCAGCATTATGCTCTTCTCTTATAGATAGTAACTAGGTAGATACTGTAACAAGGCATAGTTGCCCAACTAAGCACTGTGATTCAGCAATCCAGAACACAGTATATATCCGTTACACAGATTTCCGTTTCCTGCCCGAGAAACTGGGCAGGAGACGGAAATTGGCAGGCATTATTCAAACCCATTCATTTTTATGGGTTTGAAAAGTGTCCAGCCGTGAGCACCGGTGAGCGGTTTGTGGGCGAAAGCATTTTTTTTTAACTGGACACAAAGTCGGATATGAAGGACTTTGTGTCCGATTTTTTAAAAAAATGGTGTTGCCGTGGAGAGCACAAAACGCTCACGGGCGCTCACCGGCGGGAAGTGAAAGCAGGTTTCCGTCTTCTGCCGGCAGAAAACGGAAACTGCATACGGAGTTCGGGCACAGGTGTGAACCCGCCCTAAGTCTAGACTAGACAGATTTATCACAGTGCCTAATGTTGGTTGATAAGATGATAAATATGACATATCTTCAGACTGTCTCCTCTAATTTTATACAACCTATTAATCGTCTTAGTTTACACCAATAAAGCATGAAATTTTGGCACAATTGTTGGATGTCATTTTATGATTTTAGCAAAAGTCCCGTTTTGACAAGGCATGGCCCCCTCCAATAAGTCCTCAATGTTACGTGTCTAAAACACATAAAAAGTGTGATACAACACAATTTTTTGGTGCAAATTATGCCAGATCTCTGCCACACTTTTATTAGCAAATCTTTCTCCTAGGATGCAGTTTATTAAGACTGGCCAATATTTATCCATTCTCCCACTGATACAAGATTTGTTTCAATTGTCAAGAAGTTCCAGTCTCTTATTAAAGGGATTCTACCATTAAAAATCTTTTTTTTTCTCGTTGACACGATAGAATAGCTTTAAGAAAGGCTATTCTTCTCCTACCTTTATATTTCTTCTCCGCCAGACTGTTCAGTTAAAATCCCGGTATGCAAATGAGTTCTCTCGCAGCACTGGGATGGGCCCCAGAGCTCAAACAGTACTGGGGGCGTCCCCAGTGCTGTGAGAGAACTCTCCAGCGCCGCCTCGATCCTCTTCAGGAACGGGGTCTTCACGCGTCTTCTTCCGGGAGTTGGCTTCAAACTTCTAGACCTCGAGCCTAGGACAAAGAAGACTGTGCATGCCCACTGGCCACAAGAAAATGGCTGCTCACAGTATTGACACTAATTTTGTAGATGATACACATGGTAGGCAGGGGCCCCTGCTATTTGGTATTCAGGGCCCTGGAATTTTACATTTTCTAATTATCTTCATTATACTTAACAGATAGCAGACCTGCTCAACTTCTTTCTGAAAATTCCAGTTAACAGCACGACTCGCCTTTTTTCCGTGGATAATAACATGTATTATTACAATGATAGTTTCTTAGTGCCATCAAATCTTACATCACTCATCATATCAGTATCAGGGTCAATCTATTCAGTGACTCTGTATACCCCGTCTGGTAAGAACATATATTCATTTATTATTATTCTGTAGTTATTGTAATTCAAAAATTGTAATTGTAATTCAAAAATTGCGTCCTCCAAAAACAATGTCAAGCCTTTTGTATTGCTTACTCCTAGAGTTCTTATGGGATTCTTATCTCACTATAGGGGCATCATTACAAAGGAAATCCATACATTTATTAACATATCACCACTTGTGAATCACTGTTGTCATTGACAAGATGTAACCTTTTTGTCTATATACAAATGAGTTATTTGGAGCAATGAAATTATGCCATTGCTCCAGAAAGCTAAGAGGTAATACCCTAGTTCAGGGGTAGTAAACCTTGGCTCTCCAGCTGCTGTAAACTACAACTCCCAACTTGATCCATTCACTTGCATGGCAGGTCCAAGACCATCAGAGCAAGTATGCATGCTGCGAGTTGTAGTTTTGCAACAGCTGGAGAGCCAAGGTTCCCCCCCCCCCTGCCCTAGTTACCCTACATAACTCATTTGCATATAAAAGAAACAGCTATGTCATAGCAACGAAGACAACCAGTTTGCAAGGGAAAACATCCTTTTGATTCTGGTGACTCTTTGGGTTCGGGTGACAGAAAACTGTTCAGTTATTATAGATACCCCTAAGTATAATGCCATGGCCAGCCTACCTGAGACGAATCTCCATTTGTTCCGTTTCATACAAACCCCAACTCGACAGTTACAAGGTATCCAAACCTTTTAGATTTCTTGTGGCCGTAGTATCACAGCCGCAGCAACCTCTGAATAGTAATGGTTCCCCGTTGGTTGCATAATGGACAAAAACATTGTGTAGCTTGATATGTGATGGAGAAATTTATATATATATATATATATACACTCACCGGCCACTTTATTAGGTACACCATGCTAGTAACGGGTTGGACCCCCTTTTGCCTTCAGAACTGCCTCAATTCTTCGTGGCATAGATTCAACAAGGTGCTGGAAGCATTCCTCAGAGATTTTGGTCCATATTGACATGATGGCATCACACAGTTGCCGCAGATTTGTCGGCTGCACATCCATGATGCAAATCTCCCGTTCCACCACATCCCAAAGATGCTCTATTGGATTGAGATCTGGTGACTGTGGAGGCCATTGGAGTACAGTGAACTCATTGTCATGTTCAAGAAACCAGTCTGAGATGATTCCAGCTTTATGACATGGCGCATTATCCTGCTGAAAGTAGCCATCAGATGTTGGGTACATTGTGGTCATAAAGGGATGGACATGGTCAGCAACAATACTCAGGTAGGCTTTGGCGTTGCAACGATGCTCAATTGGTACCAAGGGGCCCAAAGAGTGCCAAGAAAATATTCCCCACACCATGACACCACCACCACCAGCCTGAACCGTTGATACAAGGCAGGATGGATCCATGCTTTCATGTTGTTGACGCCAAATTCTGACCCTACCATCCGAATGTCGCAGCAGAAATCGAGACTCATCAGACCAGGCAACATTTTTCCAATCTTCAATTGTCCAATTTCGATGAGCTTGTGAAAATTGTAGCCTCAGTTTCCTGTTCTTAGCTGAAAGGAGTGGCACCCGATGTGGTCTTCTGCTGCTGTAGCCCATCTGTCTCAAAGTTCGACGTACTGTGCGGCGTTCAGAGATGCTCTTCTGGCTACCTTGGTTGTAACGGGTGGCTATTTGAGTCACTGTTGCCTTTCTATCAGCTCGAACCAGTCTGGCCATTCTCCTCTGACCTCTGGCATCAACAACGCATTTCCGCCCACAGAACTGCCGCTCACTGGATGTTTTTTTCTTTTTCGGACCATTCTCTGTAAACCCTAGAGATGGTTGTGCGTGAAAATCCCAGTAGATCAGCAGTTTCTGAAATACTCAGACCAGCCCTTCTGGCACCAACAACCATGCCACGTTCAAAGGCGCTCAAATCACCTTTCTTCCCCATACTGATGCTTGGTTTGAACTGCAGGAGATTGTCTTGACCATGTCTACATGCCTAAATGCACTGAGTTGCCGCCATGTGATTGGCTGATTAGAAATTAAGTGTTAACGAGCAGTTGGACAGGTGTACCTAATAAAGTGGCCGGTGAGTGTATATATATATATATATATATATATATTATATTTTCACTGGTGGTGGAAGGTCTATGAGCAAAGATTCCTATTAGTTGCTAGAATGAAGTGGCCTGTAATATTCTCCTAAATACTATCATCTTTACAGCTCTTAATAGTGATTCCTAGACTGTATTTAAACCTACTATATACTAGATATTAAAAGTACAATATCTCCCAATTTTTTTTTTCAGGTGCTGTAGGAAATCTCGAAACCTTTTTCTCAGAGCCTTGGGGCCATGTATATTACCTGAACTCTCCCAGGCCTGGAATTTGGTCATTTGTTGTCTATGCATCAGATTCTTATTCCTTACGTATTGAAGGATATAGAGGTAAGTATATAGCATATAGATTATAGAGATCAAGAATGTAATTTATATAGTATTTTTAGGGTATGTACCCATGGAGTTTTTTGCAGGCGAATTTAGAGGCGGAATCCGCCTTAAAATTCACGTGCAAAAATGCCTCCCAGTTCATTTCAATGGGAGTCACTCGCAGTTTTTTTTCTGTTAGCGATTTTTTTCAGCTAGTGGAAAAAAATGCAACATGCACTATCTTCACGTGGATTCCATGGCTGAGTCAGGCGTGGCGTCCATGGCTCGAGACACTCTCCTGCTTAGCTCCATTCATTCGGGCCTAATCAGGAGCAGGATCCTGTTGCGGCTAGCTGTGCAAAAAAGCCACACGGTAGAAAAGGTTTCCGCCTTGTGAACTTACCTTAAATATGAAGCGTTAAACACCAGTAGTGGTCAGAGCTGCCCCCACCTGCATGGTACCTGTAATGATATTTTATAATGATCTGTCTGTTCTTGTTTGTTTGTTTAATTATTTTACTTTATTTTTCTTTGCTTTGTTTTTTAGAAAATGGTGCATTGGGTAAGTAAAACTAGAACTTAATAAAGTTTCAATTTATTCATCTACAATATATACCTAGAAAACACAGAAAAAGCAGCATTAGTTCAAAGAAATGGTGAGGGTGCACGTCCTAAGACCAACAGCCGCTTGGTCACTACAATAAAAAAAAAAAAAAGTAAGCCAGAGCTCCAGTATAGGCTGAGGAAATAAATGAACATTAACCCATGTGCAACATTTCAGTCCAATCCAGACATTTCTCAAATCGAGAGTGAAAAATCTGGATCATACTAAAACAATGTACATGGGCTAATAAATGTCCACTTATTTTCTTCACCTTTTATTTCCTTTGTCTACACTGGCCTTTTTTTTTTTTTTTTTAATCTATCTGTCAATTATTTTCTATGTATAGTATCTATCTAAACAAATTGCTAACAAAAAACCCATAACATTTTAAATCTGTCTATCTATCTATCTATCTATCTATCTATCTATCTATCTATCTATCTATCTATCTATCTATCTATCCTTCTATCTATCTATCTATCTATCTATCTATCTATCTATCTATCCATCCATCCATCCATCCATCCATCCATCCATCCATCCATCCATCCATCCATCCATCTATCTATCTATCTATCTATCTATCTATCTATCTATCTATCTATCTATCTATCTTTCCTTCTATCTATCTATCTATCTATCTATCTATCTATCTATCTATCTATCCTTCTATCTATCTAGCTATCTATCCTTCTATCTATCTATCTATCTATCTATCTATCCTTCTATCTATCTATCTATCTATCTATCTATCTATCTATCTATCCATCCATCGCTCTATTCATCCACTGGTCATGTTCAATTATGAGTCTTTAAATGGAGGTCTTTTTCATTCATGTTATTTTTGGTATTTCACGTAATTTTGACATTGTTTTTTTAATTTCTTCTTTCAAAGGTGACGTGTCCAATGGTTCTTGTAAGTATACGTGATCTTGCATTTATAAGATATGCCATCCTAAAATTAGATTTCCTCTCCAGCTCGTGTCCCCCTAGTTGGTAGTGGTATTATGTCCAAGGAGTTCTAATATTCTAGCTGTTTTGTCCTGTAAAGGAAGAGAAGTGGTGAAGGTACAATACATCAGCAATAAGCATGAACAGAACTTCTGTGTCATAAAAGGTGACCATGAGGTGGACATCCATTTTTAACAGGGTGATTCATCCAAGAGCAGGGAGAGTATGTCAGACTACCAAAGAATAGTATCCATAGAGTAGTCTTTGCTGGTGGCCATTATACAGGACTTCTGAGGAACTGGTGGGTGCTTCCCATGACAATAAGCACATTTGTATTTTTAGACACTTTTCTTTACCCATGTTAGCAGTGACAGTTATTATGATCACAGACAGGAATACAATAAATTGTAATAGTGCTGTTTTAAAACTGGTGGAAGGTAAAGATTTACCATACAAAATAAGTGATGGTCACAGCTCACTTTTTCCTCCTCCTTCTTGCACGTGGAACCTAGCAGAGGTCACAGAGCATGACCACAACAATCTTCCATAGAAGTAGTTAAAGAAGACCTTTCACCACCTCCAACAAACTCACTTGTTCACATCACTTACTAGGTTAATAGGTTTTTCTTCACTGATTTTGGCTCAGTTAGAATTTTTTCTCGAGCCCACACCATTCCTGAGCTATTTTTTTGTGCCTGATATGCTATTTAGACTCTGTACTGTCAGGAGGGCAGTGACAGGAACAGACAAGGGGTGTGATTCTGAGCTCTGACACTGGCTGCCTCTGATTGGAGCTCTGAATCACACCCCCTGCCTGACACCGCCCTTCTGACATTACAGAACTTAAATAGCACATCATGACCCAAATCTATCTGTGCTTGTTACTCGGGAACAGTGGGGGCTTGAGAGCAAATTTCAACTGTGCTGGAATCAGTGGAGTAGAGCCTATTGACAGATGCTTAGAACTTGAATTGGTGGAGGTAGTCAAAGGTCCTCTTTAAGACATCTCCAGACTACATTTGCCAAATTTTTGAACAGTCGTGCCATCTAAAACTGCAACTACAAGTAAAAAAAAATTCTGTCAATGGGAAAATTTATTAGACGCAATGAACTGCAGTTATGTAAACAGGCAGAAAGTTTCTGGAGCCTTAATGCCCAAAGCAGGTAGTAACATTAAAAGGTTAAATAAAATAATTGAATAATTAACTACCAATTTGTTCTGGAATATACATTAAATTCAACATAACATCAACTTTCTAAATAGCATATATATGTTTTTTTTTCTTTACAGCATTTTGCTCAGCATGTGACAGGAACTCCATTTGTAAAAAGGATTTAGTTGACTACATCTGTGTCTGTGGAGAAGGCTTCAGTGGCAATGGATTCTCATGTTATGATATTAATGAATGTGACACTTATGTATGGCCAGATCCGTGCAATCATGTTGGTTATTGTATCAACACTTATGGCTCATACAACTGTGTCTGTTTCTCTGGCTTCACATGGGAAAATAAAACTTGTGTGGATATAGATGAATGTTTGGAACCCAAGCTGAGCAATTGTGACCCACAAGCAGAATGTGTCAATAACTATGGATCCTATTCATGCTATTGTCCAGAAGGATATTATGGAGATGGATATACATGTGAGATAGATGAGTGTAAAAATGATGTTTGTGGGTTTGGTAGAGAATGTGTAAAGATCCCTGGGTCCCATATCTGCTCTGATCCATGCTTCAACTACACCACCCTAAATGAGCCCACCAGGAGCACGTCATATCATGATTACCATTATTATTATTACGACTATTATGGACGTTCTGACTATTACCTAAATGGATGGTATCGTTTTACGGGCAGTGGTGGCACCCAGCTGGCAGAGTTTTGTCCCTCTGTAGGTAGTTGTTACACCAGATGCCCCATGTGGTTGAGCGGATCACATCCAAAACCTTCAGATGGAATTGTGAATGATACAATTTGTATTTCTGATGCTGGTAATTGCTGTCAGTGGACATCATATGTGATGATGAAGACTTGTCCTGGAGGATTTTACATATACAAATTCAGTCGGACCCCTGTCTACTATGCTGGTTATTGCACAGGTAAGAATGAAAACTAAGAGAAAATGTAGTCTACAATGTACTTGGGAAAGTGATTAAATATCTAACAAGGGGAATTTCTGTCTTATGTGAATTAACGTCAAGGTATTGTCTTAACCATATGTTCTATGCTCATGACCCACTCACTGTTAGCCAGAGCTACTTGCAATAGAAACTACTGCCCAGGAGGTCTCAGCTCGACATTGTATTACATTTTAACAGATGTCGTGTAATAGCACATTATTTTTGTAGTTCAAAAAAAATGTGTAGATACTAGAGATGGTGAACTGCTCCATTCTGAACTGGGTTCAACCCGTATAATCCAAATTGTTCAGTTTTTAACAAAACCAAATAATTCGGGATTTGTTTCAGACTAAATAAAATGGCCAATGTGACATGCATAGTGGTAACATCATATACTATGGGGTCTCTTTAGACCCCAGAGTATAATAGGTGGAGGCCCGCCTCTTTTGGGCCTCTTAGCAGTGTCTGGCGTTCTCCTGGTGACTTCATGTGCTGGGGGTCGCCTCTGAGGCCTGTGATTTGGCAACAGTAGTCACATGGGCTGTCTATACTCTTCAACAATAAGTCCTGATTTGGTCTCAGATGCAGTGATAATGAGAGATTGATCTGGAGCCCATGAGGGCAACATCTTGAAGATGTCTTCGCAAGGGAAAGCGACATCGGTCCTAGTACCGGGATTATGTTCTGGGGTTGCATATTGTACAGTATCAGAAATCTTCTGGTTTTCATTTCAAGTACACTAACAGCTCAACATTACATTGACTTGATCTCTGAACCAGTGGTAGAGGCATTTCCCAAAAGTGTCCCAGGTACCATTTTTTCAAGAGGACAATGCCAGACCCTGTGTAGCTTATGTTCCTGTGTGCAGCCTGCATGATACCTTCATTATCCCTGGCCTTGTCTTCCATTGAGTAGATCTGGTTTGGCATTAGTTGACAATTGCCAATAGCCAATCTTGATGATTTGTGTGCCCAAGCGCATTCATTATACCATAAATTTCCTCCGACAACCATTAATAACCACATTGGTAGTGTTGTGTAACTCTGTGTGAACAGGACTAGGACTGAAAAAGAGTTCAGAAATAAAATGGATTCATCTAGACACAGCAGCCTTTTGTCATGGGATGTTCTGGTATTCTAGTTCAGCTCCATTTTCTTGATTGTCTCCATTTAAGCCATTGATCAACAAGTTTTGCTATTGAAGGAATTTTCTTTTTTGTGCCACTCTCTCTTTAGTGTAATGATGTCCAGCCATGAATGGGCCACGGGTATATTGCCACATCAGTATCTGTCTTAAACAAATTATTTGGATGATTCTGTAAACATTATTAGAATAAAATAATGCCGCCATAAGATATGTCAACAGTAAATGAACATCTTGCTGACAGTTTCCACCAAATTATTTTCACTACTTTTTTCAGATCCAGGTACCATCACTGATTCTTGTTCATGTGCCGATGATGAAGAATGCAAAGTAGTTGGTGGACGTTACGACTGCTACTGCAGAAGTGATAGCTCTACAGTTACAGGTATGCTCCAATAAACTGTATGGATAATCAGCGCCGCACCTCCCATGAGGCGTCCTCAAGCGACCGCTTCAGGCGGCGCTATGCTAGGGCCACGGGGAGGGCAGCATTTTTGCTGACCTAAGCCAGTCCAGGACATGCTGTCCTGGACTGGCTTAGGGTCACCGTCACTGAGAGGTGGATTGGGGAGGCCGCTGGAGCAGCGCTGCTCCAGCGGCCGCCCCTCACGCTCAGGCAAAGAGCAGGTCCTCTCCGTGCCTGCTCTCTGCCTGCTAAAGACGCTCGCTCCGCTCGGCCCCGTGGGGGGGAGGGGGGGCGGCTTTCTGACGTCTGCTTCAGGCGGCAGAAAGCCATGGTTCACTCCTGTGCATAATATATAATAATATGTGTTATACTGCACAGGCCCCAATGTAATATCTGTACTAAGCCCCCAAATCATAATGTGTTATTTATGGTAGTGGTCTCTTTATATTGGGAAGAGATAACTTGTGGGCCCCCTAAGGCTCTAGAGTCCAGGTGTGACTGCACCTTCTACACCCCTTTAAGTTATATTACTGGTCACTTGTGGTAGACAGTACACAAATAATCAAATCTTCTGTGGTTCATTTGGTTTTGTATTCTTGGCATTAAAATAAAAAGTCCAACGAAATGTGTTATTCTTTGGCCCATTAGAAAGGCACATGACGTAAATTGTACTGAAGGTAATCTTTCTGGTCTGAGTCATGTGACCAACAATAAGACTTAACCGACACAGCTTCTTATTATGGAGAGGAAGTCAGATTGTCCATTCATTCCTATGGGTCCTGTCTACACTTGAGAAGCTGTCTGTTGGAGACTTTTGACATTGCACAGCTGAGGACCCGAAAGAGTGGAAAAGTCACAAATACATCCACCATTAACAAGCTTACATTCACTACTATTTACATCATAAGCCTTTCTCACAGACCATAAAATAAGATATGTTTGTGGGACTTCTACTTCATTGTATGGAGCTAGCTACTGTATGTAACACTGTAAACGTATGAAACTAGTATTTCTATCTATTATCTGTTATATTACCTACATTTAGGCCTCACCAGCCATTGCATAGTAATACCAGGACTTATCCACTGAACAAATACCACCATTCAGCACAAATATTACCACCAAAAGAAGTCAACCAAGTACCACCATACTGAATGCATAACATACCTTAACAGCACCAAATATGACAGGACAGCACCTAATATACTACACAATATACCTCCGTAGCAGTGCCAAATACAATAAACTGAAAACAAAGCTATTGTAGGCTCTGGGATACCTATTGCACTTGATCACATTTTCTATATTTATAAAAAATGGCTATTTTTAAAGGGGCTCTATCATTTGGAAAAGTCATTTGTAACTAATCACATCCTTGCATAGCCTTTAGAAAGGCTATTCCACACATACTTTTTGTATGTAAATCGCCTCAGTAATTTTTGAATGAGCCCATTTTTACCCACATGCTAATTAGGCTCCAGCAAGCACACGGAAGTGTCAGCGAGCACGGTCTCTCTCTTGAGTGTACAGCACAGGCTGATGATGATGACTCATCTCTCTGCTCTCATACACAGCACACAGCAGAGAGAGAGAAGAGAGGACAGCTCGCTGAGAACTTCCTGTGCCCGCTGCAGCCTAATTAACGTATGAATAAAAACAGGCTCATTCAAAAATTACTGAGGCAATTTACATACAAAAGTTACTTGTGAAATAGACTTTCTAAAGGCTATGCAAGGATGTGCTTAGTTAAAAATGACTTTTCCCAGTGATAGAGCCCCTTTAAAGAAAATGTTGCAAGTCTTGGATCAGCTACAGTTAATATGGTGCTCAGAATAATGTCCCATACAATGCATGTGGCTGATTGGATAGACTCCCTCTAATCACAGGGTACAAGACAAGAAAATCTTAACATTAGTAGGTCACTCCCTACAAGCTTCTATTATTTAGGATTGTTAAAACAGTTATTTAGTTGAGAAAGGCTAGCAGTGGGTAGGATAGCTTAGTTTAGCTTAGCTAGGGAGCTGATGGGGGAGCATTGATAGGGAGGTAGTGTGGAAGGATCACAGGAAGTTATATAGCAGGAAGCTAACACCATTAAACAAATGCAGAAGATGCCAGGAGCTCCCACAGATGCCCAGAAGTCACTCAAAACACTGCTAAAAGTATATGGGTGCACTTTTAACCCATTAATAGCACTAACAAGCCTTTTAAGAAAAAGAAAATTGTTTGCTTGGAAAACCCTTTTAACCCTTAAGAAAGCACAAGAATGAAAAAGGTTTGCATCTCCTAAGGATTAATGGTGCTAAACAAATGAAAACCTTCCATGGCTAATATTACTTTATCATCATGTATTTCAAAGTGAATAGTTGGGTTACTGCTGTATGTTACCGTAATGTTTCTATAATATCCTAACTAAACCCGAGTGTCCAATAGAAGTTCTTTCAAAGAAGTCCAGTTATTGACATTATCATTACTAAGAATGTATCATCCTCTTTTGCAGCCTTAGAAGACATCCGTCCAGTGCTTTCTTGTGGTTCTCAGGAAATAAAAGCTTCCTTCCAGAAATGTGATTTACAAAAATTCAATCTGGACACTAAAAACATTCATCTTATAGACAATACCTGCGTAGGATTTTCTGATTTCAACACAACTAACATCATTTCTGTAGTATCTATCTTGAAAAGAGGAGTCTGTGGAAATGATCTGGAGGTACGTAGAGATGAATGAAACATTGAATTTTAGCTATGCTGACATATACATATGTCCATATGTGTCGACTCTTAAGTTAGATCTAGTTTGGTTAAGGACTTCCAATTTGTCATGAAACCATTTCAATGCAATATGCAATGTGCTAGCGAAATACACGAAACAGCCTCTGAGTAGACACATATAAGATACATAATATTTCATTTTGTGATAGTATATCATTTTTGTCATCACATCTCAAAAAGCAGCTAATCTCTCATCTCAAGTTAAATCAAAGTTTAACTTAAACCATTATCACGTTATTAGCCCATCTATGCTAGTTTTCTGGTGTCGATAGGTGTTAATGTGGTGCGTCTTTGGCGTATGGAACTTTCTTGCACTACGTCCTCACTCTATGCCATTTTAATTTACCATTTTTTGTGAAAGTGGGGAGTGCAGTGGTGAGGGAAATTCATTATCACATCAGAAAACTCACATCAGTTACATAGGAAATCTAAGTCCGTTCCTCGCGGATGGAGATTTCCTTTCTGGTGCAGGGAAGTGCACCTGATTTAGTAAGAGTTGTCTTAACAATTCAGGCTTGCCTCGTGACAGTCAGGTACTTTATTAAGACTGGCATAGGAAAATCTAGTCTTAATAAATTCCCAAGTATGTGTCAAGTTGAGCTTTAGTACATCTGTACGTCTAAGATAAAACAATTTGTCATATGGACCCATAGGGAGGATAGCATGGTCAATAAAAAATAATTCTTTTAGACACTGCTTAACATCACCATACATCTATCCACCCACAATGGAAAGTCTTGGTGTCTACACATCTACTATAATAATCCAAGTACATTGAGAATATAAAAGTATATGTAAATATATGAGAGAGACTCAATTGGGAGAATAAGGATCTGCATTGGAGATCTACATAGTTATGATGATGGTATTGGGGTGTGTAAATTCACAGTCAATCCAAAAATAATTTCTATTGGTACCCCACAAACCCCAAGGAAGAAAGAAAACTAACACAACTATTGCTTTCTTTGTACAGAACAATGGCACACATGTTATCTACAAAAACACTATTTTCCTATCCATGGACGCAGCTGCTTCACTTGCTGGAGAAAATGTCCTCAGTATTAGGTATTCTTGTGTATATCCACTAGACATGCAGCTGTCTCTCGAAACAGCCCTGAACCCATTAAAAGGGTAAGTAATTCATGACAAAATAGAAAAAATTATCGTCCGGCAATCAAATACCTAAAATGTAACTTTTACTTCATTGATATAAAAAACATAAACATGTTTCAGGAGCAAGAAAAAAAGAGGAACAGCTGGTTATGCTGGTTATAAGATAAGATAATCCTTTAATAGTCCCACCTTGGGGGACTATGCTGGTTATGCTGGTTATGCTATGACTAAGGGACTCAACACCATGTCCTGAAACGCGTAAGCTGTTCCTCTTTTTTCTTGCTCCTGAAACATGTTAATGTTTTTTATATCAATGAAGTAAAAGTTACATTTTATGTATTTGATTGCCGGACGATAATTTTTTCTATTTTATCTGTTGTTGGCCCTTACAGTCTGGGGTTGTCCGTTGCAGTCATTTCATATATACATGCAGTCAGATATAGCGGTTTTTCCTTTTGGTTTTTAAGTAATTCATGTACTATGAATATTTTGTATAACATCATATCCCTTCCATTGTAAGCACTATTCTTATTAAATCATATCACACAAGAGGGATGATACATAGTATACAGATCTGTGACAGAAGATGAAGAATATTTTAAATCGATAAATGTCTATTCCCGTGTTACACTACTAGGATATACTATAACGTTAGAATTGGTGGATGTTTTACCTGAAACCCACACAGGTCACAAGAAGAAAGGGGCAAAGGTTTTTTTGGCTCTGTCATCACCACTTTGATTCATGTACATGGATAAATAAAGTGTTTGTGTTTGTGAGACTGTATAATCTATCTATTAATCTATCTATCTATCTATCTATCTATCTATCTATCTATCTATCTATCTACTCATCTCCCCCCAATACATGCATTAGTTGAGTTAGTGATTCAAGTGAATGCTCTTCAAAAAACACACATAATAGTAATAGTTCAATAGGCCTTGTTCTGTAAAAACACAAGGTTGGACAATAGAAGGCCCCCTGCAAGAACAGTTATGGACCCCCTGTTTTCCCGGTATCTCCCCCTTATGTCTGTCTAACAACCCACCAGTAATTGCTGGCTATGAAGCTCATTAGCTTAGGTATATTCCTGCAATGTTATAGACAATAGAAAGCTGCTGTTGAGGCCCACCTGATCTACTTGGACCCCTGTATAGCTGTCCACTAATCGCAAAGCAGTCATCCCATTCTCATGTAGAGACTCTAAAACGCACAACATGACCCTCTGCATGGCTTCTCCTCAGGACCTGCCACATATCTCCTAGCCTTCAGGTTTTGTCATCTCTTCATTTGGACAAACCACTTAAGACTCCATCCTTCCTGATGAACAATGACCTCCAGTAGCCCTCCCCACTTTGCAGCTTTTCCCTTACTACAACTCTGTTTCTCAGGCTTCACACCTTTTCGTGCACACATACATCTTCCAGGGTGACCAAGTAAAAATTAGCAATAAGTGGCCTAATATATCTCTATCGCCACACCAGTAGTTCAGCCATCTATCAGTAACTGCTCACTAACACCTCCTGTTATAGTCCATCGAAGGTGCACACTCTTTTCTGGCTGGGCTGTGGGGTCCTTATGCCTACCGGCTACAGTAAAGATAAGCATGCTACAATACTATTTTGGGGCAATAGTTATAAAAATTTCTACAAAACTTTGCAGTGTCATAATAATTTCTTTTCTTATAATTACAGCTCAGGTACTGTGGACATGGAAGGCTCGGGGAGGCTAGAAGTGACTATGGCTCTTTATAAAGACTCCAGCTACACAAAACCCTATGAGGGATCTCAGGTTATACTGGCATCCACAACAAATCTGTTTATTGGAATTCTACTAAAAATAGGAGACATTTCTCAATATGCCGTACAGATGACAAATTGCTATGCTGTGCCCTCAATAAACTCTACTACAAGATATGACATCATTAAGAACAGGTATGTATCTCAGGAAAATACTGTATGCTGGAGGACATTGCTTTGCTGCAGTTTCTTATATTCTGTTGTGGCCCAACCAGAGGGTATGTAATAAGAACCCTATTGTATATCATAAACATTATAGTTGTCATTGTTCATAAAGGACATTATCTATAATATAATATATTTTATTTATATAGCGCCAACATATTCCGCAGCACTGTACAAATTGTAGGGTTCAAGTACAGACAAAAAAGATACATTACAGAGAAATAGTCAATTCCCACAATGGGACTGAGGGCCCTGCTCGCAAGAGCTTACAATCTACGGGATAGAGGAGGTAGTAGGGGTGGCAACGGAGGTAGCATTGCTTATACAGTGGTCCAGACATTTTTGTGATGGAGGTTACTTTCATTAGACATATATAAAGCTGTATGACCTGTCACCAGTCAGTGTTCTTTAAGGTGCAGATGATGCCCGGACATATAAAGTTACAGTCTGATACAACATCATTTCCAGTGGGGTAATGCGGAAGCGTGAACAGAGGAGGGTTAGATTTAGGGATTCTAAATGCAGAAGGGTTTACATTAGGAATTGTGATAGGCCTGTCTGAAAAGATGTGTCTAGTTTGTGGTTCAAGCTGTAAAAATTAGGAGTTAATCTGATTTTCCATGGTAGAGCATTCCAGAGAAGTGGTGCAACTCGGAAGAAGTCTTGGATACGGGACTGGGAGGTTCTGATAATAGGGGATGTTAGTCTTAGGTCATTGAGTGAACGGAGAGCACAGGTCGGAGGATAGACAGAGATGAGGGAGGAAATATAGGGAGGTTCAGCATTATGGAGAGCCTTGTGGATGAGGGTGATAAGTTTATATTGTATTCTATATTGAACAGGCAGCCAATGTAGTGACTGGCACAAACCAGAAGCATCGCTGTAGCGTCTCGCCTGATAGATGAGCCTGGCCACTGCATTCAAAATATATTGTAGCAGGGAGAGCTTAGTAAGGGGAACACCGATTAGTAAGGAGTTACAGTAGTCAAGGCGAGAATGAATCAGGGCAACAATAAGTGTCTTTAATGTGACTGTGGTAGGGAAAGGGCAGATTCTTGAGATGTTTTTGAGATGGTGATGACATGAGCGTGAGAGTGATTGGCTATGGGGGGTGAAAGAAAGGTCTGAGTCAAAAATAACCCCAAGACAGTGGGCATACTGCCTTGGAGTTATTGGCAGACCAGAGACTGCAATGGATATATCAGAGACAGATCTATTAGATGGTTGAAACAACAGTAGTTCGGTCATTGAGAGATTCAGTTTCAGATAGAACAAAGACATGATATTTAAGACAGTAGACAGACAGTCACGGAAGTTCTGTATTACTGCATGGATGATGTCACGGGATGATGTATATAATCGGATGTCATCAGCATAAAGATGGTACAGGAAGCCAAATCTGGTAATGGTTGCCCAATGGGGACTGTGTAGAAAGAGAAGAGTAGGGGCCTATGACCGAGCCCTGAGGAACCCCCATGGTGAGGGGAAGAGACAGAGCCCGTAATGAGAGATAAGAGGAGAACCAGGAGAGCACATTGTTCGTGAGGCCGACATAGCGGAACATAGTGAGGAGGAGTTGATGGTCAATGGTGTCAAATGCTGATGAGAGATCCAGAAGAATAAGAAGAGAGAAGTCACAATTAGATTTAGCTGTCAGGAGATCATTGAAGACTTTTGTGAGGATCTTTTCACTTGAGTGCAGAGTGCGGAAGTCAGATTGTAATGGGTGAAGAAGAGAGTTAGCAGAGAGATGGCGGAGCAAATGAGAATAGACCAAGTGTTCCAGGATTTTGGAGGTAAAAGGGAGGTTAGAGACAGGGCAATAGTTAGCAGCACAAGACAGGTCAAGGGAGGATTCTTCAATAGCGGGGTTATGACAGCATGTTTGAAAGAGGATGGAAAATTACATAAGAGAGAAAGAGGTTAAATATTTTACTAAGGTAAGTCATGACAGCAGGCGACAGAGACTGGAAAAGGTATGAGGGGAAAGAATCACTACTGCAGGTTGTAGGACAAGAAGAAGAAAATAGCTGAGAGACTTCCTCTTCTGTAACATGTTCAAAAGAGAAGAATGACCTGTCTGAAGTGGGGTAGGTGAGGGGATCAGTGCTACTTGAGGATTGGGCAGTTATTTCCTCACAGATCTTATCAATTTTGTCATGGAAATAAGTGGCCAGGTCTTCTGCACAGAGGTCTGTGAATGGCGCCTGCACCTTGGGAATGAGTATGATCATTAATAAGATCTAAAAGGTTATTTTTGAATCATCCAAGTAATAAACCCTAGTTATTAATAGGTTCCAAAGTTAACTAAAAATGTTATTGTTTTCTTCTGAACCTTTGGGACCCATTCTATCTGAGACTCGGATCTCCAGAATATCCTCTGGTATCCTGGTGGATCAGTCCAACCTCACTTGTACCTCATAGATTCATGTCTGATTATTGATACCTGAGTGACTCCAGGTGGGTTTTCTTCTTTTTTTCAGCTGCCCCGTCATGCAAGACTCTAGCATTAAAGTGATAGAAAATGGAGTATCTGAGAGTGGCCGATTTTCTGTTCAGCTATTTGGATACATAAAAGATTCCGATGTTGTGTATCTGCACTGTGATATTCATATTTGTACTACGACATGCATACCTGTAAGTTATGATTGTTGAAAATCCTCATCCTTGGGCCACTGAAGATCATTAGGATCTAGGTGGATAGGTGCTCTGCACTGCAGTCTTTCATTTCTTCCAATTCAATTCTATCTGCTTTGCTGAAATCCAGAGTGCACTATAAGGGTCTGTTCACACGGCGGAAAAATGAAGAGGAAATTCTTCTTGATTTTCCGTTGCCGGCATTTTCACGCAGGCTAGCTGCGACGGGATGCCGATGCAGTCTAACAGCATTCCGTCGTAGCATCCCACTCCTGATTAGGCCCATGAATGGACCTTGCCGGTGGAATCCACTGCATGGAAAAAGAAGCGTCCTGCTGTGATCTCTGCCTCCCTTTGAAAACAATGGAAGGCAGATTCGGGGGGAATATGCTCTGGATACGGGGGTGAAATCTGCCCCCAAATCTGAGGCAAATTCCTCATTGTGAACTGACCCTCAGGATATATGGATATTTTGGAGAAAAGTTCCCAGCTCAGCACCTTCCCATGTAAACCAGAACAGGGATTCACTGAGCATGAGCAGCTTCTGCATTGTCATATACACTCACCGGCCACTTTATTAGGTACACCATGCTAGTAACGGGTTGGACCCCCTTTTGCCTTCAGAACTGCCTCAATTCTTCGTGGCATAGATTCAACAAGGTGCTGGATGCATTCCTCAGAGATTTTGGTCCATATTGACATGATGGCATCACACAGTTGCCGCAGATTTGTCGGCTGCACATCCATGATGCAAATCTCCCGTTCCACCACATCCCAAAGATGCTCTATTGGATTGAGATCTGGTGACTGTGGAGGCCATTGGAGTACAGTGAACTCATTGTCATGTTCAAGAAACCAGTCTGAGATGATTCCAGCTTTATGACATGGCGCATTATCCTGCTGAAAGTAGCCATCAGATGTTGGGTACATTGTGGTCATAAAGGGGTGGACATGGTCAGCAACAATACTCAGTTAGGCTTTGGCGTTGCAACGATGCTCAATTGGTACGAAGGGGCCCAAAGAGTGCCAAGAAAATATTCCCCACACCATGACACCACCACCACCAGCCTGAACCGTTGATAGAAGGCAGGATGGATCCATGCTTTCATGTTGTTGACGCCAAATTCTGACCCTATCATCCGAATGTCGCAGCAGAAATCGAGACTCATCAGACCAGCCAACGTTTTTCCAATCTTCAATTGTCCAATTTCGATGAGCTTGTGCAAATTGTAGCCTCAGTTTCCTGTTCTTAGCTGAAAGGAGTGGCACCCGGTGTGGTCTTCTGCTGCTGTAGCCCATCTGCCTCAAAGTTCGATGTACTGTGCGTTCAGAGATGCTCTTCTGGCTACCTTGGTTGTAACGGGTGGCTATTTGAGTCACTGTTGCCTTTCTATCAGCTCGAACCAGTCTGGCCATTCTCCTCTGACCTCTGGCATCAACAACGCATTTCCGCCCACAGAACTGCCGCTCACTAGATGTTTTTTCTTTTTCGGACCATTCTCTGTAAACCCTAGAGATGGTTGTGCGTGAAAATCCCAGTAGATCAGCAGTTTCTGAAATACTCAGATCAGCCCTTCTGGCACTAACAACCATGCCACGTTCAAAGGCACTCAAATCACCTTTCTTCCCCATACTGATGCTCGGTTTGAACTGCAGGAGATTGTCTTGACCATGTCTACATGCCTAAATGCACTGAGTTGCCGCCATGTGATTGGCTGATTAGAAATTAAATGTTAACGAGCAGTTGGACAGGTGTACCTAATAAAGTGGCCGGTGAGTGTATAGTTTTACATGGCCATTTAATACATTTTATGTGCAACAACACGTTGAGGGAGGGTGGGAGCTGTAATATTTGCAAAGGCCATGGTAGCTAGAATCTCAACCTAATTCTCTAGCTTTCCTCCCAAGTTAATGCAGTGCTAAAGGGCCATGCAGGGTACTTTATGGTGAATATAATGGTTTCCTCTAGGGCATGTCCTAGTAGTTGTAAGACTTCCTGAGCCTGATAAAGGATAGAGTACCCATGATGGTCATGCAGAAATAAGACTCAGGAGGCAAGACATATGTAGAACAGTGAACTCACAACTTTATTTCAAGCAGAACAAACTGAAACAGCATCCAATATATGTAGGTACAATTCTTATGGAGCTTCCACTACAAGGTGGGGCTAACCTGTTGATGGTCAACACTTTGCGTTTCCCTGGCTGGGGCAGTCTTCCACTGTAACTAGTGTGCTATACTCTCTCACAAAGTCCATAACTTTCTACAAGTTCCTAACTGTGGGGTTTAGATGCTCAAGGATGTCTTGTATGTCCTGAGACCACAAAAAGGATCATAGCTATGAGGCCCATATAACATTTATATCCTGATCAGATACACACTCCTCTTGTCCACGGGTTGAGCAGGGATAATTCCCATCTTCTGGCAGCAGAATGACACAACACTGTTCTATATAGTTTTCCTCCAGTCTAGCACAGGCCCCTAGCTCAGTCTCTCAGCTTGCTCATTCTTAGGATATGTTCAATTTCCTTTCTACTTTCTGACCCTCTGACTTTTCTCTGAGGCTTTTACTTGTTGATCAGTCTCACATGAATGGGGATAATCAGTGGAGGGATCGCAACGCAAGTTCTGAAGTTGAATCAAGCACAAAATCTGCGGCAAGATGCAAATTTTGTCAGAATCCTGCTCCAATCTCTGCCAAAACAATGAATACAATGAAAGGCAAATTTAGGATGGCATTTGGTACTAATTCTTAGGCCGAATCTTTTTTTTTTTTTTTGTAACTCAAAGTTTTATTGATAATTTTTACAATGAGAAAAGAAAAGACAATTACAAGCTACCGGGCGAACACACGCCCTGTGAACAGAAAAGCACACAGTGCAACACAAGATTTAAGCACAGAAAAATAAAAACAACATAGAAAAAACAATAAAAGGCTTTCGGGAAGACCCGGAACTTAGGCCGAATCTTTACCCAGAGAGGAAGAGAAGACTCACTGAATCTTCCCTATTCCAAAACTTCCTCGGTCTTGGCCATGCTGTCACTCAGCATTCATTTTGCAGTTGTTTAGTCTGTTAAAGGCACAGATACATATTACATATGAGCAATAGAGATGAGCGGACACTAAAATGTTCGGGCTTCGAAATCCGATTCGAACAGCCGCACACTGTTCGACTGTTCGAATGGGTTTCGAACCCCATTATAGTCTATGGGGGGAAATGCTCGTTTCAGGGGTAGGCAATGTTCGAACAAATTATACTTACCAAGTCCACGAGTGAGGGTCGGGCTGGATCCTCCGAGCAGTCTTCTCCCTGCTCAGCGTCCCCACGGCGTCTTCCGGCTGTTCATTCACTCTGCCAGTCATCGGGCCTGGGCAGAGCTGACTACGCATGCCTGCACTAGAAGTGGACATGCGCAGTCAGCTCTGCCCAGGCCCGATGCCTGGCAGAGTGAATGAAGAGCCGGAAGACGCCGCGGGGAAGCTGCACGGAGAAGACTTCTAAAGGTAGGAGAAGAACCAGCGTTGATTGGCCGACTGTATAGCATTCGGCCAATCAATGCTGGTACTGCATCAAACTTTTACATTCGAACAGCGAGTGGTACTCGACCGAGTACGAGTATTTCGAATACCGTAGTATTTGATCGAATACCTACTCGATCGAGTACTACTTGCTCATCTCTAACGAGCAACAGTATGAACATATTTGTCAAAGACTAAATGGTAATTTTTTGTACTGCTCCTAGTGGGACACTACATATGTATTATATGTATGTATGCATTTACATATATATATGTTTACTACCCCTTCAATCTCTTTAGTTTCTCTTATTTTTAGCAGAAGAGGTAAAAATGATTGATCTCTGCATCTTTTACATTTGCATCTTTTTACTTTTAGACCTGCACTGGAGCAAGGTCTTTGAGCACCACGGGCAGTGTATCAACTGATGTTGGATTGAACATAGGTCCCATATATAGACAAGGTTTGTATATTTTAATAATATTTTGCATATTTTTTTATTTAAGTGATAGTTACTAGATATTGGACATCATCAATAGTCAATCTGCTAACTACATCCATATAAATATACTAGAGATTATAGAAGATTCTCCCAGGATAGTGATAATAAATAATCATGGGGCTCTATAGAAAAAGTTTATATTAATATATTGATTTCTTTTTTCCCATTGGGTTTCCCTGATGCACATAGGTAATGCACAATGCCATGTATAAAATGAAAACTGATGTCTAGAGATGAGCGATTTCCCATTTGTTACAGGATTGATTTGATTGAATGAACTGTCAGTCTGAACTGTATCCAAACCCTTTCAAAATCTTTAGCGCCATGACAGCCTTAGTAATGTCAAAGTGACAGCAACAAACAAACAATTTTTTAGGCTGGGGCCCCCACGTTGCTGAAAAGCACCTTCTTTTGTTGCGTTCTTTTTTTGAGCCAAAGTCAAGAATGGGAAATATATAGGAAGCTCTTACAGTTCTACTTTTTGTCTAATCTACTCCTGACTTTGGCTCAAAAAACCACAACAAAATCTGCAATAAAAATAGCTGCGTTTCCTCAATGTGGGGCTTTAGCCTTAATATTAAATTGTGATTTTTCTTTTGTATCTTCTTCTAATCTCTAGAACATCGGTAGCCATTTGCAGCAATTCTTGTACGATGCCCCATTCCCATATTTACCTTGGTCACCCTGTTCTGCACGCTTCTTAGCTCAGTTACAGCAGGTTCTTAGACGCAGATGCCCAAAATTGTATAAAATATTCTATATGTGATCTGAATAGTAATTTGTATGGATAGCAAAGGATCACAAATTTATGATTATTTTATATAAATTAATGATAATGCATCAATGTCACAGCACAGGAATAATGTCAGTAAATATCCTGTAGCAAAGGGAAAAGGCACCCAACTGATGTACAACAAATGACTACTGTATTCAAGTCCATGGCAAAACGTGTCCTGATGCAATGTCCCATTCAGTGCTACTGCTCCTCTTCCATCATTTATAGTCATCACAAGTTGCTTCTGAGGTGGGGAGCTCCTTACTTTTTGACCACCATGGCAGTTGCATTGCCTGATGACTGGGAAGTTACACTCATTAATGAGAGCATTGGTGTAACTATAGGCGCATATACTAAGTGGGAAACCCATTACAGACTTTAAATTGTGGTGCAGGAGATTCATGTTACGCCTCTGATTGAGATCCACTTGTTCTCATAACTAGTGGGATCTTAGATGTCCATGATGAATTGACAGTTATTCTCTAATTATATTTTCTTTCAATTTGCAGCTGATGTCTCTTTTACTACACCCAGAGGTGGAACAGGTAAGCATTTTATACTTTGGGGGAAATTTAGGTAGATTTTCGCATTTACTCAAATATGCCAAGAGTTATAGTAAATCTTATTGACCAAGACATTTTCTCCCTGGCCTCCCTAGATTCTTGTTGTGCTTCGCCCACTGGCGAGCGTGTGGTTCAGGAGATGATTTGAACCATTGTGCACCTAAAATGCACTAAGTTAAGCAGTAGTGTTAGGCTGAGGACCCATGTTGCAGAAATTCAGCATGTCTACAAAAAGAATGGGAAATATATAAGACGTCTTATACTTTCTACCTGTTGTTCAATCCAACTCTGGCTTTGGCGCAAAAACCACCGCAAAATCTGCCATAAAAAAGTGGCATTTCTGCAATGTGGGGCCTAAGCCCTAGATACATTCCCGGTGTAGCCCAATTAGTAGATCTGGGTCAGTGTTTACAATACAATACTCAAAGAAAAAGTAAAATAAACCACCTTGGCGCCTGTGCGACTTGGCAATGTCCATAATGGGAAGGTTCTCAAAGAGACTCAAATCCCTTAGTATAGTAATAAAAGCTGCGGCTCCGCACCGTGACCACCTGTCCGGATAGACAGTGGTAAAACGCAACACAAATAAAGAGAAAAAAACGGCAATGCTTGAACATTGCTGATGCAATTAATGGAGGAGTGACCAGTGGTATGGTTTTAAATTTTATTCCACAAGACTGTATAAAGATAAAGGCAACGCGTTTCGACACTGTCCCAGAGTCTTCGTCAGGTGAACATATGAAGAGAACTGATAGCCACCCTGCACAATGCACTCTGTGACATGAAGATGTCCACCATTCAAACTGTGACATGAACACCTCAAGAAAACTATGATGTAGAAATATAGCAACATGGCGACGTTATTTTCCTAAGTCACTCCGTCAGAAACAAGTCCGTCAACCGCGGTACAAACTGCACAGCACAAACACCATTCAAATTCCCACAAGCGTTACTGTTTTTTTCTCAATATTTGTGTTAGAATACAATGTTCAGTGATATACATATCTCCCAATACCAATCGTGTGATTGATACACTCTGTGCAGACAGATACATACAGGTTATTCTAATTTAGAACTTTAACAGTTCCTTATAAAATTCTCTTTTTTAGGCACATTTTCCATGGCGGCGAGCTGGACGACCATTGTTATATTTCTTTCCGGAACCTTATTCTTTACTTTCTAAGTTTCTCACTTACCTTTGAACAGGAAGGCATTGTTGTAATCTATTCTTTGCTTACCTGTCCATTCAATATTAAATATGATTACATTTCAATTAATATCCATAAATCATCTTATCTGATAATCAATGGCTCAAATAAAACCAAGAAAATGCTTTGATCTTTGTCATTTTTACGATAGTTGACATGAAATTGTTTGCTACTTGTATGAAGTAGACAAGACAAAAGTTTTAGAACATATGTAGTATAAGCATGATTGGAATGGTTTTGTTAAAAGGATATTTCCATTGTATATCCTTATCTTGTTGCTAGGATAGGTGATGACATAATAACCCAGGGACAACATCGGGATGGCTGCAATCTAAGCCCACGTGAGAAGTCATGTTTGGTGAAAGACAAAGATAGCATTTCACCAGATGATACCAATTGATAAGCATGGGGGGCAAAATATCATAATTCAAGGCTGCTTTACTGGCTCCTAGCCTGGGAACCTCGCCATTATAGATCCTACTATGCTTTTATTTTACTCTATTATATTACCTACCTGTGAGTCAGTCAGAAGATTACTGGAAAGCAATACTGTGCATGGCTGCTCTTTTACAATTGGTGTGTAATTACAGATAAAGTGACTGCTTGTACTTTTGCTTGCCTTAGCTATGTAGATTTTTAGTATACGATTACATCAACTAAAGAAAGACATGTGTAATGTGGAGGAAGTTTTCTCTACTTATTGAAAAATAGATTTCAAGGAAATACATTGTCTACCAGTAAGTATTTATGGTCTGGGGGTGTTTCTCCTGCTATGGACTGGGACCCTTGGTCCCAGTGCATGGTAAACTCAACACCAACGCCTATTGCACTATTTTAGATAACAGGGTGCTTCCCACATTATGGCGGTTCTATGGGTCAGACCAATGTTACTTCCAGGATGACAGAGCCAGCTGTCACGTAGTGAGGTCTACCATGGCTTGGTACAGTGACAATCAGGTTAACCGACTGGACTGACCTGCCCAGAGCCCAGACTTGAAGCCTATCGAGCACTTCTGGGACGAGTTGGATCTCCAAACTAAGGGGTGCAGCAGCCGTCCAAATTCGGTGAAAGAACTTACCTGTCTTCTCCAAGTCGAATAGAATAAAATACCACTAGCCGTCATACAAGGACTTGTGGAAAGCATGTCCCGGAGGGTTGAGTCTGTAATTGCTGCTCGTGCTGCTCAGACCACAGGTGTCCAAATACTTATTGGTAGACAGTATAGTTGTAAATATTCAAATGGAGTCAGAACCCATCATATAAAGACAGCCCAGAAGATAAAATTTTTTACACCTTGTGAACTGGTGAATCTGTTACCAAAATATTGGAATATTTGTGAATATGCAAATGAGCTCTTTAGAGCAACTAACTTCCGTTTTTGGAGCCATGGCAAGAACCTTAATGTTCCAAAGGGCTCATTTTCATATTGACAAAAAATGATATCTCTGGAACAGAGGCAACAATTCACAAGAAGAAAGCACCGTTTTTAGGTTTAGGTTCAGCCAATCCAGAAATGTTGGGGTTCACCACTCATGACCTATTATTAACATAAAAAATAATGTTACTGACCTTCCCTGGACTCAGGCGCGCCTCCCTGCTCTATTTGCCACTTCTGCTTGATGTCATCAACGGCTGATTGGATCTCGCATCAGTGTCATTATGCTTCATGACGCCAATGTAACCCCTGATGTCCTATCAGCAGCCCCACTTTAATCATATGGCCAATGGTGCACTTGCAACGGATCCTATGGTAGTGGGGGCCCCTTTTGGACAGTGGGACAGTGCTGCATTTGCTGTCCCTCTGACCAGGGCAGTGGGTCCTTGGTGCACAAAAACATCGGCATCTGTAGGACACCGATGAGTTGAAGCCAGTAATGAAATAAGGAGCCGTCAGATCCCTTCTTCCCTAACCAGCTGGCTGGGAGCAGGAGGCCCGATGTAGTGACGTCACTTACATTGCACCTGCTACTCCTTAACGACTCCAGAACCAGAGCGGAGTGAAAGGAGGAACGGGAAAAGGTGAGTATTAAGGTTTGTTTTTCTATCTGATATATACCGTTGGGAACATGTAACACCTGAGGAGGACATGTCAGGGTGGGAGGGGGACATGATACTATGGGAGTAACTTGGGGGGGACACATGACACTGTTGGTGCAACCAGGGAATTAGGAGGACATGACTCTGGGGGGGGGGGTAACCTGAAGGGGGACAAGAAAATGTGAGGGAAATCTTGAAGGGGACATTATGAGAGGAATTATATTGTATGGGGCCACTACGGAGGCATTATACTGTCTAGGACCCATTGAGGGGGTATTATAATTTGTGCTGGTCACGTATTTCTAAGTGGTGTTGATGGGGGAAGCCCACTTATGAAACCTTTGCACAAGGCCCACCAATGTGTTAAAATGGCCCTGCCTATCAGTGTTTTCTGACGTCAGGCAGAATCGCCAAGTAGAACAGGGAGTCATGTTAGAGTCCAGAAAAGGTAACAATGATTTGTGTCCTGATAACTTACATGATAAATTATTGTATTCTTATATTAGTTTGTACTATACATTTATAAAAAAAAATAAATAAATACTGAACCAGCCTTTTAAGACACAATCCTAGATAGAAACTGGAAGAACAAGAACTATTACTGTTTTTCAGGACATAGCAGTGATGGTCTATTCCTCGTGTTACAGCATAAACTCATATAGGTGTAGAATGAGTGTAGTGTTAATTGAAGCTATTTTAAGTGTTCACATACAGCTCAGACACAAAAATTAAGATTTAAACAGTTTTATTTGAGAATGCATCAACTTTTAAACAATTACATTGTACGTCAATCACAATCAAGATCCAACCCTTGTTGACTCACATGAAGACCAACCGTTATTTATTTCAGCAACATATTTTGCTATACTGTACAGATTATCACCATCACATTAGTCCCTGTCCCCATTAGGGCTCACAAAGCTACAGATGGTTGTCTTTATCCAGTATTTTTATAATGTTCGCATCATAATTCTATGTCTTTCCCCATAATTTTCACAACATCTTTAACCCTTGGGTAGAAAGCTGCCAGTACGTTCAGAACATCTTAGTAACAGGTCAGCTCTTTTTGGCAGGGTTTGCTAATAAAACGTATTGACATTATTACAATCCATTCATGGTATACTAATGCAGAGTCTCATATGCACCTCTCTACAGATTATCAACATTCATATTATTACCTGTCCCTGTTAGGGCTCACAATCGAAACTTAGAAATACAGTTTGCCATGCGGTGCTAGGGCACAGAGTCCTCACCGGGTCGAGGGTCAGGGAAATCACCATTCCTCTAGACAGGGGTAGGGAACCTTCGGCTCTCCAGCTGCTGTGAAACTACAACTCCCAACATGCTTCATTCACTTCCATGGGATTTCCAGGAACAGCAGAGCAAGTGTGCATGCTGGGAGTTGTAGTTTTGCAACAGCTGGAGAGCCGTACGTTCCCTACCCCTGCTCTAGACCTTCAGGTCGTGGAAGAGTCCAAACTGCATATCATACACCTCATGGAGCCCATTCTAATGAAGACAATGTCCTCAGCCCGATTCCAAAACATTCAGGGGCCACTCAAATAAAGGGGCAGTCGAGCCAAAGCCACATCTTCATCCTGTATATTTATCCATTCACATTACAATTTAAGTGAATTTGTTTAACCTGTAAGAAAAAAAAATACCTACCAGACAGCACACTTCTATTGTCACCTGTATTTTACATTGTAAACCTCCACCAGCCTTCTAGAGTGCTCTTTAATAGCTTCTTATTCATGCTATTGTTAAAACCAAGTGACAAAGGGCTAGAGGGCGTGAGATTCAAGTGTAAAATGAGTTTTGGACCTAATAAATTTGATCTGAATCTAATGTACCCTGAAAAGTTTATAATGGTTATAAAGATCTGTACAGACTTCAAATTATATTAAACTGAGTGCACCAGTTCTAGGTCCTGCTGTAGCAGTCACCAAACTTCTGATTCCCTTCTTGGTTTCGTCCACCATCACTGACATCACTGCTGAGTGGGGTTGAGCCGATCTTGAGATTTCAGGATCGTTTTTAAAATCCAATTTCCGATCATTTTCCATTCGAACCAAATCCCAATTCTGATCCTAATGCAAGTCAATGGGATTTTTTTTTAATAATCGAAAGTCAGATTTTAAAAATGATCCTATTCACTACACAGCATGGAGTCTAAAAATTTAATGCTTTAATTTTTAGACTCCACGCTGTGTAGTGATTAAAAAAAAATCCTCTGGCTACTTAGTCCCCCCTGGTGTCCACTTACCTGCACAGATCACTGCCATTCCACGCTGCTCTCGCTCCTCTTCGCTCTCATTTACATGCCTTCAGAGCGCCGTGCGCGCCCCTGCCTCCCTAGACTAGTGTTAGAGATGCTGGGAGTAGGCGGGGTTTGTTGTGGCTTAGGAGAGTGGGGGCGGGTACAGGACAGGGAGACGTGAGTGCATCACTCACGTTTCCCCTCACAGGACCCCCCATACACTCTCCTAAGCCACAAGCCCCGCCTTCTTCGTAGGTCTGTAACACTAACCTGGGAGCTAGGGGCGCGCACGGACCGAGAAGAATGGGGAGCGACAACGGCAGATAAGTGGACTATTCTGTTTCTAGTGGACTCAGTATACTCAGCTTTGCTACATCTGAGATCTTCATGTGAGATGTAGATCTCAGATGTAGCAGAGCTGAGTATACGGTAAAACAGGGATGAAGCAGAAGAGTAGATAGACAAGTCAATGTACAGTAATGCAGATGTAGCAGAGTCCAGTATATGTCACAGCAGAGAGGAAACAGAAGAGTAGATACTATCTACTCTTCTGTTTCCTCCCTGCTATGCCATAGGAATGAATGGACACAGCCGTCGTGCAGGGGGTTAAGCGGCAGGAAGCCGTAACAGGCTGTGCCGGCTGCATCCATTCATTCCTATGGGAGCGTGCTATTCGAAACGGCAGTTTGGAATAGTACTCGCTCATCTCTAGTAGCTTTTCCCACAATGCTTGGCCAGTAGCAAAGCATTGTGGGAAATAACCTCTGACCTCAATCCCGCCTAAAAAAATCGGGATCGGAATTCCAATCGCCAATCAGTATCCGATCTTTTCCGATCCCGATCGCTCAACCCTACTGCTGAGGTCTGTGTTTGGTCTCATTGGTCACGTGGGGGGAAATGCACGTCATCATGCTCCAAAACTCCAGCACCTTTTTGTTAATATTTATGTGATAACGCTGGAGTTTCCAAGCATGATGATGTGCATTTTCCCCCACGTGACCAATGAGACCAAATACAGACCTCAGCAGTGATGTCATAGACTGGGCTGATCACCTGGAGGCGCTGCACAGAAAGGGCCACAGCAGACTCTACCTGCTCAGGAGGCTGAGGGTCTTCAGAGTCCAGGGGACACTTCTTTGGGCCTTTTTCAACTCGGTGGTTGCTTCAGCCATCTTTTTCGGTGTGGCCTGCTGGGGGAGCAGTATATCAACCAGGGACAGAAATAGACTTGACAGGCTGATCGAAGGGCCATCTCTGTCCTGGGGAGCCCCCTGGACCCAGTACAGGTGCTGGGTGACTGAAGGATACTGTCCGTAGTGACCTCCATCTCATCTGCCCCAGTGTCATGCCACCCTCCCTTCATCTGCCCCAGTTTCATGCCATCCCCCCTTCATCTGCCCCAATGTGATGCCGTTCTCCCCCCATATGCCCCCAGTTTCATAAGCCCCCTACATTACGTTCTCCTCAATGTTTAACACAAATACTTATACTCATCTTCCAATGCTCCCCCGCCGCTCTCTCCGCTCTCTCACTCTACTCACATAGTTGTAGGCCCGGTGTGACGTCAACACATTGCGCCTACACACACCGAAGCCAGAGCGCAGCAGTAAGGCATGAGCTGAGCTGTGACAGCTCCTGCTTTACTAGCATATGTGTTCAACTCATCGGCGTCCTCCATAGAGCCCCCTCCCCTGGGGTTATCTGAAGGGACAGGAATATAATAATAATTTTCTCCTCTCCCTGCATTGTCAGCTACTCATGTGCCAGTGACATCTCAAATTCTATGGAGGCTATAGACATGGACCTGGTCTTGTTTTAAAGCCAAGACTCTTCTGGGCCCTGCAGCTCCAGCATTAGAGCTGTATAAAATTACAGAATTGTAGGGGGTTCATATGCCCTCTGTATACAGGAGCTGTACGCTATTTACAGGCTTGGAAATCTGAGAAAAGTTGTGGAGCGCACTGTTCTATATTATACAGTAAAATGCCAGCCTCCGAATACAGCATCTCTCCATATTTTACAAAGGACTGCTCCACATACAACACATACCATAATGCCCCATTGGTTTCACCCACACAATATAATGCTTACATAGTGCCCCCAAAGATTATAATATCCCCTTAGCCCCCCCCCCCCCCCCACAAGAATGACAATTACTGGATTATTCCAACAGGTATATGGCCAATATTGATCCTCCTCATGCCCTGTTCAGTTCCAGGGAAGGACGAATATTATGTCCGGACACTGAACAGAATGATAGTGTGCAGGATTGCCTTAACCATAGGGAAAATGGTGCACCTGCACAAGCCGTATGACAGAGAAGGGTCCTTGCCAGCCATCCTGGATGTAGTGGGACAGTCTTGCCACTGGAGGCTACTGAAGAGCACTATGCTATGTGGGGTCTATTGAGGGGATTTTTATTTTATTTTATTTTATTTTTTTATTTTTATGGTAGAGTTGGAAGGGACCTCAAGGGCCATCGGGTCCAACCCCCATGCGAGTGCAGGTTTTCCTAAATCATCCCAGCTATATGTTTATCCAGATTCCGCTTGAAGATTTCCATTGATGGAGCGCCCACCACCTCCCGTGGCAGCCTATTCCACTCTCTCACTCCCCTCACTGTCAGAAAGTTTTTCCTAATGTCTAATCTATATCTCTTTCCCTTTAGTTTCATCCCATTGCTTCTTGTACTTCCTTGTGCTAATGAGAATAGGGTAGATCCCTCTGCACTGTGACTACCTTTCAGATATTTGTAGACTGCTATTAAATCTCCCCTGAGCCTTCTCTTCTGCAAACTAAACAATCCCAGTTCTTTTAGCCGCTCCTCATAGGACATGGTTTGCAGACCTTCCACCATTTTGGTTGCTCTTCTCTGGACTTGCTCCAATATATCGATGTCTTTCTTGAATTGAGGCGCCCAGAACTGTACACAGTATTCCAGGTGTGGTCTGACCAGGGAAGAGTACAGCGGAATAATGATATTAGTATACTATCCCCTAAGGGGCCCCAACATATTAGTGTGGGGCCACTAAGGTGGCACTGTATTTTATGAGGATGAGGAGAAATCTTTATGCTCAACCTCACAGCTGCAGCAGTCTTTGTTGAACATGGAGAGTGGAAATAGCAAGCCTTAAAATACCGCAAGCAGCTGATAAGAACCCTGAGTATGTTACCCACTGTTTTAAATATTGTTGGGGGAACTCCCGGGGTAGATGCCTTTGGTATCCAAAGTTGGGTACGAGCGCTCGGGAGAACACAGACACAGACATACACTCAGATGCTGTATTCAAGTGATCTCATTTAATTGCGGGAAAAACATAGTTTAAGTACAATTCAGACAAAGAGCTGGCTTGGCTATTCGAATTAGTATAACATGATTGGTTGTAGAGTTATAAGATAAGCCTGGCACATGACTATTGGCTGAGGCCTAATGTAATCTGCATCTCATTATAACTTTCCAAACTGGGATGGACTTTCTCATGAAACAAAGAAAGATAAAAAACACACAAAATTACGGGCGCAAAATTACACGCGTTATATGATCTTAACCCACATTGAAATCAATGGGATCTTTTTTAAGCGCGTAAAATCTGACGCGTGTATATGTGCCAGATTGCGCGCCAGTTTACTCCGTGTAAATTGGCCCTTAGATGTATATATCATGGCAAAAGAGATAAGGTGACCTGCTTGGTGCCAGACAACTCCAGCCTTACAGATAACTGAACAATGGCCTACTGAAAGTCTATGTTTCATACTCTGAATGACCTCACCTCATAGTATATATATGTGTGAGGATACAAAATGGATGACATATAATAAAATTAAGTTTATAGAACAAAATGGCGGATATAGAGATACATGACTATACTTGCCCCTCACAATAGGTAAATGTAAATATGCAGGTCCATAGATTAAGTGCCAGAAGAGGTCACATGATCCAATGCACCTACTGTTAGTATAATATAGAAGTTGCAATAAAAATTATTCACCCCCTTTTTAAATTTCTGTTTATTAGTAAAATTTACAAACTTTAAAGGGGTGTTCCAGTTAATTTTCCTAAAGCTTCAGAAGACACAAAATAATAAATGGTGCATGCAGACCTGTCCATTCTGTTCCGCCTGGGATCCAATGGAGAGTCTCCATCTGGGTACCTGGTCTTCCTGACCTTTGGTCTGAACACGAGCTTGTCATCCAGCTTGTCATTGGCTGGGCAGTAATGTTCACTTACTGATTCTCTGACCAGAACGGAGATTCTCCTCTGGATGCCTAGCTGAGATTGAAAACAAGTGATTGGCAGACTGCTACAAGAGCGGTCACATGTGGAGATTAATGGACTCCATTAACTGACAAACATGGAAGAGGAGGTGGCACGTATGCTTCACGTTAGTGAGATCACAGAAGTCCTTGAAAGGATTGTGCGACTTCCTGGAATGGTGGCCTGAATGGTCTAGAATGGTGGCCCGAAAATAGGTAAAAAAGACTCGACTTCAATATCACCATAAGATGCATCAGCTTGTGTTTGCAAAAAAGTATGAAAAGTGGACAGTAGATGATTGTTAACCCCTTCCCGACATGCGCCGTAATAGTACGGCGCGTGTCGGGTCTGTAACTATGGCGACCGCCCGGGAGCCGGGCGGCCGTCATAGCCGCCGGGTGTCTACTGCTTTAAGCAGTAGACAACCGGCTTTAATGCCTCCGATCGGTCCCCGGACCGATCGGAGGCATTAACCCCTCCGGCGCTGCTGTCAAAGACGCCGGAGGCGCCATTTTCCCGGCAGCGCATGGGCGCCGCCATTTTGGCCGGGATCGCCGGCTCCTGGAGCAAGCTCCAGGGCCGACGTCATGTTGCCATGACAGCCGGGAGCCTTGTTAAAGGCTCCCAGCCGGTCTGCAAATTCTCTCTTTTGCAGGCTGGTCTATGCAGCCTGCAAAAGAGATGATGATTTTTTGCAATGCATTCCAATGCATTAGCATTGTAATGCATTGCATTAGTGATCATACCCCCTGGGGTTCAACACCCCTAGGGGGTCTAATAAATGCAAAAAAAAATAATAAAAAAAAGTTAAAAAAAATATAAAAAAATATAAAAAGTATTAAAAGTTCAAATCACCCCCCTTTCCCTAGAACAAATATAAAAGTAGTTAAAAACTGTGAAACATATACATGTTAGGTATCCTCGCGTCCAAAATCGCCCGCTCTACAAATCTATACAAATATTTTTCCTGTTCGGTAAACGCTGTAGCAGGAAAAATAGTCAAAATTGCCAAACTGCCGTTTTTTCACTGTTTTGATTCTGATAAAAATTTGAATAAAAAGTGATCAAAGCAATAACATTTCCCGAAAATGGTAGAACTAAAAAGTAAACCCGGCCCCGCAAAAAAAGACGCCCTATGCATCCCCGTACACCTATGTATTAAAAAGTTACGGCCGTCTGAATATGGCGACTTTTAGAAAAAAAAAATTTTAACACCGTTTTGGAATTTTTTTTAGGGGTCAAAATGTAAATAAAACCATATAAATTTGGTATCACTGGAACCGTACCGAAACACAGAATATAGGGGACATGTCATTTTGGCTGCACAGTGAACGCCGTAAAACCAAAGCCCGTAAGAAAGTCGCAGAAATGCATTTTTTCTTCAAATCCACCCCATTCTGAATTTTTTTCCTGCTTCCCAGTACATTATATAGAATAATTAATGGTAGCATTATCAAGAAAAATTTGTCCCGCAAAAATTAAGACCTCATATGGCTCTGGGAGCGGAGAAATAAAAAAGTTATGGGGTTTAGAAGGAGGGGAGTCAAAAACGAAAAACCAAAATCAAAAAATGCCATCGGCGGGAAGGGGTTAATGGGTGATTTAGAGGGATGAGATGAAAGTCAATAGATTGAGTGCAAATGAGTCTGGAAGAAACAAAAGGAGCCGTAGGTGAACTATAAAGGCACCCCTCACCCATCTCTCTTTGGTTGTGTCATGGGACCCTTCTAATTAGGACACACCTCCCCACAATAGGTAGCTGCCGAATAAAAAAAAATGCTCCCTCCCCCCCCCCCCCCCCCACATACACACACCAGTTTATTCAATGAGGCAGTATCTGTTACTTCGTAGACTTGAGTACTTTGGGTATGAAAAGGATGACATAGTGTGGTGCAACAGTGCTGGATCAGTGGTTCGAATCCCGCCAGGAACAACATCTGCAAGGAGTTTGTATGTTCTCCCCATGTTTGCGTGGATTTCCTCCCATTCTACAAAGACATTATGATCTCTATATAGGGCTCACAATCTACATTTAAAATAAAAATAAATAAATAAATAAATAAATAAATAAATAAGAAGAGGATGACATAGTGTTCTAGAAGGACAACGACCTGAAACATACGTTGAAATTAGTGAAGATATGGCTCATTGACAACAAAGTAAAGGTGCTAGATTTGCCCCCACAGTCCCCAGCTCTCAACCCAAATGAATAGTTACTGGTAGAGTTGAAGAAAAAGCTGTATTTTTGTGTCAACCAGTATGTACATTGGGAATATTGAGAACATGTAGAAGATACCTGCTATCAGATTTTGGTCAATACATGGTTGTGTTGAATGAAGAGCCTGCGTAGAAAGATTCAGACCGTGTTGAAAGAAAATGGATTTACAAAATAATAAAAATAAACATTTTGATTTTTTTAGGAGCAAAGCAGAAACAATGCAGTTACATGAGAAGAATCTGCATAACTAGTTATATGCTAAATAGCTGCAAGTCAAATACTGTATATATAGTCAAGACCTATAAGTACCTGGGTGTGCTCAGCTGGGCTAATATCATGGATGCACTTTGCAGAAAGGGTCACAGCAGGCTCTACCTGCTTAGGAGTCTGAGAGCGTTTGGAGTGCAGGGAGCACTCTGTTATAGCATCAGCCATCTTCTTCGGAGTGGCTGGCTTGGGGAGTAGTATACCAGCCAGGGATGGAAATAGACTTGACAGGCTGATTAGAAGGGCCAGTTCTGGTCTGGGGAGCCCCCTGGACTCAAAAACGGTGGCGGGTGACAGAAGGATACTGTCCATGGTGAGCTCCATGCTAGAGAACAACTCCCATCCCATGTATGAGACCGTGATAGCACAGGACAGTAATGTCAGTGACCGACTGCTTAACCCAAAGGAGGCCCTTCCTCCCAAATGCAGTCAGGCTGTATAATCTACATCAGGCTAATTGAAGATCACTCCGCACAGAGAACTAAATGACCCTGAGTTCTTCTTTTTCTTCTTATTCTCTATGACTCCTAATATCTTTTCTATTTGCTAGTTTGAGCTTTTATGTGTTCTTTCTTAAAATATATTCTGTATTATCCATGCTGCTGAATTTCCTCATGGTAGGATTATTAAAGGATTATCTTACCTTATCTTATATGTATGTGATAGCCAAGATGATTGTCTATAAAATGATGGAAGTGTTCACTTTCCATGTGGTGGATGGTCAGATATGGAGCCTGAAAGTCACACGTTTTAAACATTGTTACCGTTTTGCTCTTCAACAGCAGTTTTGTTTATATTTATTTAACAAAAGGCTCACTGATATTAATGTGTGCAAAGTACTAGTTGGTCTTTCCTTTTTAATTAAATAATTTGTCCAGTCTCCTATAAGTAGTTACTTTTTGATTACCCCCTTGGGGACATAGCCCAAAAGTACCTTTAGTGCTTGTTCACAAGCTGGAAAAGTTTTCCGCTGTGTGTTTTTTTGGCGTGGCTAGCTGTGACGGGATGCCGATGAGATTCATCAGCATTTTGTTGCGGCATCCCGCTCCTGAATAGGTCTGAATGAATGGGCCTAAACAGGAACGTGTCTCAAGCCTCGGCAAGATAGGGCATGTTGCTTCTCTTTTCCACTAGCTAGCTAGCGGGGGAAAAAAGCGAGCGGCTCCCATTGAAGTAAATGGGAGCCATTTTTTTGCAGGTGGATTTTAAGGCGGATTCCATGTCATAATCCAACTGTAACAAACTCTGTGTGAACATATCCTAAAGAGGACCTTTCATATCCTCAGGCACATGTGGTTTTATATACCACTAGAAAGCCGATAGTGCGCTGAGTTCAGCACACTGTCAGCTTTCCCGTTATGTGCCTGGGGCAAGAGATATCAGTGCTGTTTCTAATATCCCTTCACTGTCAGAAGGGCGTTCCTGACATTATAGTTGTGCTGTGAGGAACGCACTCCTGACAGTGCTCATCCATAGCTCTGTACTGTCAGAGGGGGTGTTCAATAGTGCCCACTGATGATGCTAAGCTGTGAGGAACGCCCCCCAGCCCCAGTATTAGTCTATTGATGAGTACAGCGTTCCTTACAGGTTAGCGTTATCGCTGGGAGGTAGGGAACACACCCTCTGACAGTAAAGGGCTATGGACGAGTACTGTCAGGAGGGCGTTCCTCAGAGCCCAGCTAGAATGTCAGGAACGCTCTTCTGAGAGTGAAGAGATATTGTTAACGGCACCAATATATCTTACCCAGGGGCACATAATGGGAAAGCTGACAGTGCGGTGAATTCAGCGGCTTTCTTGTGGTTTCTAGCATTCTTGATTGCCTAGCTTGGCTGTGAGGAATGGCTCCATAGACATAGCCCTGCACTGTCAGAGAGGGGTGTTCCTTACCGACCAGTGATGATGCTGAGCTGTAAGGAACGCCTCATAGGAACAGGGCTATGGACAAGTACTGTCGGGGAGGGGGTGTTCCTCATATCATGCCCAAGAGAGGTAACAGAAGAGAGACTACAGAGTATATTATTGCCACTTTCACTTTGGCATAATTCCGGCTGTGACTCCATTAGAGAGCTAGAAATTGGATAGATAGGTTCCTAGAAGCCCTGCGAGTATTCTAAACTATGTTTAAAGTCAATTTAAAGTGTGGCTCCTACTGAACTTGTTCATCCCAAAAGTAAGCCACCGACCCCAAAATAAATTTTGAGAAGGTCGCTCATCTCTCGTAAATGCAGAAGAACCTGTAGCGCTCTTCATACAGGGTCTGGTTGGGGGCCCCCTTCTTAGGGATAGGTTATCAATAATACGTCCTGGAAAACCCCTTTAACTATGAAACAAACATCCCTATATCACAGACATATAGTTTTCAGTGAATTGCGTGTCTCATGGATTTATTTTGTCTACTGAAATAATAGTGTCATTAGAAACCACAATTTTCTTCACGTTAAACAAAACCAAAGCATTAAATCAGGTCTGATATTACAACATGGAATCCATGAAGGATTTTGAGGAAAAAACATATGACAAAGGATAAATAGTAACATTAAACCTTGTTATTGGTCCTGACAAATTCCTTACATTTATTTCTCATGCTATTCTGTGTATTTAAGAAGAAACGTTCTCTCGGGCAGACAGATTTGTGAACCCATCAGGTAAGTACATTCTATTCTTTACATGCTGCAGGTTTTAGTTTTATTATTTGTGTTATTTTTTTTATATTGCCTACAAATTCTTGGATTAGTTGTATTAATGATAATCTACACAGCAACATTAAGCATATAAATTAAAGCTGTTTTCTTACAAGACAAGAATTTTTATTTGTCACTGTAGTCATATGAGAGGATGCTTTTTTTTGCAGGATGAGTTGTATTTTATAGGGTACATCTAACTTATTCATTAACTGTAGGTTAGTACTGGTACTTTCATACCAATTGTATATAGTTTTTATATTTTACTACATTAGCACACCAAAAAATCATTTGTTTTTGAGCTACCATAGGAAAACTAAAACTTTTTTTTAGATTTTCTGTGGGATGATCTTTAGCTGATACCATTTTAGGATATACAATATACAATTTGTGAAAGTTTTCATTCTATTTTTTTAGATTCAAGGTGACAAAAAAACAGCAATTTTGACATTGCAATGGTTGTTGTATGGATATGGTGATACCAATTATTTTTTACATGTAAATATTTTTTAATATAAGAACAGCATGTTTTATGATTTTTTTATATGTTTACAAAATTTATTTTCTCTTAGACATTTTTTTTATTTCTACACTAGGTGCAGCAGTCGCCTGAAAATGATCCATTTTACCATTTTTCTGCTTTTCACTACTGTTCATCTGGCCACATCTCAATGGTGTAAGTCATGTCACATGGCAATGATTTTGGTTGTAAATTGTGTAAGAGCAATCTGTTATGATTAGAGATGAGCGAACAGTAAAATATTCGATATTCGATATTTGTGTGGAATAGCCCCTCAATATTCGACTATTCGAACAAATATTGAACCCCATTATAGTCTATGGGGAAAAAATGCTTGTTTCAGGGGATCCCACTCTTCAACTCAGGAGAGTCATCAAGGCCACTATGACACCCCAGGAAATGGTGCCAACACCCTGGAATACAACTGGGGCAGCAGGAGAAGCATGTCTGGGGGCATCTAACATGCCCAAGTCACTGTATTATGTTGGGATCCCTGTCAGCTTGCAATATGCGCAAGCTGGCTTTTTCCTATGGGATTGCATTGACCAGCGTTGATTGGCCGAATGCAATACAGAGTACAGCATTCGGCCAATCAATCCTGGTTCTGCCGGAGGCTCATCTGTGAGGAGGCGGAGTCTAAGATCGGACCAGAATGGAAACTACTGTGGACTGATCTTAGACTCCACCTCCTCCAGCAGAACCAGCGTTGATTGGCCGAATGCTGTGCTCTGTATGGCATTTGGCCAATCAACCCTGGTCAATACATTCCTATGCCGAGATGTAGCAGTGCTGGCTGTGAGCTCAGCTCATCTACTCCAGAAATGCAGCCAAGCTGAGTACACGGCCGGCACTGCTACAGCGGAGAACCGCTGAACCCTGCTGCACACTCAGCTCTGCTACGTCAGAGATGTAGCAGAGCTGAGTGTACGCTGAACCCTGCTGCACACTCAGCTCTGCTTGAACGGCCTGATATTAGATCAAACCATGTTCACTCATCTCTAGTTATGATCACAGACTTAAAAGGGTTTTTGATCTGGATGAAACCTGCAAAATAGCCACATACAATATAAATGGGTATCTCAAGAACACTAACATATAACTTACAAAACCTAAACAGGTCCAGCACCCAAGATATATAATAGTATCAAATCTAATGGCCAAATCATATTAGAGGTATTTCTAAACCATCCATGTGGCAAAGATGTGACATGTTCAGTTGAGACTCCAGAACTCAATAAATCCCCCACTTCTATCTATTACATGTATCTATATACTCTAAAATTAGTAATTATCAATGAGCATAATTATATAAACCCCCCAACACAGAAAAAGTAGAAAACCCAAATTAAGTGTCAAGAACTATGTATAAGATGATATTGCATGTATATAAAGCATAAGTGAATAACAAGGCATACATATGCAAAAATAGAAAAAAACATTGAAAAGTGTACAAAACTCGTTTAAGTTCTTGCCCATTCTTGTCAGCAGTCCTTGTGTGTGACTTACTGCCTCCCCTGTATAAGTGTACACTTATACCTGCTAGTTATTGGGTAAAAACTCTCCGCTGGCATAGGTGCAACTGCCACTGAGTTGTCAGGTCAGAGAGGAATGGACGAGTGAGGGGGTGGATCATTAAACAGTAGTCTGCTAAGCTCAAATAGCAGGACAGTACAAGGAAGCTCTCCATAGTCCTGTGTGCCCCCCCCCCCCCCCCCATGTACGTGATAATACTGTCTGAACTCCCAGCTGCATCTCCCATCATTAGATATGAATTTCTCTTAGGGAAGAGAAGACCAGCAATACAAGCAGTACTCTTCAACAGATTTGGGTCTTGTGCGCCAACAGTGTTCATTTTTGCCTGTAATTTTTATGCCCTGGGTCAGGGCTGTCTCTAGTAGAGCCTTGGGCTTAAATCTTCCTCCTCGGGGCTGTATTGGAAGTCAATGGGGCTCAGCCCACAGTGCTGACTTACACTGTTTCCTCTGCACACTACTGATTCAGAACTGGAACTAGAATTAAGTTCCAACGGTTCCCCAGGAGACTTAAGTCTTCTCAGATTCCACCCTGTCACCTGTTATAGGTCATGGATGTACCAAGGAATGAGGTTTGAAACATGGGGGGGCTAGAGGGAAAGTGCAAAAACAGAAAAAAAAAATGTTACACAAGACATAGGACATACAAACACAACACAGAGGCACAAGAGACAAACAATTAAAAGCAGGAGCACGCTAGGATGCTGCACAACAGAGAATATTTGTGAACACTGGCATTTTCATTGCCAGTCTTTATATTCCCTGATTCAACCTGACAGTTGCACCATGATAAATGGGCAGAAATTATATTAAATATAGAACAACTCCCTCACCACTTTTGTTTTCAGAGTGGGAGGGCCAAAAACACCAATTGTGACTTTTCTGCATCAGCAATCTGGCGTAGACTCAATAATAAATCTGGTCCAATGTATTACATGGAAGGTTATTAACCATTAAGTACAGCATTGCACATTACACTGTATGGCTGCATGCTGCTTCTCTGAGCAGTAAAATAATCTGGACCTGCACCAATCACCAATCTGCACCATCGTCATCGATAACCCCTTAACTTTTATTGTTTTATAGGGGAATCATTGGACTAAATCAAAATAAATAGTGGATTATAGATTAAAATATTTTGGATAACTTTCAACTTTTAATTTCAGATTTTGGAACTACAACTACAAAAAGTGAACCTAAGTGTAAAGAGAATGGTGAGAAAATAAATGCAAATCAGTCTTATATAAAAGACGACTTTTAAAAAAGTGGATATACATTGATTTTTTTTATACTTTGAGGCCTTTTACCTTCTTTGGTAGATTTATAATTGCTATTAAATTGATTCTTTTTTTTTAATGTAGATTCTGAGCCCCATATAGGAATCACAATGTGCTTTTTTTTTTTTTCCTATCAGTATGTCTTAGTAGAACGAGAGGAAATCCATGCCAACATGGGGAGAACATACAAACTCCTTGCAGATGTTGTTCCTGGTGGTATTCAAACCCAGGACTCCAGCGCTGCAAGGCTGCAGTGCTAACCACTGAGCCACAGTGTTGCCCGCTATTAAATTGATTCTGTCACCTAAAATTTATACACTTCATGATCTAGTCAGTTTCTCCAGTTCGTGATGGGACATCAACATTTTTTCAGGTTATTCATATTAAAATAGTAGATGAGGTTGGTTAAAGACACATGTCCACCAAGTTCAACCTATAATCGTACAGTGTTGATTAAGAAGAAGGCAAAGAAAAATGAAACTGATGCCAATTGCTCCATGTCAGGAAAAATCCTCCATCACCACATCCAGGATTTCCATAGCTTCATTTATGATCCTGGAGAACTGTTCTTTGCTCTAGGCCTAGAGAATGTCTCCTTTTTTCAGTTTTTAATAGTGCAAAGTGCTCATCAAAATCTCCTTTAAGCTAGGGTTCCATGTAGTGGGCCACCGTAAAAAAAATTCCATCAGGGTTTCCTTATATTAGGAAGTGACACCTTTTGGGCACCCCAGGGTTCCAGGACATAGGTGCAACCGCACCATCTGGACCCCCTCAAATTTTGACCTTGGTACACACAAGCAGACATTTAGCTATTAGGCAGTGAGTTATGTTTTCATTGACTTTGGATAACTACTGTAGACTCTAGGACAGTCTAGCCAAGGTGGGGATGATTGTAAATGATGTAATTGTCAGTAGAGAGATTGTTACCATGCAAGCTATGTTAGTTGAGCAAATTTTGCAAGGTAGAGAGAACTATGGTGCTGGATACCAAGCGGGGCATGGTGTAACTTCTCTATAATGACTGTCCTCCGTTCTTTAATATTACTCATTATTTGTATTTCAGAGGGAACCTCACTTACCTTGGTCATAGACAATTTGTTTCCTTGGGATTATGAATATGCAGCTTCAGACTTAGTCAGTCGTATTTCAGAAAAATTTCCTTGTGTTCAACGTCAGTATTCCAGAATCAAGGTGGATAATTCAGGTAAATATATCTGTACTTTGTGATATCACCTTGGATTAAATCAGATACTGTACGTAACTAAAAGCTCCTGGGCCCCTAAGTAAAATATGGAATGGCACCCCAACTTACCATTTGCTGTCTATAATATTGGTGTCTTCTTATATTGTAGAGTGGTCTATATTGTAGAGTGGGCTCCCATAGCAATTGCCACCTCTGCACCCCTTTAGCTCAGTGCTGTAATATTATGGCGCTGTAATCCCGCTGGCACAGAAGCTGTGCCTATGGCATTACTTCCTGCTCCAACGGTTTAACCCCCTGGATGCAGTGATCAATAGAAATCACCTGACCCACACCCTGGAATCTTCAGTGTTGCTATGGCAGCTAGGAGGCCGGAGAGCTTCTATGTAATTTTTAATGTAGAGTGAACGCTGTAAAAGCAAAATGCAAAAAATTATGATAGAATTGGACCCCCCAAACACGTAAATAAAAGCTAATGAAAACATTATATGTACCTCAAATCACAGTACAACTTGCCGCACAAAGAATAAACCTTCACATGTCGATAGAAAAATAAAAAAAATTACGAATATTGGAAGGCAGGGAGGGAAAATATGACAAAAGTTGCCGAGCATTAACGTACAAACTACCCCGTGTCCATAAGGGGTTAAAGGGATTTTTTATTGTATCTCTGTGATTGTACTGACCTGCAGAATAACATTAATGCAATTTTTACTGCACAGTAAATGCCGTAAAAATGAAAGCCAAATTGTAGATTTATTATTTATTTTGCCCCCAGCACCAATACAAAAAAATTTATTTGGCCCCCACAAAAAAAAAAAAAATGGTGAAAGTTTTCAGTACGTTAGGAAGGTTTACTAAGCTAAATGTAGCTTAGTTTGTGAAATAAGCATGAAGCTTGTCCTAATGGAAAGTAAGTATATCTTATATAATACGACATTGTATACCAAAATGTTTTATGCAAAATTATTAGCAAAAATAAATATAGACAAAAGTATCCACATGCTGCAGGACCCACTGTAATAAATTTGATACAGGGGAGGTGAAAAAAAAATAAAGAAAAACATTACTTACCTATACTTACCTCCCTTACCTCCTCACAGCATCCAGCACTCTCCTGCTGACATTGGACACTATTCTGTGACATCATCAGCCCAGGGGTCACTAATGAGTCCTGCGATTGGGCCACAAGGTCACCAGTGAGACCCAATCATAGGCCTTATTGCACAGAATGTGGTGGTCATTTTAATTGACTGAGATAAATCTCCACTTGTTTGGTTTTGTGCGAACCATTCTCCTATCTCTAAGGCCGGGTTCACACAATGTATTATGGCACGTAATGTGGTACGTAGACGGCGCGGGAGCTTTTGCGGGCCGTATACGTTCCCATTGTTTTCAATGGGAGCCGGTACCGTATACGCGGCGCTATTTTGCGGCCGTGATTTTGAACCCGGCCTAAGACTGACTAACATAACATAATATTGTGGGTGCAAGGGAAATATGGGGTAGGCTCAAGAGCTAACACAACTCTATAAATAAAATTTTTATAAAGATATGAGGACCATAATATGGCCATAAAAAAACAACATACAACATATTTTGTACAGTATATTTTTTAAGTAGTAAAGTATAAAAAAAATAACAAATCTGGTATTGAGTATTTGTATTGACCCACTGAATAAAGGTAGCAAGCCATTTTTACCAAAATTGAACACAGTGAATATAAACCCCATTAAACCTATTAGGCTTAATTAGGCTTCTTTTCTTTTAGCTCACCCTATGATAAGTTTTTCCTTTTTTACAGTACATTACACAAAATATTAAATGGTGTCATTACAAAATGCAACTAATCCTGCAAAAAAAGCTCTCACATGTCTATGATGATGAAAAAAAAAAAATGTGTTTTTTGTAAAGTTGGAAGGAAAAACAAAAATTTGTTTTTATGGAAAAGCGGATTTTCACGTGGAATCCGCCTCAAAATCCACTTACCAAAACAACTCCCATTGACTTCAATGGGAGCCAGTCTCTTTTTTTTTTTCCACTAGCTAGTAGCAGAAAGAAGAAGCGACATGTCCTATCTTACCAAAGATTCCATGGCTAAATCAGCTGCGGGGTCTGCAGCTCGAGACACGCTCCTGTTTAGACCTAATCAGGAGTGGTATACCGCGATGGAATGCGGTTGCTGCATCGGCATCCCATCACGGCTAGCTGCGCGGTATTGTTCACAAGGCAGAAAATATTTCCATGACCTTTTCCTCTGTGTGAATATACCCTAAGGCTGCCTTCACACGGAGTAACGCAGGGCTTGTAAAAATCCTCATTCACAGCCGTACACGCGAGCGCAGCGGAAAGCTCCCGAACACTTCCCATTCACTTCAATGGGAGCACTCGTAACGTCGGCTTTACGCGTGTACGTGTGCGTGTGAATGAGGATTTTTACAAGCCCACCGTTACTCCGTGTGAGCCTAAGACTGTTTGCAAACTATCAGCTAGTAGCCTCTTCTAGAAACTTGTAACTGCCAAACTCATTTCCTTCTTGTGAGTAAAGTTTTTCAGTTCACATCTGTGTCCAACTGAGCCCTCCACTAATGCTGAATGGGGAACCACCAACTCGTACATTACTGGAGAAGGGTCCCACCAACCCAGTTCATAATTTACACTTTTTTATGCCGCAAACAGTAGCACCCATTTAATAAAATCCCCATTGCCTTCATTGTCTTCATTGTTTGTTTGTTTTTTTTAGAAATTTCGGAAAGTGTTGCAAAGACAAAAGCTGAATTTGAGATAAATCTAAGTAACTATAATTTCTGGGACTATTACTACAGATATCTAAATTACTTGAATAGTAAGAAAGACTCCTATAACCATCTTTTCTGCAACCAGTCAATTCTGCACGGACTCCGGAGAGCACTAGAGATTTCACCCACTGAAAGTTTCATTCTGACATTAAGCAGTGGATCTGTCATTGACTATAATAATACTGAAGTCCTCACAGACATTCACCAGCTGCTCAAGGAAAAGAATTCTCAGGTTTGTAGACAAGCTGGCTGTAAAACTATCACTGAATTACATTGATATTTGTTTACTAGTCTACCATGTAGCAGGTTCTCAGGAGCCTGTATGCACAGACTTTCTGGTGCCTTAGGCTACAGCTAGAGATGAGCAAATTGAAGTTGATGAAGCGGAATTCAATTTGAATTTTAGGAAATATTTCATTCACATCGAATCCAGAATTCCTCGCACTACGTGGTAAATCACACAGCTTTGATCGGTGGTTTTAACCCCTTTTATGCCCTAGTCAAACATGACAGCGGCATCCAAGGGCTTCCACCATGCTACATATTCCCCGCAACACCCCCTGAGACTAGATCAGGGGTGCTATCATGATTAAAAATAAAAAAAATACTGATACTCACCTGTATTGGGCTCAGCATCCACTGTGGAGGAAGCTCTTCTGGCTGGTGACTGAGGTCTTGTTCTCCAGGCCTCACTGTTGGGGCCTGTGATTGGGCCACAGCGGTCACATGGAGCGCGCCGTTGTGTGATGACATCATCGGCCAGAGTAATGACATCATCGCGCCCCACGTGACCACTGAGGACCAATCACAGGCCCCAGCAGTGATGTCTGGGGAGCAGGACCTCAGTCTCTGGCTGGTAGAGCTCCGGAGTGGATGCTGAGCCCAGGACAGGTGAGTATTGGTATTTTTTGTTTTTAATCACGACGGCAACCCCCGAAAACATATATAATAAATCCCTTAAGATGCTGTGGTCATCTTTGATAGCGGCATCTCAGGGGTTAAAACCCGCAATCAGAGCTCAGCTCTGACCGGAGGTGTTAGAGGACAGTGTCAGCTGTTACATACAGTTTCTCTGTGTGCACCATGCTTCCGTGTGGTTTGTAGGAAGTCCTTCCCGGCAGCGCGCTACTATTAGGGTGGTGGTCGGGAAGGGATTAAGGCCATTTGTCACAAATTAATTCGGATCAAACCGAATATTTTTGGACAATTCGGCGAACTATCCAAAATTCGGCGAATTTCCCCAAAATGTCCTTATCTCTAGCTACAGCCATAAAGTTTGCTATACCTTAAGGCTAAGGCTCCACGTTGCAGAAATGCAACTTTTTTTGCTGCAGACTCTGCAGCATTGTTTTTGAGCAAAGCTTGTAGATAGCTTTTTTTGGTGTGTTTTAACTAATTCGTTTTTATGGTAGCATACAATATGTCTGCATTGGTTACAGTCTGTTTGAACAGCAGTAATGAGGAACATGGGCAGTTGATGACCAAGTCTGAATACTACAGTATATCAATCTTTCAGTTGCTCAGCTGGTTGTCATGGGCATCTGCAGAAATTTTATCTTTAAGTGAATGGTGAGTGGGACCTGGTGCTACTGTAAATCCTTCTAAAAAAAAAAAAAAAACCATCTTCATTTCATACCATCAGTGTCGGATGGCCCATTAGAGGACTAGAAGATCCTCTGATATGCCCAAACTCTAACACAATAATGGTCCAGTGGAAGCCACTCAACCTTGAAGCATGCTACAGTCTTTTTCCTAGAGGTAGTTGCAGGGAAGATTCTCAGAATCTTTTTATCTGGTGGGCCCAGGCACCTCTGTCCAACACTGCATACCATAGAAAGTAGAACAATTCTATAAATCCTCCAATTTCCTAAAAATCTGTATTTGATTATAATATCTGTAGTACATTTATTTGACATTTGTTCATTTATATATCTATATTAAGGTTTTCTTTTTAAACTATGACTATTGTGGTCAAGAATTAGAAGAAGAAGTTTTGGATGAGATTGCAAGTCAGAGTTTTGGACACTATTCAAAGATTGATATCTCCGAATTGACGGAGGTAAGTAACATAAGGAAAGTATAAAAGCTAGGTTTCATCTCCATTAATCCCACTATAAGACACTGTGGATATTGTTTATTGTTTGAAAATATGTGTTAAAAGATTAAAGGGGCTGTCCAAGATTTTTTTTTTATTTATGGTCTATCTTTAGGATAGGCCATACATATCGGATTGTTGGGGACTGGCAGATAGCCCGCACATGGATCATGTTCAAGGCGACTTCTGACATGTACACTGTACACAATACCGAGAAATTGTCTCTGTGCCCTATATAGCAGCTGTACACTGGTGCCGCAGCTCAGCTTCTACTGACATCAAAATTCCTGCATGTACAAGTTTGTGTCCGTGCAAAAAAAAATGGCTTCCAGGCAGAGAGGCTGCATACGGACCCTGGCGGTCACCTTTAAAAACCTATTCAAATGAATGGGTTTTCAAGCTGATATGCAGCAAGCCATCCCCTATCTAGTTTCCCCGGGGTTTAAGATGGAAACCCCGGAGTGCACAGCGGTGGTAGTGTGAACGCCCCCTAATATGTATGGCCAGCTTTATTTTTATTTGATGTAAAGTACGTAGTAGTCAGTGAACAACTAGTGGGTAGATCATTGTTCTATTTAATCTTCTGTCCATTTCATAGGTTTCCTATGGTTTTGACTTATTTCTTTCTAAACCTTTGAATTCTTCTGTGCGGATCTTAAATGCGGACATAAGTTCACTTAGTCATTATACAGAGGAGTTTACTGTAATGTCGTCCTTAACCTTCATGATGATTACCACAAATGGAAATGGAAGCTTCAACTTTATTGATCCTTATGGTGAGTATGTTCTTATTAAAGTGGATTCCTCAGGATTTCTATCTTACGGAAGCATTTGATGCATGAAGCTGATTAAAGCTGAGGCCCAACGTTGCAGCTTTTTTTTGTTGCAGATTTTGCTGTGTTTTTTTGAGCAAAAACCAGGACTGGATTGAGAAGAAGGCAGACGTATTAGAGCTTTGTATATATTTCCTATTCCTTTTGTAGCCATTCTTGGCTTTGGCTCACAAAACCACAGCAAAATTTGCAACAAAAAAAGCTGCGGGGCCTCAGCCTAAAGGGTGAAACAGGGGTTTAGGTTCAATATATTGTATGCATCTCTTGCTTCCCCCTCACCAAAGATTCGCTGAAGAAGATGACACCTGTTGGGCAGCTCTCTGTTTTGCTTTTTGCCTTTGCCCGTTTCTACTTTTTTTAGACAGACACAAAATCGTAATAAACCATACCTTTTTTTTGTCTGTCCAAAAAGTGGGCAGAAACAAATTATTTTAAAACAGTTAAGAGCTACGGTACTGGCACCGATAGCTCTTCACCAGGGGCACAGAACATGAAAGCCGATAGTACGTTGAATTCAGTGCACTGTCGGCTTTCTAGCAGTGTATTACACCGCATGTGCCCCAGGAGGTGAAAGGTCCCCTTTAAGTAACACTTCTTTAAAATTACATTTATGCACTAATTTTGGAACCAGGGAAATAATTTGAATATCTTTTGGATGACTATGTAATCCTGCTGCATATATTGTGGGTTCTTTAGGGGGCGTTCACACTACCGTTGGATGTCTGTTATGATAGGATCTGTTAAAAGAAAAAAAAAAACGGACATCTATCATAACAGACGTTAACAGACACTAACTTCAGTTAGTGTTCATTAATGTCTGTTTTTATACCGTCCATTTTTTTTCTTTGTTCTGCTTTCTGAGCATGCGCAAAAAAATGGGCAGAAATAATGAACAGTATAACTGACGACCAGCCGTTATTATTCGTCATATGTCCGTGAGCCATAGACATTAGTGTTAAAAAATAACAGACACTTAAAATCCATTATAAATCTGTTATTTTCAAGGGACCCGAAAGTTCTGCACCCTGTGTTATGTCCACCAAAGTAATGGATCTCTGATGGATTTGTTGAAAATGGAAACTAACGGACAACAATTTCCATTTGAAATCAATGGGATTTTTAATGGATTTTTGATCTGTTAGTGTGCATTAACATTTTCTGGCAAATGCTAACAACGGACACTAACAATAGTAGTGTGAATGTCCCCTTTTATAAATCCTTTTCACTCCAAGGGTTTATTTGTACGATACAGTCAAATTGCGATTTACTGCTGGATAAGCTGCAAAATCGTGGCACAATGCATCAGTCACTTACACTGCACAAAACACAATTAAAATATATTCACACTATGTGGTCTAAGTGAAACTTTGCAGCTTCCATGCAACAGCTGGTAGGTAGGGAGCTTGCTTGGAACCCTGAATGGCAATCCTAATAGCAATACAGAATAATAATACGATGACTTTGTCTCTGCTTTTTTTTTTTAGGAAACAAACCCATTTTTGAGAGAAAGCTTTCACACATCACTGGTAACAGCTACTTAGTAAAATTTCCAGTCTCTGGTAACTGGACATTAGCAATGGTTTGTTATGAGTTTTGTTCCGTAAGGATATGGGGATTCATGGGTATGTAGTTTTTAATATCTATCTATCTATCTATCTATCTATCTATCTATCTATCTATCTATCTATCTATCTATCTGTCTGTCTGTCTGTCTGTCTGTCTGTCTGTCTGTCTGTCTGTCTGTCTATCTATCTATCTATCTATCTATCTATCTGTATATGTTGTGTAGAGTAGATTCCTAAGGATCAATATTGCATAAGAAAAGTTCCCCCCCCAAAAAAAAAAAAAAAAAAAAAATATATATATATATATATATATATATATATATATATATATATTACTTTAGACAGCTCCAATGTCTCAATGTCCTATAATTAGGGATGAGTGAACACTGTTCGGATCAGCCATTCCAAACAGCACGCTCCCATAGAAATGAATGGAAGCAGCTGGCACATACACTTTGCTGGTGGCCGGTCGCTTAACCCCCCGCGTGCCGACTATGTCCATTCATTTCTATGGGAGCGTACTGTTTGGAATGGCTGTGCCGAACAGTGTTCGCTCATCTCTACCTATAATGTCTACTTTTCAGGGGAACAATGACCAAACTTTTCATGTATCCTTAATAGAGATGAGCGAACACTAAAATGTTCGAGGTTCGAAATTCGATTCGAACAGCCGCTCACTGTTCGAGTGTTCGAATGGGTTTCGAACCCCATTATAGTCTATGGGGAACATAAACTCGTTAAGGGGGAAACCCAAATTCGTGTCTGGAGGGTCACCAAGTCCACTATGACACCCCAGGAAATGATACCAACACCCTGGAATGACACTGGGACAGCAGGGGAAGCATGTCTGGGGGCATAAAAGTCACTTTATTTCATGGAAATCCCTGTCAGTTTGCGATTTTCGCAAGCTAACTTTTCCCCATAGAAATGCATTGGCCAGTGCTGATTGGCCAGAGTACGGAACTCGACCAATCAGCGCTGGCTCTGCTGGAGGAGGCGGAGTCTAAGATCGCTCCACACCAGTCTCCATTCAGGTTCGACCTTAGACTCCGCCTCCTCCGGCAGAGCCAGCGCTGATTGGCCGAAGGCTGGCCAATGCATTCCTATGCGAATGCAGAGACTTAGCAGTGCTGAGTCAGTTTTGCTCAACTACACATCTGATGCACACTCGGCACTGCTACATCAGATGTAGCAATCTGATGTAGCAGAGCCGAGGGTGCACTAGAACCCCTGTGCAAACTCAGTTCACACTAATAGAATGCATTGGCCAGCGCTGATTGGCCAATGCATTCTATTAGCCCGATGAAGTAGAGCTGAATGTGTGTGTTAAGCACACACATTCAGCACTGCTTCATCACGCCAATACAATGCATTAGCCAGTGCTGATTGGCCAGAGTACGGAATTCGGCCAATCAGCGCTGGCTCTGCTGGAGGAGGCGGAGTCTAAGGTCGGACCTGAATGGAGACTGGTGTGGAGCGATCTTAGACTCCGCCTCCTCCAGCAGAGCCAGCGCTGATTGGCCGAATTCCGTACTCTGGCCAATCAGCGCTGGCCAATGCATTCTATTAGCCCGATGAAGTAGAGCTGAATGTGTGTGCTAAGCACACACATTCAGCACTGCTTCATCACGCCAATACAATGCATTAGCCAGTGCTGATTGGCCAGAGTACGGAATTCGGCCAATCAGCGCTGGCTCTGCTGGAGGAGGCGGAGTCTAAGGTCGGACCTGAATGGAGACTGGTGTGGAGCGATCTTAGACTCCGCCTCCTCCAGCAGAGCCAGCGCTGATTGGCCGAATTCCGTACTCTGGCCAATCAGCGCTGGCCAATGCATTCTATTAGCCCGATGAAGTAGAGCTGAATGTGTGTGCTTAGCACACACATTCAGCTCTACTTCATCGGGCTAATAGAATGCATTGGCCAATCAGCGCTGGCCAATGCATTCTATTAGCTTGATGAAGCAGAGTGTTCACAAGGGTTCAAACGCACCCTCGACTCTGATGTAGCAGAGCCGAGGGTGCACAAGGGTTCAAGTGCACCCTCGGCTCTCCTACATCAGAGCCGAGGGTGCGCTTGAACCCTTGTGCAGCCTCAGCTCTGCTACATCAGAGCCGAGGGTGCGCTTGAACCCTTGTGCACACTCTGCTTCATCAAGCTAATAGAATGCATTGGCCAGCACTGATTGGCCAGAGTACGGAATTCGGCCAATCAGCGCTGGCCAATGCATCCCTATGGGAAAAAGTTTATCTCACAAAAAATCACAATTACACACCCGATAGAGCCCCAAAAAGTTATTTTTAATAACATTCCCCCCTAAATAAAGGTTATCCCTAGCTATCCCTGCCTGTACAGCTATCCCTGTCTCATAGTCACAAAGTTCACATTCTCATATGACCCGGATTTGAAATCCACTATTCGTCTAAAATGGAGGTCACCTGATTTCGGCAGCCAATGACTTTTTCCAATTTTTTTCAATGCCCCCAGTGTCGTAGTTCCTGTCCCACCTCCCCTGCGCTGTTATTGGTGCAAAAAAGGCGCCAGGGAAGGTGGGAGGGGAATCGAATTTTGGCGCACTTTACCACGCGGTGTTCGATTCGATTCGAACATGGCGAACACCCTGATATCCGATCGAACATGTGTTCGATAGAACACTGTTCGCTCATCTCTAATCCTTATGCTTGGTCATTTGGTCAACCAAGTGACAGTGATCGATGGAGCCAATTTGCCTTCATCGTTACTCATTCTCCTAACCCTCTGACTCTCCACTTCTTCTCTTCTCTCTGCTCCAGTGCCATACATAACCCTCACAGTTTCAGTGATGGAGGAGGCGAGGAGGCTAGAAATTATGAAATTCACACTCGCCATTCTCTCCCCAGGCCATCACTGCCATCTATATTAATAGAAGAGCTCATTGCAGAAGCTCAGTGGGCCCACCAGACTCCATGGGCCTCATACTTGCCTGGACTGGCTCTTTATTTAATTATCATCTTGCTTTAAAGGATTTTTCAGGACTTTGATATCAATGACCTAGCCAAGAACAATAACCCACCCAATGAGAGCAATAACCCACCACATTCACTATACCGTTTACAGAGCAGTATGGCTCTATACAGTGTGTTAAGACCAGACCACAACTCCTGTTAGCTCATGGGTGGAAGTGTCGTGTTGGACCATCACCAATCTGACATTGATCACCTAAGAATACATCATTAATATTGAAATCCTATAAAAGTATTAGCTGATAAAAGTCTCTAAGGTCTCTAGAATCTCTAGTAGCCAGCTCTGGGATGTGGTAAAAGTAATTGTTAAAAGTAAAATTCCTAAAGTCACTAAATAATTTAATTTTTATTTGTTTTACAGGTAGTAAATCTCTAGGTGAGTACAATTAAAGGGTGGATGAGTTTCCATGAAAAATGTAAATATATGCTTTCTCAGGCTGTGGGAATGTACAATAAGGAGTTTTCTGCCTCCCATCCATTACTACTATTATGGCGTTCTTTACATGTAATTCTGTCAGAAGTAACTGTAAAATAGCAAACAGATACCTGAGAAAAGTTCAAGAGACCATAATATAGGATATCCAGGAAACACTGGTCTGCAAATACAAGGCAGAATGCAATTGAGGAGATCCATGGAGCAGGAAAAGAAAGATCTGAGCACAATCATGAAATCTTCTTACTGTCTATGACCAGCAATAACACAAACAGAAGTAGGTACAGGTGCATAGTAGATTTCTTACATTTGTAAACTGTGAGATGCCCTTAGTCCAGCCTACAGAGACTCCACTCAATGAAAATCTGTCTTAATCTGAAGGTAACTAACTAACTAGTAAGGGCCCCTTCACACGGAGTAAACGCGCCGCGCATTGTGGCGCGTTTACGGCGCGTGTACGCCGCGTTTTTTTACGGTGCGCGATTACGCCGCGTTAATGCGGCGTAATCGCGCACCGTAAAAAAAACGCGGCGTACACGCGCCGTAAACGTGCCACAATGCACGGCGCGTTTACTCCGTGTGAAGGGGCCCTAACAGGGAGGAAACAGCAAATTAGCTAGAAAAGTATTCAGCCCCCTATATCAATACTTTGCAGAGCCATCTTTTGCCTGCAATTACAGCTGCAAGTCTTTTGGGCTATGTCTCTACCAGCTTTGCACATCTAGAGAATGAAATTTTTGCTCATTCTTCCTTGCAAAATAACTCATGCTAGATTGGATGGAGACATCTGTGAACAGCAATTTTCATGTCTCATCACAGAAGCTCAGTGGAATTTAGGTCTGGACTTTGACTGGGCCATTCTAACACCTGAATATTCTTTGACCTAAACCATTCCACTGTAGCTCTGGCTGTATGTTTAGGGTCATCGTCTACTGGAAGGTGAATCTCCTTCCCAGTCTCAAATCTTTAGCAACCTCCAACAGATTTTCTTCCAGGATTGTATTTATCTCCATCCATATTCCCATCAACTTTGACAGGCTACCTGATGAAGAAAAGCTTCCCCACAGCATGATCTGACCACAGCACCTTCTTCCACATGTTTACTGTGTCCCTTATATCGCTTGGGGCAAACTCCAAACAGCACTTCTTATGGTCTTCTATAAAGGTCAGATTTGTGGAGTGCACAACTTATAGTTGTCCTGTGAACAGTTTCTCCCACCTGAGCTGAAGATATCTGCAGCTCCTCCAGAGTGACCATGGGTATTTTGGCTGCTTCACTGACCAGTGCTCTCCTTGCTTCATCTGTTAGTTTAGGTGGACGGCCATGTGGTGGTAGATTTGCAGTTGTAGAATACATTTTCCATTTTTTTAGATGATGGACTGAACAGTGCTCCTTGTGATGGTCAAAGCTTGGGATATGTTTTATAACCTAACCCTCTTTAAAGTTCTCCACAACTTTATCTCTGACTTGTCTGGTGAGTTCCTTGGTCTTCATGATGCTGTTTGTAAACTAGTGTTCTCTAACAAACCATTGAGACCTTTACAGAACAGGTATTTATACTAAGACTATATTAAACATGGTTGGATTTTCAATGAGGTTGGAACACCATCTTTTAAGAGCTGGATGACTTGCTTGCTTGCTGGATTTTTATAGCCCCCTTAAACCATAGTCATTTAGTGAGCTATTTTAGTGAGTTACCCAGCATGGGAGAGCACTGCGGTGATGGAGAGAGGATACTGGCGGTGGAGGCTAAAACCAATCCGAATGAGAGCTGGTCATTTTAAAGAAGGCTCCTGTACCTAAACTATAATGTACTGTTATTGCAAATCAATAACTGAGAAATCCTTTATTTTGGGGAGGGTTTTTGCACAGCAGGGGTTTTAATGTATTTTAGTCAATGTATATTCTTCTAGTTTTCAAACATTTTTATTATTCTTATAGGAAAATGTTCAAGCTCCGATTGTGGTCCATATGCCTCCTGTGAAGAATTTGGCGCCTACCAGCAGTGCGCGTGTACCACTGGATTTGAAGGAGATGGATCAGTTTGTCGTGATATAGATGAGTGTAGTAACTATTTTCTGAGTAACTGTTTGGGCAATTGTACAAATACTATTGGATCCTTCAACTGTTCCTGTCCCCCTGGATATGAATATTTAGAAAGTGAAGGTTGTGTTGACATCAATGAATGTCTAAACCATGTCTGTCATCCTTTAGCTGCTTGTACAAATGATTACGGCTCATATACTTGTACATGTCCTGATGGATATAATGGAGATGGAGAGAACTGTGAACTGGAGTGCCAAAAAGAGGCAATGCCTGAGTCAGACAGAGACTGGGGTGTATCCATTGACCCAAGTGGGTGCTGGGAGCCCTGCTACAACTACAAAGCAGTTAATGACCCATGGCGGCTTATTAACACTGAATCTAAATATTTCTATCGGTGTGACAATGACTTGTATGGTTGGTATAGATTTCAAGGAAGGACAGAAATGAAAATTCCAGACCACTGCATAGAAGAATACAGATGTGGGACACAAATCCCACTGTGGATAAATGGTACCCATCCCAAGATAGAAGATGGATCAGTGAATTCTACTGTCTGTGCATCATGGGATGGAGATTGTTGCTCGTGGACACAACCCATTGTTATAAGGGCTTGCCCAGGTGGATACTATGTGTACAAGATCCTGCAAAAATCACTATGTAATTCAGCCTACTGTACAGGTAAGTTGTCATATAAATGTGTCACAACATCCAATAAAATTAGACAATATATTATATGAAAATCCATTTGTTAGCATTTTAATTTAATTTTAATAAAATAGTATTATTAATGTAATATTTATTAAAGTAGTATTATCAAATATTATTAAATTCTAATTTATTACTTACAAATAATCTTGATAGGATAATTCCATCTAAAATACACTAAAACCTTGTTAAAGGGGTATTTCCCGCTTGGCCAAACATGGCTGAAATGGAAATATATGGCTTTCTCCTGACCACAAGGTAGACAGTTATGACGAAAGTGTTTGATCTATGCTTCCATTGCTTCCTGTTATATTCTCTAAATCTACCGTAGAGATACATGTAAATAGGAGTTCCAGAATACCCCATAAGATGACCACCAAAATGGCCACTATCCATAGTAAACAATGGAGCTAAACTCAGTTACATAAAACCTGGTACAGACTTGATCATATAACAGGTTACAGTAGTTTTTATTATCTTACACCAGTCACTTCATGAGTAGAAAATGTAAATCCCTGTTCCCCATATGTCAGCCGTTCACAGCCCTTCCATTAAATGAATAGGAGCCAGGAAAGCACGGGCTGCAAAATAGGACAGGAATGGGACCTGTTCTATATTTTGTGACCCGGAGCGTCGGCCAGCACAAGGGACTGTCAAATTGACAGTAATGTGTACGGGCCCATAGAAAAGAATGGGTTAGTGTGCTATGCATGAAATACATGGATACCACACTGGCCACAGTAGTACAAGACGCCTTAGACTTGCAGTTTTCATCACTACTTCCATAAATATCAGACCCCATTTTAGTCAATTGGGTACAATAGGTGACCTTTGTATCCATTATGTTACCGTATGTCCTAAGATACACTGTCTACCAATAAGTATTTGGACACCTGGGGTAGAATAGAAAAAAAAAACATTTATTCATATACAACAGTTGGTAGAACCCAGCAGATGCTTCCTTATGGATGGTATTGATCAACACAATACTCCCGGATGCCTGTTGAAACTCCTGGTGAATGTGAGCCATTGGGTGGGTGCGGTTTGTCTGGCCATCACCCCTGGGTCTCTATCTCTTTCGGGGGGTCTGCTGACTCAGGGGACATTCTGATAATCACTGTTCACTTTTAACTTCGTAATCACATAGGCCAATGGGTAATTCAGTTCGCTTGCTATGTCCCTTAAAAATTGACCATTTCTGTGTTGGAGCCTGTGAAGAGAAGAGTCCTGTACATGTCTATCTTATGCATAGAGCAGGGAAAGAAGCTATTATGAGTTAGATGTTCCCATTTTACCTTGACCCTTGGTTATTGATATAGTAAGTCTGTCCTTGATTGTACTCATTATAGGCTTGGACATGGTCCCGCAGACTATAAACATGAATATCCAAGTACATAAACTTTGCACAAATAAATTATCATAATGAATAGGATTTTTTTTTTATTTTTATTTTGCAGAACCTCTTGAAGCGAACCAAAACTGCTCCTCGGAGTACTGTGCAGCAGATGAAGAATGTATAAGCTTGGAAGGAAAATCAGAATGTCACTGCGGGAATAGCTATGATCCACTAAATGCATCAGAATCCAAACCACAGTCAAGTATGGATGGTTTTCCTATATGACTAATAAGTTTAATTTATCTTTTATGTATCCAATGTTTTAATGTTTTTAATATTATCTTTTAGATGCCCTTTACCCAGATTTAGTCTGCAAATCTAGCCAGATCTTATTGTCGTATAGCAAATGTAAGTTGGAAAACATGGGTTACGACACATCATCAATGCACCTTAAGGACAAAACATGCACAGGGTTCATTGGAAGAGAAGATATAAGTTATGTTCGGATTGAAATGTTGCCGAGAAGTGGACATTGTGGCGCACAGCTTAAGGTTTGTATGTGACTGCTGAAGGAAGTTCATGGTATGTGAACAGAGCCCTTAAAAATTGGAATGGGGTTTTACTAAGTCAGTGTCAGTGGCTAGTAAGGGTAGAGAAAAAGGGCCTTCAGGTGAAAAAAAAGTTGTTGTTTTTTTCTAAAAACAGTGCCACTCTTTATTTTAATGTGAAAATGCACAATACTGAACACACCCCAAGGGCTAGAGGGGTGATATTTTTTAACCAAATTAATACTACTATGCTTACAGTTACGGGTGTACAACCCATATAAAAAAGTTTTGGCTTTCCTGGGCCAAGGGCCATAGCTATAGGCCCTGCAGTGGTGTGTGTGCCTGGTATTGCAGTTCATTCCATTTACTTGGTGATGTAGTCAATGGACGTGACATCACATGGCTCAGAGATCACATCTGCAGCTTCCAAAAGCTGATCCATAGGGGTGTCACGTGTTGGACCTCCAGTCTTTAATTGATAACCAATACTTAGACCCAGAAAACTACTTTAACTAAATTAGAGCTCAATTCTAAGTGGACACATTACTAGAGCTGATTTGGATTATTCTTGGCCATCTACTAAAGGAAAATAGTCTAAAGTTAACCAAACATAGCAAACTTATATCAGCTGAGTATGAATATGTTTAGGGGACCTTCACTCAACATATATCAGGGGTAAAAGAGACATCCTGTCAACTCTCTAAGCTTCACCTCTAGGGTGAATCTATATCAATTTGAGGATTTGATGTATGTGAGAGTTATTGTTAGGGACTTGTCTTATATTACCCACAAAGCTTCTCAAAATTTTATACATTTCATTTTCAGGCAAATAAAACCCATTTGACGTATACTAACTCGGTATATCTGTCTCAAAAATTTGATGGTATTGTCCAAAGAAATGAAGCTATAGTGAATTTCTCCTGTTCTTATCCACTAAACATGGAAGTTAGTCTTTGGACAGCAATAAATCCATTTGTCAGGTAAAGTATTTTAACCATCCAGTTATAATGATCGAGTTATCAGTAAAGGCTTCTGGGAAAGTTGAGCATGATGTTCAGGGTGCTTCCTATAGAGGGCAGCATAACAGAGGCACTGTCTCCCTATTTACATCTTGGGAGACAGATTAGCATATTCCTCCCATGTTCCCTTGCAGTGGAGCGACTATGGCTGTATAAGTCTCCACACACCTAATAGGTGGTTTCTCCTTAAGGAGGAACATTATCCCCATAATCTGGTCTTTCAGCCTCTCACTTCTACCAAGTCAGTTCTCTCTACGCTGCGCTGATGAGGTCCAACCAGACCGAAACGGCCGTCTGTAGCTGAGAAATTGACTTGGTAAAAATCCCACATTATACAGTTTACTTATGTGAAAGTCGGGCATGATGTTTTGGGCACTTCTTATAGAGAGCAGCATAACAGAGGCACTGTCTCCCTATTTACATCTTGGGAGACAGACTTGCATATTCCTCCCACGTTATAGTAGTGAACTATGAGATTTCATCCACTAACGTATTATTGTAAACCACACATATTAGCTAGCATAGCAAATTTTTGAATTGAATTTGTATAGTGAGAAATTGGAGTCTTTAAAGGGTTATTCCCATCTTTCCAAATCACTGCTGAGGTGAACTAACTGCTCCCTGCTCAGTCCCTAAAATAGGACATATAGGAAGAACCAAAGGGTGCTTGCTGTTCTAGGTGAATGGGGTCCAAGCTATTACTTTATAAAGTTATGGAAACGGCAACTGCTCTGCTGTTTCTATACAGTAAGTCCCACCCTAGGGAACGAGATTTATTAGAATTTATTCCCATCTTAGCAGTAATTTCCTAAAATGGGAATAACCTTTCAACAAAATTTCAGAAAAGTTAAAAGGAACACCTCCTCCCCCAAGTATATTCAGCTGTCACCACCACATTACAGAGCACATTACAGTGATAAACAATATCCCTCTGTTATATATGTCACTTTTGTTGGTTTGGAGAAAAGCAACTTTGAAGTCTTATGCAAATGAGGCAGTTGGTGCACTGGGGGCGGGGCTTCAGGTTCCTCTTACTACTCAAATCCCTACCATCTCTGACCTGCACTACTCCATGCAGTGAGAGCTGATCCATTCACTGCTATCCCCCAATCCTCCCATGTTTGGTAAAGGAAGAATTTCATACATACATACAGTCCTATGAAAAAGTTTGGGCACCCCTATTAATTTTAATCATTTTTAGTTCTAAATATTGTGGTGTTTGCAGCAGCCATTTCAGTTTTATATATCTAATAACTGATGGACACAGTAATATTTCAGGATTGAAATGAGGTTTATTGTACTAACAGAAAATGTGCAATATGCATTAAACCAAAATTTGACCGGTGCAAAAGTATGGGCACCTCAACAGAAAAGTGACATTAAAATTTAGTAGATTCTCCTTTTGCAGAGATAACATCCTCTAGTTGCTTCCTGTAGCTTTTAATCAGTTCCTGGATCCTGGATGAAGGTATTTTGGACCATTCCTCTTTACAAAACAATTCAAGTTCAGTTAAGTTAGATGGTCGCCGAGCATGGACAGCCCGCTCTCAAATGATCTGAAAACAAAGATTGTTCAACATAGTTGTTCATGGGCAGAATACAAAAAGTTGTCTCAGAGATTTAACCTGTCAGTTTCAACTGGGAGGAACATAGAAAGGAAATGGAAGACCACAGTGACAGTTCTTGTTACGCCCAGAAGTGGCAGGCCAAGAAAAATATCAGAAAGGCAGAGAAGAAGAATGGTGAGAACAGTCAAGGACAATCCACAGACCACCTCCAAAGAGCTGCAGCATCATCTTGCTGCAGATGGTGTCACTGTGCAACAATACAGCGCACTTTGCACAAGGAGAAGCTGTATGGGAGATTGATGAGAAAGAAGCTGTTTCTGCAAGCACGCCACAAACAGAGCCCCCTTAGGTATGTAAAAGCACATTTGGACAAGCCTGTGGACTGTTGAAACAAAGACTGAGTTGTTTGGTCATACAAAAAGGCGTTATGAATGGCGTCCAAAAAAAAACAGCATTCCAAGAAAAACACTTGCTACCCACTGTAAAATTTGGTGGAAGTTCCATCATGCTTTGGGGCTGTGTGGCCAATGCCGGCACCGGGAATCTTGTTAAAGTTGAGGGCCGCATGGATTCCACTCAGTATCAGCAGATTCTTGAGAATAATGTTCAAGAATCAGTGACGAAGTTGAAGTTACGCCGGGGATAGATATTTCAGCAAGACAATGATCCAAAACACCGCTCCAAATCGACTCAGGCATTCATGCAGAGGAACAATTACAATGTTCTGGAATGGCCATCCCAGTCCCCAGACCTGATTATCATTGAACATCTGTGGGATGATTTGAAGCGGGCTGTCCATGCTCGGCCACCATCAAACCTAACTGAACTTGAATTGTTTTGTAAAGAGGAATGGTCCAAAATCCCTTCATCCAGGATCCAGGAACTGATTAAAAGCTACAGGAAGCGACTAGAGGCAAAAGGAGGATCTACTAAATATTAATGTCACTTTTCTGTTGAGGTGCCCATACTTTTGCACTGGTCAAATTTTGGTTTAATGCATATTGCACATTTTCTGTTAGTACAATAAACCTCATTTCAATCCTGAAATATTACTGTGTCCATCAGTTATTAGATATATAAAACTGAAATGGCTGCTGCAAACACCAAAATATTTAGAACTAAAATGATTAAGATTAATAGGGGTGCCCAAACTTTTTCATAGGACTGTATGCTTGAATTTTGGTGAAAAAAATGGTTAATAAGCCTTGCACTACATTTATTAATATATTTTTTTTTACTAGCTGGGCTAAAGAGTGTGACTTATAAAATGATTATTTCTACTACTGGTAGTATTATCACTAATAATCATAATAATAATTATTATTATTATTATTATTATTATTATTATTAATTGTAATACATATTTCATATGCACATAAACAAAGGTATTGGCCAATAATTCATAATTTATTTACTTCTTCTTCGCAGCTCAGTTAACATTTCAATTGGAGGAAGTGGAATGTACATTGCAAAGATGGCTCTGTATCTAGACAATAGTTTTACAAGACCATTTGAGGGCTCGGATGTTTCCTTAAGCACGGACTCCATGATGTATATTGGAGTAATCCTGGAGGAAATTCAAGAAGCCAACTTTGTCCTGCTGATGAAAAACTGCTATGCCACCCCGACATCTGACAGCGGACATCCTATCAAATACTATATCATTAAAGACAAGTAAGGTTTTATGAGAATGGATATATTTCTGTATACCCAACGGTATATAAGTATTATTATTCTGAACTAAGTACTTATGTAAAATATTATCTTGTCTGTACCAAGCTGTCCCAACCGCAACGATCCCACCATATCTGTGCAACAAAACGGCGTATCTCTTCATGGACGGTTTTCCATTCAAGTTTTCAAGTTTCTCATGAACTATGATCAAGTTTACTTACACTGCCAAATCAGGCTGTGCAACACTTCAAAAGGAAGCTGTGTACCCGTAAGTATACCTTAAACTGTTTACAGTGCTTACATGATGATATGAAAATGGATAGACTTAAAGGGGATGTCCCATAAAGTAACATTAAAAGGACCTTTCTCGCTCCCCACAATCAGCCTGACTATACTGTGTGCGGAATTATTAGGCAAATGAGTATTTTGATGACATCATCCTCTTTATACATGCTGTCCTACTCCAAACTGTATAGGCTTGAAAGCCAACTACCAATTATGTAAATGAAGCAATTTGCATCTCTGTAATGTGGAGGGTTGTGGTCTAATGACATCAACACCCTATATAAGGTGTGCTTAATTATTAGGCAACTTCCTTTCCTTTGGCAAAATGGGTCAGAAGAGAGATTTGACGGTCTCTGAAAAGTCAAAAATTGTGAGATGTCTTGCAGAGAGATGCAGCAGTCTTGAAATTGCAAAACTTTTGAAATATGATCACCGAACAATCAAGCGTTTCATGGCAAATAGCCAACAGGGTCACAAGAAGCGTGTTGATAAAAAAAAGGCGCAAAATAACTGCCCATGAATTGAGGAAGATCAAGTGTGAAGCTGCCAAGATGCCATTTGCCAGCAGTTTTGCCATATTTCAGAGCTGCAACGTTACTGGAGTATCAAAAAGCACAAGGTGTGCGATACTCAGGGACATGGCCAAGGTAAGGAAGGCTGAAGAACCATCACCTTGAATAAGAAACATAAGATAAAATGTCAAGACTGGACCAAGAAATATCTTAAGACTGATTTTTCTAAGGTTTTATGGACTAATGAAATGAGAGTGACTCTTGATGGGCCAGATGGATGGTCCCGAGGCTGGATCAGTAAAGGGCAGAGAGCTCCACTCCGACTCAGACACCAGCAAGGCAGAGGTGGGGTACTGGTATGGGCTGGTATCATCAAAGAATCCTCTCAAATACAACCTGCCTAATAATTCTACACACAGTGTAGTGGTGGTCGGTGCTCTCGTTCACTTCAATGGGACAGCAGAGATAGTTGAGTGCTGCACTTCAGCTATCTCTGGTGTCAGAGATTTTAATTTTTAATAGAAAATGTAAACAAAAAAGGAGGGGAAATTGTTTGTTTTTCATATCTTTATGGGGGTTTTTTAGCAGCGCAAAGTGCTGCTAGAAAATTGAAATAATTTAAGTAATAAATAAAGATGAGTGAGTAGTGAAATATTCGAGATTCGATATTTGTTTCGAGTAGAGCCTCAATATTCGACTACTCGATCGACTATCGAATCCCACAATAGTCTATGGGAAAAAATGCTTGTTTCAGGGGAAACCACTAACGACTAAAGGAGAATCACCAAGTCCACGAACAGCAGGAGGAGAGTGTTTAAGAGGCGCGCTGTGCAGTTAAAGCGCACGGACCCCATTAAAGTCTATGGGGTCCGTGCGCTTTAACTGCACAGCGCTTGTAGTTGCACTGATAAAAAGTCAGCTCCCTCGTAACCGCAAGCTGCCCGCTCTCCTGACTAGCAAGGACGAGCCTGCTGCAGAACCAGCATTGATTTTCCGCAGGCTCATCCTTGCTAGTCAGGAGAGCTGGCAGCTTGCTGTTACGAGTGAGCTGACTTTTTCTCATAGGAATGAATTGACCAGCGTTGATTGGCCAGTGTACAGCATTCGGCCAATCAACGCTGGTTCTGCCGGAGGCTCGTCTGTGAGGAGGCGGAGTCTAAAATCAGACCACAATGGAGCCTGCTGCAGAACCAGCAGTGATTTGCTGAATGCTATACACTGTATAGCATTTGGCCAATCAACGCTGGCTCTGAATCAAATATTTACTGCAAATAGCAGCAGTAGAATTCCATCGAGTACGAGTATTTCAAATACCGTAGTATTCCATTGAATACCTACTCGATCGAATACTACTCGCTCATCTCTAGTAATAAACCATCCCTGCCTTTCCGATAGGAGGTCCTACTGCAGTAACAGCCAACCCCCTGCTCTTGCAGCTGTATGATTTCATGTAGCTGCTTAACAGGGTTTTCCAGGACTAAGAAAATGTGACTAAAGTCAAGAAATGATTGTTATATGAATGAATAAACATAACTGAGCACCTGATATGTTAATTTTAACCATTTAAACCATTCCTCACATTTTCTGGATGCTTGAATACTTCTTAGTTTCCTCTTCCTGGTTGTGGGAGTGTCAGTGCTTTTCCAGGCATCCCATGTAGACTTCCATCAAAGTATTTTAGCAGGAAGTTACAGTGTTTTAAGACTGTGCTGTTCACCAATTTTCTTTACAAAACCATACATTTGCCATTTTACATAATAAAAAGTCTTATTGTATCTGCAGAAATGCTCTGGGGCGAGGTCAGCCCGGTTGGATGATCCAGCTGCTGCACTTATGTCTCTGGGACCAATTCGCCAAAAAGGTAATGCTGTCCCTTAAGGCAATGACTTCCCTGTTTTTGGATGAGAATGCGAACATTTTGTGTGGTCGTTTGTTGCGTTCACAGTAATGCCGCTCTTGAAGAAAAGATCTTATTGCTATTGTGCTGTTCCAATTCTCTGCACATGTTGCATAAACTTAAACAATATTTTCCATTATTTTTAATGTTACCATTTAACAGCACTAGGACCAATACTACAACCAGTCTTGCCATCTGCACCAGCACCAACACCCGCACCTCTGTCTTCGGGCACAGGTAAGTCATTCATCTATCAGGTAGACATTTTACTTTTTATACATTGGCAAGGATAGATGAAACTAAATACTAATCTCATGTGTATAACTGATTTTATAGGCGCTCCCAGGTCTGTGAAGTCATTGTCGTGACCAGCTCTGACATCAGCTTCTATTACTTACGCTAGGTTCACACCTGCGTTCGGGTCTCAGTTCTGTGGTTTCCGTCTTCTGCATGCAAGAAGACGGAAACCACAGACCGGGTCTGGCTGTGAGTGGCAGTGAGCGTTTTATGCTCTCCGCCACGAAACCGTTTTTTTTAAAAACCGGACACAGAGTACTGCATGTCCAACTCTGTGTCCGGATTTAAAAAAACTGTTTTGCGGCGGAGAGCATAAAACGCTCACCGGCGCTCACGGTCGGACAGCTTTCAAACCCATTCAAATGAATGGGTGAGAGAGACTCCTGCAGGTTTCCGTATCCTGCCTCTGTTTTGTGCAGGAAACGGAAACCTGCAGAGCGGAGAGCGGGCGCAGATGTGAATGAGCCCTTACCAATTATTTTTAATTATATGGCACAATTTTCAGTATTGTTTATTTAAACAAAATAATAATTTGTTAACCCCTTCCCGCACACAGACATCTGTTGATTTTTGTTTTATTTTTCCATTCACAGAGCCATATGAGGGGCTAATTTTTGCAGGACAAATTATGCTTTGTAATGTTACCATTTAATATTCCATACGAAGCTGGAAAAAATTCTGAATAGGGTGGAATTGGAGAAAAACTGCATTTGTGTGATTTTCTCACTGGCTTTGTGTTTAGGGTGTGCATCCAAAATTACACATCACCTGTATTCTGTGGGTCGGTACAATTGTGGGGATACTAAATTTATATAGTTTTATTTATGAGCATGTATTGCAGGCATTAGTGCCAGTTCTCTGCTGTATAATACAGCAGAGACCCAATGGCTATGGTGGCTTGAGAGGCTTCCATATTTACCTGATGGCAGATGTCGGGACAGGGCTAAATGTATCATTTGGTACATATTTACTGTAGAACAACAAACACTCGTGACGAACATATTGAACTGTTATCACCAGATGAGGATTGTCAGCATACCAATATTTTTGGGCCAAATGAATAGTGCATTTTTTGCATTGCTCAGTTGATTTATTATTATTATTATTATTATTATTATTATTATTATTATTATTATTATTATTTATTATTTTCTGTTGTATCACATTTGAAGTTTTTTTGTCTTTTTACAGGAGTTTCTACATCTCTCCTCATAGTGATTCTCACCCTTTGTTTTACCCTGATGACATATAACTGAGAAGTGAAAACATATTCAAAATGGAAACTGCAGGCAGAATAGTCGGTCGATTATTTCATAGGTTATGATAATCAGAAAAGAGTATTCCATTCTAATGCTGAATGTAACGCGGAAATGATCTGTTTACATGTCATTGATTCACTGGAGAATAAATTACAGTTTCTTATAATTATTATTATTAGCATGTCCATCTTTTATTATGTATCACATATTTAATTTATTTAGATTATTTATTTAATTTATTTACATTCAAGTTGTTGAAATAGGTGTCACCAGAAGATGACACCTTTACATAATTTTACTTAATTGTATGTATTTTGGGAATGAAAATCATTTTTATTTCAACAAGCTCTTATTTAAAATTTAGACCCATTTGGCTTCTTCAGCTTACATGTATTCTAACACATGACAAGTTGCAGAACTCCATTTACTAGGAAATCCTTCAGACTGTCTCCAGTTCCTCTCTGCTCTCTTCTGATTGACTTTCTAAGACCTGGTTCACATCTGCGTTCGGGGAGTCCGCTTTGGGACCCCCTAAATGGAATACCGAATGCATTAAAAAGTGGTGAGCAATGAAACCATACAGACCCCATAGACTATAATGGGATCCATGTGATTTCCACGCAGTCTCTGTACAGATCATGCCAAGAGAAAAGTACTTCAAGCAGCACTATTCTCTCCGAATGTTTCATGCGGAAACCACATGGATCCCATTATAGTCTATGGGGTCTTTGTAGTTTCATTGCTCACAGCTTTTTAATGTGTTTGGTATTCTGTTTAGAGGGCCCCCAAGTGGACTCCTCGAACGGAATACCAAATGCAGATGTGAACTGGGCCCAGTGCTGCACCTCCCATGAGGCAACCTGAAGCGAGCGCTTCAGGCGGCGCTATGCCAGGGCCTCAGGGATGGCGGCATTTTTGCTAACCTAAGCCAGTCCAGGACAAGCTGTCCTGGACTGGCTTAGCACGGAGCGGTGGTTTGGGGAGGCCACTGGAGCAGCGCTGCTCCAGCAGCCTCCCCTCACGCTCAGGCAGAGCGCAGGCAGTCTCCGGGCCTGCTCTCTGCCGGCAAACGGCGCTAAGCCCCGCCCCCTTTTGAGACACCAGGCCCCTCCGCTAAGCCCCACCCCCTCCTCCCAGCGGAGGGGGGGGGGCGGCTTTCTGTACTTCGGTCGGGCGGCGAAAGGAGCAGGTTCACCCCTGACTGGGCCTAAGCAGATTAAGGAGGCAAAGGGAGCAAAGTTAGTTTGTCAGTGTCCTTTCATCTTACTTTGACTATCCTTTAAAGGGGTACTTGGTGAAAAAATTGGAATATATTTTGTTGAACTATTTTCCTTTTTTTAATAGAAAAAGGCTGTAAAGTTCTCCCTAGCAACTGTCTAACTATGCATTGCCAGGGAGATGAGTGCAAACCGCAGTTGCCAAAGGGGGTGGAGGGTGGAGTACATCAAATAACCCTATATTCACATTGTATTGGAAAAGATCGGATTCTGATCGGCGATCGAGGAAATTTCACAATCACGATCAGAATTCCGATCCCGATCTTTTTAGGCGGAATCGAGGTTGGAGGTTATTTCCCACAATGCTTTGCTACTGGCCAAGCATTGTGGGAAAAGCTAACAATGTTAACACTAGCTAACATCTCTAGTAGCTAACACTTACCTGCACAGATAGCTGCCACTCCCCACTGTTCTCGCTCCTCCTCTCGCCTCGCTGCCCCCACCTCCCAGGTTAGTGTTACAGACCTAGGAAGAAGGCGGGGCTTGTGGCTTAGGGGAGTGTGGGCGGTTACTGGGAGGGGAGATGTGAGTGATGCACTCATGTCTCCCCGCCCTGGGTGAGAAAACGGTGAGCGTTTTATGCTCTCCGCTGCGAAACCGGGTTTTTTAATCCGTGCACAGAGTCGGACATGCAGTACTCTGTGTCCGGATTAAAAAAAACGGTTTCGCAGCGGAGAGCATAAAACGCTCACCAGTGCTCACGGCCGGACCCAGTCTGTGGTTTCCGTTTTCTTGCATGCAGAAGATGGAAACCACAGAACGGAGTGCCGAACGCAGGTGTGAACCTAGCGTCAGTAAAACTAGATCAATGACATACTGTATAGTATATATACTGTATGACATACTGTATAATATATATACTGTATAGTATACTGTATAGTATACAGTCTTAGAATAAGGCCACATGTATCAGGGTCTTTCCCATACCTCCCAACCGTCCCGATTTCGGCGGGAGGTATGTTCCGATTGAACACATACGCGAGTAAAGCAAGAGCTGTCACAGCTCAGCTCCTACCTTACTGCTGCACTCCGGCTTCGGCGTGTGTAGGCACGATGTGATGACGTCACATCAGGCCTACAACTATGTGAGTGGAGTGAGAGAGAGGAGAGAGCGACGGGGGAGCGTTGGAAGGTGAGTAAGTATTTGTGTTAAACATTGAGGGGAACGTAACTGTATGAAACTGGTGGCATATGGGGGGAGAACGGCATCACATTAGGGCAGATGAAGGGGGGAGAAGGGCATGGCATGACACTGGGGCAGATGAAGGGGGGGAGAACGGCATGGCACTGGGGCAGATGAAGGGAGGGTAGAATGGCATGGCATGACATGGGGCAGATGAAGGGGGAATGGCATGGCACTGGGGCAGATGAAGGGGGGGAGAATGGAATGACACTGGGACAGATGAAGGGGGGGAGAAACAATGACACTGGGGCGGATGAAGTGGGGGGGCATGAATCTGGGGGTAGAGATGGGGGGGACATGAATCTGGGGGCAGAGATGGGGGGGGACATGAATCTGGGGGCAGAGATGGGGAGACATGAATCTGGGGGCAGAGATAGGGGGACATGAAACTGGGGGCAGATAAAGGGGTTATATGAAACTGGGGGAGAGATGGAGGGGGGATATAATTTACAGGTGACTATAGGAGGATTATAATGTGTGGGGGCACATGAAAAATGAATGAGAATGGGCGGAGTCAACATAAAAGTGGGCAGAGCTACATTTGCCGCGGCGCGCACGCGTGCCACATATTTTGTCCTTCTTTCGGCTCTTCAGAAGTTGGGAGGTATGGTCTTTCCTGGTGTACGAGGCATGACATATCAATCCCACAATTTAACATACTGTTTCTGTGGTAGGGAAATGGAATCTGTCCCTATTGTGAGCAATACATATTTTATAGTGACTAGGGATTGATAAATAATATATATTATAATATATATTATAGGTTCATGAGAGAGCTGAGAATACATTTCAAATAGTATTGACATAGAAGGTCAGAAGGGGTAATGTCTCTCATTAGGGAGAGACTGGGAGGGACATAGTGGACATGCGTGCCCTGCTAAGAATTCTGGGTAAGGAATACAAATAAGGCCTCATTGGTGAAAAAGAGGAATTTGCTCCTAGCGCCACCTATTGGAAAGTAGCTTTCTCACCAATGAGGTGTTATTTGAATTCCTTATCAGGTGATATAGAAAATACTATATGTCATAGTATATGGTGCCATCTAGTGGTAAAATCATAGTATACATTATTAAGTAATTAAAACAACTACTTCTAAAGGAACCAAACAGATGGCCCAAGATTCAGTCTTTTATAGAAAGAGCTCTAAAAATGTGTAACTCTGAATTCAGCTCTTTTAATCTTTACTCCTGTTCATAGTATTTATCTGCACCACTTATGATGTGATGGACAGATCAGTGGCTCTTTTCTATCCGTGTGCATGTAAGCTGGGCCGTGGATGAACAACACGGATGGCACATAGATGATATGTGTACTGCCTGTGCTTCCATGGCCCCATTCACTGATCTCAGGGAGTCCAGGCCGCAAAGCAGTAAAGTGTCGGGTTTTTCTGTCCGCTTGAAAAGTCGGACATCTTTACTTGCAGACAGTGAAGGAAGGGCACGGAGTGCAAAAGAACGCACCCGATGCCCATTTAAATAAATGACAGGTGTCACGGACACAGCTAGTGTCCGCTCCTAATGTCCGTGCCAGATTTTGACACTAGGGGCGGACACTACCTGTCGGACACAGACGGTAGTGTGAACGCTCCCTTAGTCAGCTTCTCCTGTACTTGACTTGAGTTAAGATGTCTGCAGCGATTGTCATAGGTTTAGGTAAGAAAACAGACAGTAGTATTTAAAGGGATTCTACCATGAAAACCTTTTTTTTGTGGATAAGACGTCAGAATAGCCTTTGGAAAGGCTATTCGTCTTTTACCTTTAGACGTGGTCTCCGCTGCACCATTCCTTAGAAATACCGGTTTAAGGACTCTGCTCATTCTCATTTGTATTTTCATATGCCCCCACACAGTATAATTCTCCTACAGTCACCCGTACATTATATGCCCCCACATTGTAATGTTCCCTTCCAAATGCCCCACAGTATTAAGTCCCTCTCCTGGTGCCCCAGTTGAAACATGAAACTGGATCAGCTGGAGGGGGGGGTATTAGCAATGGGGGTAGTTGGAGGGGGTCAATAAATTAATGGCAGATGAATTGGCACATTAAACGGGGGGCAACTAGAGGGGGACATTAAACTCAGGCAGCTAGAAGCAGACATTAAACTGTAGGTGTAGCTGGAGGGGGACATTACACTGGGGGCAACTAGAGGCAGACAGGTCCCGCTCCAGCTACCTCCACGGTTTAATGCTCCCCTCCAGTTGTCCCCAGTTTAATGCCTGCAGTTTAAGTGCCCCCCTTCATCTGCTCCATTTCATGTCCCCCCTCCATCTCTGCCCCCAGTATAATGACAAACACATACACACACAGACACACACACAAACACACTCACACTCACACTCTCTCTCTGCCCATCCTGCATCTCACATCCCCCTTCCCCCTCAGTACCTTACACGCATCTCTTCATCGCACGGGACACTGAAACGCCCACCTAGTCACATGACCATGTGATGTTGATGAGACTCCGCGGACTGTTATACCCCAAACCACCCGTCCCATCTCCCCATATAGCGGTCACCAACTAAGAGGAAGATGAGACTCCACGGGTTCTTTTCTTTTTTTTTTTTTTTTAAATGTAGATTGCGTGCCCCATATAGGGATCACAATGTACTTTTTTTTTTTTTTTTCCTATCAGTATGTCTTTGTAGAATGAGAGGAAATCCACGCAAACACGGGGAGAACATACAAACTCCTTGCAGATGTTGTTCCTGGCAAGATTCGAACCCAGGATTCCAGCGCTGCAAGGCTGAAGTGCTAACCACTGAGCCACCGTGTTGCCCCGAGACTCTACTGGTTCTTATACCCCAAATCACCCACCCCACCTCCCCATATAGCGGTCACCAGCTAAGAGGAAGATGAGACTCCACGGGCTGTTATACCCCAAATCAGACACCCCCCCCCCCATACTCTCCCCCTCGACTCCAACTCCCCCCCACTACACTTTACTAGCTTTGGCAATGCCAAATATCCATTCGGACGTGCCAATAAAGCCTATTTGATGTGATGTCACATAGGGTCCTTGAACCATAGTGAAGCGGAGGAATGATTGTTCAGTAAAACATTAAAGGGACATAGCGGGACATGTAGGAAGCTGCACGGGACCGCGGGGCAGGGGTATGGAAGAGGGACTGTCCCGCCGAATGCAGGACACTTGGGAGGTATGGGTGTGTTTCATTGAATTTAATGGGTCAGTGTGCTAGCCATGAAAAATAGTCGTGTGCATGTAGGCTAAGGGGTGGAAAAATACCCCTTCCGGATTTGGACTTTGCAGCTAATCAGAATTTTTTGTGTTTTGAAGACTAAATGGAGAAGATTATTTTTAAAGATTTGAAAAGCTTTAGTTGCTAATGCTAGGTTCACACTAACATGGCCTCTCCATTGTTCTGGTCCATTGGGGGAACACAATGGTTTCATGCGCTTACACATGGAATCTGACGGACCCCATTGACTATAATGGAGTCTGGTAGGTGCCTGTCGATTTTTAAATTAAAACTGGAGGACTAGGACTTCTTTTTTTTAATGTAGATTGTGAGCCCACAATGGAACTTACAATGTACTTTTTTTCCCTATCAGTATGTCTTTTTGGAATATGGGATGGAAATCCATGCAAACACAGGGAGAAGTAGGGAGGACTAGGATTTCTTTCCTCCGTTGATTTTCAAGCAGACACTGCTTCAGAGTTGGAAACCCAGATACAGATGTGAACATAGCCTAAGTTTTAGCTTTCAGATATAGCATTGTTGACAATTATGCCTTGACTACACCATGGCACAGGACTTTAACACAACTTTTTCATTTGTTTTTCATTGGCTTTAGTTGTGCAGCAAGTTGATATAGCCAAGCTACATCTGTTATGTTGCATTGCATTTTAATAGTAAGACTTTTTTCATATTGTTGCCAGATGGTGGCGGTAGAGTAACACAAATGTATCCTGAATTTGTCATGTATCTTGTATCTGTTGAGCTTCTTTGCTTTGTGCATCTCAAGTGACTGATTTAAAGGCTGTGCACAGCTTTACAAACATGTTTTATGTTGCTCCAATGCATCTAAAATGAAAAGTGAATCAAATTTATAAATTGCTTTGTTTTCTTTATCCTACTGTTTTGTGTATTCAGCTCCCAGTCTGTCCCCAGGGTGAAGCATATTAAGTCAGTAACACTCTTATATAGGTCAGGCTCACCTGTCTTTTATTCCATAAAATTTCATGCTTGGGTTGCCGAGATATTTATATTGATGTATGCAAATGAGTAATCTGGAGCACCGAGGGCGTGCCAATCTTCTACGTCCCTCACTGGTCTAATACTCCTTCATTTCTTCCTCCATTTTTTGAGTAACAGGGTCAGGAAGTTTGGTGACACACGACTGGGATTGAACGGCAGAGATGGCACATTGAGTTTTGTGAACACTGTGCACAAAACGGACAGGAATTGGACTTCATGACTTACAACCCCATACACATGAAAATAGAAATGAAGGGGAAAAAAACACAGCTAGCACACTGACTGAAATCTCAGCAATGGAGCAATGCATGCAGCAATGGAGCCGCCCTCAGTGCACCAGCCTTCTCATTTGCATATTGAAAAATAAATGAATATCTCATCAATGGAGGCATGAATTTTCATGGGGAAAAAGGAGGTATATTCAGGTGAGGGGGCGTTCATACTTGCCCCTGGTTTCCACCCTGCGCCTCTTCCCTGGGTCTCCATCCTCAGCCCGGAGAAACTGAACCAGGGACGGCTTGCCAGCGGTCAGCTTTAAAACCCAATCATTTGAATAGGTTTTTAAAGGTGACCACCAGTGTCCGCCTCTGGCCTTTTTGCAGAGAAACCAGTTTCCCCACGGAGAGGCCGCAGGCGGACACTGGTGGTCACCTTTAAATACCCATTCAAATGAACGGGTTTTAAAGCTGACCGCCGAAAAGCCATCCCCAGTCCAGTTTCTTGGGGTTGAGGATGGAAACCTGACGCACAGGACGGGCACCAGGTGCAAGTGTAAGCACCCCCGGAACCTGACCTATCTAATTATATGGCTGTCTTAATCTGCTTAACCCTGGTGACAGACTCCCTGGAGTCTATTAGTATATAGTAGTTTGTGGGATTGTTTTGGAACGTTCAGGCCACACCCGCTTATTACGAGCCAATTGCCCATCTCCAAGTGAGGCCCGCTTTTGGAGGACCCATCATTAAAAGTCTTGATTTTTCTGAACCAATATCAGTATTAGTTTTTTTGAGTGAACTCAGTTCTGCAGTTTGCATTAGTGATATGCTATTGACTGATGACTTGTCACCGAGCTATAATTCTACTATAATGAACCAGGTCATGGGTATAAATATAGAAGCTTAAAAATAAACTTATTTCATGTGATCTAGCACAAGGTTTGGTGCTTTGTTAGGTATAAAAGGATGCATTTACCATTAGTCTGCTTGTTCTCGCTGTGCGTCATTTCTCATGATACAATTGTGATGATGGATTCAAATGAACCGCAGCTAAAGATAGGAGCAGCATCACTGCAAAGCACAAAGTAGGCCAGTACATTCACTCCACCATACACCACTTATACCTAAACACTGTTTTATGTGCAAGAAAATCTACATTGGAAATTTACTTAAAATTTCTCAATATTGTTTCCGTAAACTTACACTCATGGCAAATTGCAAAAGAACAATGACTTCACAGCCAGTCTGGAGTCTAGTTAAAGAGAATATTTCACCAGAAAATTACCAATTTTGTTAAAGAGGATGAGCTTTCTCCACCGTCACCAATTCTTGTTCTTAACACCTGTTAATAGGCTCTCCTTCACTGATTCCAAGCACAGATGGAATTTTCTCTCTAGCCCTCACCATTCCTGAGCAACAAGGGCAGTTAGTTTTGGTGCCTGTTGTCCTATTTAAGCTCTGTAATGTCAGGCAGGGGGTGTGACTCAGAGCTCCAATCAGAGCAGCCAGTGACAGAGCTCAGAATCACACCCCTTGTCTGCACCTGCCTGAAACTGCCCCTATGACATTACACCGCCTATATAGCATATCAAGCACCAAAACTAACAACATGTATTGCTCATGATTTGTGGGGGTTAGAGAAAAACTTTTGAATGTTCCGGAATCAGTGCAGCCCCTATTACTTCATATAAATTTCCATGTCACTACGTTTTTAAATCAAATGCTAAATGCTGTAATTTTGAATCTGGTCAGTAAGCCTAATAAAAGGCCAACACTTGCCAATTTTGTAGGGTTTATCTTTTCTGCAGTCACCTCATTTACATCATTGATAAGACAGAGATAGAATTACAGCAGAAGATAATACCACTGGCTGATCATTGCATCCACTACTGACAATAGATGATGTCACAGCTTATCTATCCATCCCAAACAATTCCCCCATATAGCGCCTGCCTAGGAAACCCTGACTCATCAGCCTGACTGATTTATTATAACATATGGCAATTTTGTAAGCATCCTCCTTCTTCTTCTGAGCCCCGCCATGTACCCATACAACACTTTACAACCACATATTTACGTGCTCATGAGAAATTGTGCAACAAACTGTGGGGCACTTTTTATTATTTAACCCCTTGTAAAAATGAAAAGAAATTGAGACTAAATAGACAGTTTATTGGATACTTGTAATTTTTCATTTTTACGTCCAAGTAAAATCTGTGGAATGGCTGTGGGGGTCAAAATGCTCACGCTTGATCATTTCTATGAGGGGTGTCTTTCTCTCCTTTAATAGTCCTCTTATATATACTAGCCTCCCCCTTACAAATAACTATTCCCTGTTTATATGTAGCAACTCCTTATACATAATAGTTCCTCCCTTATACAAGATAGCCCTATAAATAAATATATATATATATATATATATATATATATATATATATATATCAGTCTCCCCCTTATAACAGCCCCCTCACATATAATTGTTCCCAGTGGCGTAACTACCACGGAGGCAGCAGAGGCAGCTTCCACAGGGCCCGGGACATTAGGGGCCCGGTGACAGCTGCTACCGCTGCTATCATTATACTCGGAGGTCTTTTCGGACCTCCGAGTATAATGATCGGGGCCCCCTCTTGGTGGAATACTTTCCACCAACAGGGGGCCCCGGAGCTGCAGCACAGACTGAGCACAGCTGACACACAGGAGCTGCAGGTCTGGCTACTCTCAGCGCTTCAGGACGTTCCCCCTCTCTCCCCCCTCCCTTTCTCTGCCTGTCCTCTGCCCACCAATGAGAGGGCTGAGGAGAGCCCAGGAGGCGGGGCTTATCCCTGCCGAGCTCCTGCCGTCCTGCAAGAGGAGAGGAAGAAGCTGCTCCAGGAAAGTGAAACCAAAGCTACACAGGTACATACTGGGGTTACTTATTAATGTCAGGCATTTGGGGTGATTACTTTTGTTTTAGTAACTCCATGTGCCTCATATTAATAGCAGTTAACCCTATCATGTCCCTCACATTAACCCCTGTGTGCCTCACCATAAGAGTTACTGATATGTGAGACATATGGGGGTAATAGTAATGAAGATACTTTATTATTACCTCCATGTCTCTCACATAACAGTAACTCTTATGTGAGGTACACAAGGGTTAATGTGAGGGGGACATGATGGGGTTAACTGCTATTAATATGAGGCACATGGAGTTACTAAATTGTAATGCACATGACCAGATTTTTTTATCCACAATTGTCCTGGTATAGCGGTGACGTGACAGTATTTAGTCCTGTAGGGGCCACTATGGGACATAATACTGTGTGTAGTGGCCACTATGGGGTATAATACTGTGTGCAGGGGCCACTAAGGGACATAATACGGTGTGCAGGGGCCACTATGGGACATAATAATGTGTGCAGTGGCCACTATTGGGTATAATACTGTGTGCAGTGGCCACTATTGGGTATAATACTGTGTGCAGGGGCCACTAAGGGACATAATACGGTGTGCAGGGGCCTCTAAGAGACATAATACGGTGTGCAGGGGCCACTATGGGACATACCGGTAATAATGTGTGCAGTAGCCACTATTGGGTATAATACTGTGTGCAGGGGCCACTATTGGGTATAATACTGTGTACAGGGGCCACTATGGGGGATAATACTGTGTGCAGGGGCCTCTAAGAGACATAATACTGTGTGCAGGGGTAGGAGGGACTTGGTCGAGATCTTCGGTGTCGGGGGGGCCCCATGTCAAAAGTTCGCCACGGGGCCCCACCATTCCTAGTTACGCCACTGATTGTTCCCATTCTATAAGAGCCCCCCTGATATATCAGTCCCACCTTTATAATAGAACCCCCTTATATATAATTGCTCTCTTATAATAGAGTTCCGTATATATAATAGTTCCTCTTCTATAGTAGCCCCCTTATATATAACAGTGCCCCTTATAATAGCCCACTTATATTTAACAGCCCTCCTTATATATAGCAGTCTCCTCCTTATAATAGCCTCTCTTATATACTGTATAATAATTCCTCTCTTAAAATATTGCCCCTTATATAAAATAGTTCTTCCATTATAATTAATAGCCCCTTACATTTAGTAGTTTCTCCATTATAAATATTAGCCCTCTATAACTAATATTTGCCCCTTTAGCATTTAATCCCTACCCCTTACCATAAAACAATACATTTTGTACTCACCTTACCGCTATCCTACATTGAGTGGAGCAGCCAAAGACTCTCCCTGTAGGACTGGTATAGGTGGCGCAATAAAGTGACGTCATCACACCACCTACACCACAACGTTCTGTGTGTTACCAGCAGTCTTCTATGGCAGATCATGGACTTTTCAATTCCCTGCTCTGTGAGAGAATGAAGCAATATCGATGTGCACAGCACAGCGCGCCAATACAGCTGTGGAGCTCCCTTGGGGACGGGGCCCTGGGCAATTGCCCAGTTTACTCTCCCCCTAACGTCGGCCTTGATAATGCCCTACATTGCACATGTTATATGATCACAAATTTTATGATAATGTCCCAATGTATCCGTAAATTTATTGCACTTGTGTAATACTTGACATGCAGTACAAATTCCATATGGATAAAATCCTGGGAATTTTTGAGAAACTTTGGAGAGAGCAGAACGTCTGAAGTGGCCATGAACCAGAAGATTTCCTATGGTATTTGCCCTTCTATACCCAGATGTGACATCAGGATACAGATGGATTTTTATATCTGGATCTTGCAATAGTATATCCCAATGTCTAATGAGAATAGAATGGTCTAGATTTCCATTCTGGCAGTGGGGCATCCGACGGACTTATGAAGAAGCCGAAGTCTTTTCATGAATCTCCACTTCCTTGTGCCACTTGGGACATTTTTTAAGACTGGTGTACAATTCAGCAGTCTTAATAAATTTGCCCTGTTGTCATCTTCTAAGTTCTAGTTTCCCTGCAGATTGAGGCATGTTCCCTGCAAGATTTCCATTTTGCTACACTCATATCACCCTCTACCTTCTCAAGGCTCCCAGGAACTTCCATAGAGAAATATTCCCAAGGAATGATGATGTCACCAGCATCGTTTATAGTAGATGATGAGATTTTGGTGAGAAGAAATGTTTAATTATTCCCAACATGTTTAAAGGGATTCTACCATTAAAACCTTTTTTTGTGTGTGTGGATAAGACGTCGGAATAGCCTTTAGAAAGGTTATTCGTCTCTTACCTTTAGACGTGGTCTCCGCTGCGCCATTCCTTAAGAAATACCGTTTTTTACCTCTCTCACAGATCTCTTGCAGCAATGGGGGCAGGCCCCATCGCTCAAACAGCGATGACTCATTTGCATACCGGTAAAAAACGGTATTTCTAAGGAATGGTGCAGCGGAGACCACGTCTAAAGGTAAGAGACGAATAGCCTTTCTAAAGGCTATTCCAAAGTCTTATCCACAAAAAAAGGTTTTAATAGTAGAATCCCTTTAAGATTAAATTTCTGATCTCATAAGATAACTCATTTCTTATAAATACAACCTTTTGCATATTGGCAAACTATAGATGAAATGTTGAGTCTTTCATTGAAAATGGCTTGACCGTTGTCACTCACCCATGGTGTAGGAAAGCAAAAAATGGTCAAGCATCTAGACCAGGGGTATAAAACTGACTGACCAGGGGCTGCGTGTAGCCCACAATGTTTTTTTTTACTGCGGCCTCCAAACGTCTCTGGCATTCCTATATTTAGGATCCCATTGTTTCTATTAACTGGAACATCATTATTATTTCACCATCTCTATATTTTTGTAGATTCCTACAGAGATGACTATCATGGTCTTTTCACTCTCAAAGTATTTGTGTTTTCTCCAGGCCTGGCAGTAGGTGGCGCCGATGTTTGTTTTTTTTCTCCTCTTGTCTTAGGCTGTATTCACACTGAGTAACGCTGGCGTTTTTTGTGCTTATTTTTGCACATAGTGCCGCGTTAACGCCGCGTAGCGCCGCGTTAATGCCGCGCTATTTTGCGGTGGCGTTGCCCGGCGTTAACGTATACGCGGCGTTAACGCGGCGCTACGCTGCGTTAACGCAGCGCTATGTACAAAAATAAGCACAAAAAACGCCAGCGTTACTCAGTGTGAATACAGCCTTAATGTGCTTCTTTTTGAGCCACTCATTTCTTGCCTTGGCTGTATGTTTTGGGTCATTGTCCTGCTGGAATACCCGGCCTTGACCCATTTTTAATGTCCTGGCGGAGGGAAGGAGGATTTTATGGTACATGGCTCCATCCATTCTCCAGTTGATGTGGTGACGTAGTCCTGTGCCCTTAGCAGACAAACACCCCCAAAACATAATGTTTCCACCACGATGCTTGACAGTGGGGCTGATGTTCTTTGGGTCATAGGCAGCATTTCTCTTCCTTCAAACACGACAAATTGAGTTAATGGCAAAGAGCTCAATTTTTGTCTCATTTGACCAATCTGAATGACTCTGAGAGTGATTGGGAGAAGGTGCTGTGGTAGCCCAGAGATGAGAATCCTGAACAGGCTTTCCATAGGTTCAGTAATAGCGCATATAAAAATGGGTCTTTTTAACTAGACAACTCCTATTAGTTGTTTTTTTATCTTACTCAATTGTGTAAATTTTTTTATCCAGTGTTATACAAGATGTGTTAAGACGCTAGGTTCACACTAGTGCCCGGAGTCCGTTCTTAGCTTTACGTTTTCGGCATGCAGAAGGTGGAAAGCTGTCAGACCGGGTCCGGCCGTGAGCGCCAGTGAGCATTTTATGCTCTCCGTCGCGAAACCGGTTTTTTAAAACCGAACACAGAGTACTGTATGTCCGACTCTGTCCGATTTAAATAAACGGTTTCACAGCAGAGAGCATAAAACGTTGACCAGCGCTCACGGCCGGACAGCTTTCTCAGCCATTCAAATGAATGGGTATGAAAGAGTCCTGCAGGTTTCCGTCTCCTGCTTAGTTTTGTGCATGAACAGAGACCGGGCACAGATGTGAACGAGCCCTAAGTGAGAAACCTCAAAGAGCGTTCAATGACTAAAAACATGGTATTGAACCATTGGCTCACTGTAGGTTTATCCTTAATGAGCTTCTGTTAAAGAACTTCCCTTGGGGACCAGCACATATGGTATTGACTTGTGTCACAGACTAGTCAAAGCAGAAGAAATATATCCAGAAGGATTATAGTATATACTGAATTATGAGAAACCTGCCAGAAGTAGCCCATGGTCAACCCATACCTTACGTTATTCGTATTTTAGTTGCTATTGATTTCTTCCAAATGTATATAAAGAAGGTTGGAAATAAAATAAAAAACTATTCTGAAAAAATGAATATGCCTACACTGAAATGGAATATTCAAACAGGGATAGCCTAGTAATATACAGTATTGCAAATGTTTTAGGCATGTTTGGAAACAGTGGCGTAACTAGGAATGGCAGGGCCCCGTGGCAAACTTTTGACATGACCCCCCCTCCCCCGACCAACGCTGAAGACCTCGACCAACTGACCCCTACCGCTCCCCCCACGCACGCGCATTTCTGCTCACATGATAATACCCCATATTAGCCTCTGTACACAGTATTATGTTCCATAGTGGCCCCAGTACACAGTATTGTGTTCCATACTGGCCCCAGTACACAGAATTATGTCCCCATACTGGCCCCAGTACACAGTATTATGTCCCCATACTGGCCCCAGTACATAGTATTATGTCCCCATACTGGCCCCAGTACACAGTATTATGTCCCCATACTGGCCCCAGTACACAGTATTATGTCCCCATACTGGCTCCAGTACACAGTATTATGTCCCCATACTGGCCCTAGTACACAGTATTATGTCCCCATACTAGCCCCAGTACACAGTATTATGTCCCCATACTGGCCCTATTACACAGTATTATGTCCCCATACTGGCCCCAGTACACAGTATTATGTCCCCATACTGGCCCTATTACACAGTATTATGTCCCCATACTGGCCCCAGTACACAGTATTATGTCCCCATACTGGCCCCAGTACATAGTATTATGTCCCCATACTAGCCCCAGTACACAGTATTATGTCCCCATACTGGCCCTATTACACAGTATTATGTCCCCATACTGGCTCCAGTACACAGTATTATGTCCCCATACTGGCCCCAGTACACAGTATTATGTCCCCATACTGGCCCCAGTACACAGTATTATGTCCCCATACTGGCCCCAGTACACAGTATTATGTCCCCATACTGGCCCTATTACACAGTATTATGTCCCCATACTGGCCCCAGTACACAGTATTATGTCCCCATACTGGCCCCAGTACACAGTATTATGTCCCCATACTGGCACTATTACACAGTATTATGTCCCCATACTGTCTCCAGTACACAGTATTATGTCCCCATACTGGCCCTATTACACAGTATTATGTCCCCATACTGGCCCCAGTACACAGTATTATGTCCCCATACTGGCCCCAGTACATAGTATTATGTCCCCATACTGGCCCCAGTACACAGTATTATGTCCCCATACTGGCCCCAGTACACAGTATTATGTCCCCATACTGGCCCTATTACACAGTATTATGTCCCCATACTGGCTCCAGTACACAGTATTATGTCCCCATACTGGCCCCAGTACACAGTATTATGTCCCCATACTGGCCCCAGTACACACTATTATGTCCCCATACTGGCCCTATTACACAGTATTATGTCCCCATACTGGCCCTATTACACAGTATTATGTCCCCATACTGGCCCCAGTACACAGTATTATGTCCCCATACTGGCCCCAGTACACAGTATTATGTCCCCATACTGGCCCCAGTACACAGTATTATGTCCCCATACTGGCCCCAGTACACAGTATTATGTCCCCATACTGGCCCCAGTACACAGTATTATGTCCCCATACTGGCCCCAGTACACAGTATTATGTCCCCATACTGGCCCTATTACACAGTATTATGTCCCCATACTGGCCCCAGTACACAGTATTATGTCCCCATACTGGCCCCAGTACACAGTATTATGTCCCCATACTGGCACTATTACACAGTATTATGTCCCCATACTGGCTCCAGTACACAGTATTATGTCCCCATACTGGCTCCAGTACACCGTATTATGTCCCCATACTGGCCCCAGTACACAGTATTATGTCCCCATACTGGCACTATTACACAGTATTATGTCCCCATACTGGCTCCAGTACACAGTATTATGTCCCCATACTGGCTCCAGTACACAGTATTATGTCACCATACTGGCCCCAGTACACAGTATTATGTCCCCATACTGACCCCAGTACACAGTATTATGTCCCCATACTGGCCCCAGTACACAGTATTATGTCCCCATACTGGCCCCAGTACAAAGTATTATGTCCCATACTGGCCCCAGTACACAGTATTATGTCCCCATACTGGCCCCAGTACACAGTATTATGTCCCCATACTGGCCCCAGTACACAGTATTATGTCCCCATACTGGCACTATTACACAGTATTATGTCCCCATACTGGCTCCAGTACACAGTATTATGTCCCCATACTGGCTCCAGTACACCGTATTATGTCCCCATACTGGCCCCAGTACACAGTATTATGTCCTCATACTGGCCCCAGTACACAGTATTATGTCCCCATACTGGCCCCAGTACACAGTATTATGTCCCCATACTGGCTCCAGTACACAGTATTATGTCCCCATACTGGCTCCAGTACACAGTATTATGTCACCATACTGGCCCCAGTACACAGTATTATGTCCCCATACTGACCCCAGTACACAGTATTATGTCCCCATACTGGCCCCAGTACACAGTATTATGTCCCATAGTGGCCCCAGTACACAGTATTATGTCCCATAGTCGCCCCAGTACACAGTATTATGTATTATGTCCCATAGTCGCCCCAGTACACAGTATTATGTCCCATAGTGGCCCCAGTACACAGTATTATGTCCCCATACTGGCCCCAGTACACAGTATTATGTCCCATTGTGGACACACATGAACAATTATTATACTCTGGGGTCTTTTCAGACCCCAGAGTATAATAATCGGGGACCCAGAGGGATATAAACTTAAACTACTGTTACTTACCTATCTCCCAACTCCCCTGCATTCTCTGTCACTGTCGGTCATCTTCCAGGACGTCATGTGACCGAGGCCCTGCATCGCGGGCCATATGACGTCACGCAAGTAGGCCCGAAGCCTGCCCGGAGCCTGGAGAGGTAAGTAACACAGTTTTTTATGTTATCTTACCTCCGATCGTTATACTGGGGGGTCCGAAAAGACCCCCGAGTATAATAGTGCTTGTAGGGCCCGCGCCGTCACTTACCGATCCCTGCCAGGATCAGTAAGTGCATAGGGCCCATTATCGGCTGGAGTGACTTCAGCCGGTAATGGCCTATTAAAAAAAAAAGAAAGAAATGCAGCGGTAGCGGCTATCGCCGGGCCCCTAATGTCCTGGGCCCTGTCGCAGCTGCTACCACTGCTACTACGGTAGTTACGCCACTGTTTGGAAGTAATGCAAAAAAGTAGAATCCTTTCCATTCTAACAAACCCCGTCTGACCTTTCCCTAAGAGTTCTCTGCAGATTTTAGCAGCTGTAGCTATTTGTGTATCTTTTTCAGAAGTCTCCCCCTCCTTTTACCTCTTGTGTCTCCTCTATTTCCTCATAAAGTGTAAGCTATTGCTCCTATTATTTTGTATGTAAATTCTGTTACACTGTAATGTCTTACTGTACCCTCTGGTTTGTAAAGTGACACTATATAAATAAAATGATTATGAATTATTATTATTATTCCCCCTCTCCTCTCCATAGACTTATATGTATGAAGTATCTCAGTCTGATAAGTGGTGAAGGAAACCGAGTTCTGTAATAATACATATTACTGTTTCTTACATTCACCTGCACCTTGTTTTATACTTGGAGGAACACTGAACTGAATTGAACTAAGGAACTCTATGACTTGAGCACTAAGTGACTTCTTGAATCAACATAATTTCACCTGCCGTTCCAAGCAAACTAGGATACAATATAGCAAGTATTGTGGATACCGAGATTACATTTTCAAGTGAAACATTCAGAAAGAATGATAAAAAATGATCTTTAAGTGTGTACAATTTCTGAAGCCTGAGTACAAGGATATTACAAGACAAATGCACAGAATATTGTCTTGTCCAATTCCGCTGGATTTCCATCATGTAATGAACTTGTTGAACCCGGCTTCCATCTCATAACACCCAGGCGCTGAGCTATATAATTAACCCTCCAAAGTTTGTACAGTTTAGACTTTGATTAATACTTTTCATGCTGCTAAATTCTCCAGCAACACTATTAGACAGGTCTGTGATATTGCTCAGCGCGTTGATTGATTGAATGAACTCGCTCTCCTCTACTCTGTAGCGATTTCTTCAAGTATTTGGAAGCTGGCAAAAAAGTATGACTATTGATTTGCCAGGCACTGCTTGAGGGCCTTATCTGCAAACACATTATTCTTTATGACTTTCAATAATTCTGCTGAGCGTACTGAACTTCTTAGCATTTCGGGGCTTATGATTCTCATGGGTTACGTTCAATCTACTGTATATCAAACCAGAGGAGCAACTGAGTTTAACCCTATTCTTCTAAGTTAAAGACTACGGGGCAAATGTGATATCGCCCTACACCACATTTCTAGTATTTTTATCCTACTCACATCACTTTTTGAAAAGTGGTCATATTTATCATCATTTGCACTGGTGGTGGTAGACTCCCATTAAAGGGGTATTTCCATGAACATAACCACAATTAATTTTTTGGACAATTAGAAGTTAAAGGGATTGTGGCATTTCAGACACATCAATAGTTTAGATGATAAGTGTCAGATAACTGGGAGTTCCTCTTAAGCCTATCTATAAATGAAGCACCGGTGCACTTGTATGGCCAGCTGTCCATTCACTTGTGTCTGTGGAGCTGCTGGGACTGCAATTTCTGGAAGCTCCATAGAAGGGAGTGCAAGGCTGGTCACAAAAGTGTATCGGCACTTCATTCACAACCAGAGGTGTAACATGAAGCTCTGAGCCCCATTGCAAACTCTACAATGAGGCCCCTGCCTACTATGTGTGATTTAGAATAGTAGTATATTTTACATGGCAAAGGAACCTTTGGGGTCCCTTTAGGGTCCAGGGCCTGATAGTGACTGAGATTGTTGCACCTTTTATAGCTACACCACTGTTCACAAGTAGATCCTCATTCTCTTGAGCAGTTGAACCTCCAGCGATCTGACACTTATCCACTATCAACTGGATAGTCTGTAATGGCACAACCCCTTTAAATATTTTTGAAAAACTTATTAAAAATTTTCATAGTTTTAATGATTTTCTCTAACCATCTTAGTGGTGACAGTTTGTTGTCTCGATCGGTTGCCGCTGAATGTAGGGACCTTCTATGGTTTAGCTTTTTTCAGAAATGATTTCCTCATTGTGGTCAGGGTATCTTCTCATAAATGTAGTGTCCCTGCCTGATAACCTGTCCACAATAAGGAAATAATGACTTTTCTGACAAATACCACACCATAGAATTTTTCTGCTTTCATGGTCATATCCATTGGCTCTTTAAACACTGCCACTATTAAGATAGTTACAGTTTATTTATTGTCATGGTTTTTTTTTCTAAATAAACCAGTTTGCTGCATATTATATGTCTCTGTCTTTACTTGACTTCCCCTCAAGTGTTAACACAAAGTGATGTCACAATACAGGAGCAATGTACACAGTGATGTCATAGTACATGGCTAATCTATCTTCTTGCATTACATTACAGGTCCAGCAGTGATGTCACAGTTCAGGGATAATGTATACTATGACATCATAGTTCAACAATACTGTACATAAAAAATTCAATATTTGTACTGCGACATCTGAGCATAGGAAAAAAAACATTAAGATATCACACGCAGACATTATGATATCCCAGAACATGGATATCATAGGGCAATGTTCTGTCTGGGCACCGAACGAAATATTGCAAGAAGTAAATCTACAAGGTCCTGGGAAAGGCAAAAGCACAAGGCACAGCAACCCTGACTCTCCATAGTAAATAGAAGTATGGGGCCAAATTCAAAATTCCTGTTCCCCCTTCCATTCTGCACAGTCATCACTACCTGCACCGTACATGTGTCTCTTTGGAAATGGCCCCCTTAGTTACTATAATTTATAATTCTTGTCATATGTGTATGGAGAGGCATATAACCAAATATAGTAAGAAAGCTTGGTGTTATGAAGACAATCCGAAACTGGTATCTGTCACTTGGATTCAGGAGTATTGTAAAATGACACTAAATCACATTTTATATAAAAAAGGTCGATGAAAGAGACGCAATCTGTAGTGCACATCTGTTCTGTGCAGCAAATATTGCTATGACATTTAAACACAGTCCCAATGTTCTCTTACATCTGTAAGACAATTAAAAGGGATTTCTATGTCTAGCTTTTATTAAATTCCACAATACCAGACACAAGTCCCGGTATAGAAATAGGAGTTGTAGAGGCTACAGTCACAGCCGGGGTCTCCTGACTGCATGGGGGCTTACAGGGTCCTGAACATACCACGATAGTGTATCTGTAATATATAGAAAGCATTGTTTTATAATAAACTTTTTAAAGTATCTTTTTGTTTTCAGAAGGGGTACCATGTCTCCTTAGAAAATGACATTGCCATGTAGTTCGAGACAACACATGCACAATCACATCCTTTGCTGAGACAGTCATCTTTTATTTTTTATGCTAATTTACAGTCCCGAGTGCTGCGGGCCCGGAGCACTGTATTAAGCTACACGCTCAACATCATACAGCATATTCCACATGCGACAAAATTTGAAACAACAGGAAAAATCCAGAATCATCTCATTTTTACTGTTTCATGTTGCCCAGAACCTTACACAGCTCTATACAGAGAAATAGAAAAGTTCCGGTTGTCACAATAAAGCAATGCAATACATTTTTGTTTCCTTCAAAGATTTTTATTTTTAAAATGTATTGAAACATGAATAAAACTATATGGAACATGTCATATTGCACAGAATATTAAATGGTGTCAATATAAAATGCAATTCATCCTGCAAAAAGTAAGCCTTTAAAGGGATTTTATCTTTAGGACCCTTTTTTAACTAAGTACACGTCAGAATAGCCTTAAGAAAGGCTATTCTTCTGTTACCTTAATTATTCTGATCCGCACTGCCGTTCCTGAGAAATTACTTATTTCTTCCTTATGTAAATGAGTTTTTGGACAACATCCGAAAACTCTCCAGCGATGCCTCTATCTTCTCCTGACCACCTATTTCCCAGGTCATCGGCCACATTTCAGCCAAAAGCGCCGACTGCACATGGCCATCAGCCATCATGGTCATGAATGCCTCCGATCTTTGAGATTTCACAGAATGTAAAATATTAGACATGAGCCGACCATGCATATCCATCGGCCATTTTCCTGTGGCACTCATGCATGGTCGGTGCATGTCTAATATGTTCCATTCTGTGAAATCTCAAAGATCAGAGGCATTCATGAGCATCTATGCATTAAATAATCCTATTACATGGATACATACTGAACAATTAAATTTTTATATCCCTACATTTGCAGGGATATGAAGTTTTTACAGATTATAGTTGTAAAACCTAAAATCCATTTTGCGTACTGTTAACCTTTTAAAGAACCTGAAATGCTAACCATATAATTTATCCTAATATACGTAAGGCTGTATTTTGTGGAGTTCTCACATTCTGGTGAGTATTGATGTAAAGGTTTTACTTTCCTGTATCTGACTATACAATTAAGATAAAGGACAGAAACTTCAGAAAATCAATCAGTCACAGAGCAGAATCTGAAAAGGTCGAACTTGATCAACTTGTAGCAATAATTACATCTGCTGTGGACCTGGATAATCTACTTCATCTGTTGTGGACAAAACAGAAACTAAATACGACAATTTACGTTTCTTACAGTTATGTGAAAAAATATAATTAAACAGAAAAGAACCCCATTACTCCATTGTGGTATGTCACTCTGAATAGGACATATGGAGGTCAGGGAGCTAGATACGGAAGACAATCACAGGGTGTCTTGGAAGAAAGAGTAGACACATCTGTTCTACTATTCTATATAACATCTATAGAGCATGAAATACAGATGAAGCAAAGTTTAAGTGATAAGGGAAGATTTTAGGACTTATCATCACTTTTATCTACAAAATTTAGATCAGATCAGAAGAACCAGGAAAGAAAATTTTAATGTTTATATGCAATAGTATATATAAAAAACTATTTTTTAAAAGAAGTAGAATTTATTTTTTCTTTCACATTTTATACCATAATTCTACTTTGAGTGAAAAAAAATATTCAACTTATTTAACAAAGTTAAATAAAGCCTTATGTGTCCCTGAAAAAAACATAGTAAAAATAGTTGGGATATGAAAGGCTATAAAAAGATTGTAGTGAAGAGATGATCCGCAATCACTCCAGGAGCCGCTGATAAAATTCCAATACTTTATTCCATTAAAGTTAAAATCGACAGCATACGAAAATAGGTAGGAAAACACACATAGTGAATAAAAGGGTCGCTTACGCGTTTCGGGGTTGCCCCCTTAGTCATAGCAGAAGCAGAATTTATTTTTTCTTTCACATTTTATACCATAATTCTACTTTGAGTGAAAAAAAATATTCAATTTATTTAACAAAGTTAAATAAAGCCTTATGTGTCCCTGAAAAAAACATAGTAAAAATAGTTGGGATATGAAAGGCTATAAAAAGATATTGCTGTGTAAAGCAATGGATACCAAAGTGATAAATTTGGCCTGAGCATTGGGGCATCAATGACACTTGTTCCTGAAAGGGTTAAACTGACAATGCATGAACTAAACAGTTACACAGAACTTTAAGTTTTGACTCTTTTTGTTGTGCTCCATGATAAGATATCACTAGGGATGAGTGAACCGGCTTGTAATGAAATAGGTTACATACAAGTTTTCAAAAAATTTCAGGCTTGGCTGATCCTGAGATTTTTTCGAGTTCTCCAGCCATAAATCATTAATATAATCTAATAACAAGAGGCCCCAGGGTGTTTGTTCAACATACAGTGTTAGCCAAAAATATTGGCACCCCTGCAATTCTGTCAGATAATACTCATTTTCTTCCAGAAAATGATTGCAATCACAAATTCTTTGGTATTATTATCTTCATTTAATTTTTCTTCAATGGAAAACCACAAAAAGAATTGTCAAAAAGCCAAATTGGATATAATTCCACACCAAACATAAAAAGGGGGTGGACAAAAGTATTGGCACTGTTTGAAAAATCATGTGATGCTTCTCTAATTTGTGTAATTAACAGCACTTGTTACTTACCTGAGGCACCTAACAGGTGGTGGCAATAACTAAATGACACTTGCAGCCAGTTGAAATGGATCAAAGTTGACTAAACCTCTGTCCTGTGTCCTTGTGTGTACCACATTGAGCATGGAGAAAAGAAAGAAGACCAAAGAACTGTCTGAGGACTTGAGAAGCAAAATTGTGAGGAAGCATGAGCAATCTCAAGGCTACAAGTCCATCTCCAAAGACCTGAATGTTCCTGTGCCTACCGTAAGCAGTGTCATTAAGAAGTTTAAAGCCCATGGCACTGTGGCTAACCTCCCTAGATGTGGACGGAAAAGAAAAATTGACGAGCAATTTCAACGCAAGATTGTGCGGATGGTGGATAAAGAACCTCGACTAACATCCAAACAAGTTCAAGCTGCCCTGCAGTCCGAGGGTACAACAGTGTCAACCTGTACTATCCGTCGGTGTCTGAATGAAAAGGGACTGTATGGTAGGATACCCAGGAAGACCCCACTTCTTACCCAGAGACATAAAAAAGCCAGGCTGGGGTTTGCCAAAACATACCTGAGAAAGCCAAAAACTTTTTGGAAGAATGTTCTCTGGTCAGATGAGACAAACGTAGAGCTTTTTGGGAAAAGGCATCAACATAGAGTTTACAGGAAAAAAAAAAAAAGAGGTCTTCAAAGAAAAGAACACGGTCCCTACAGTCAAACATGGCGGAGGTTCCCTGATGTTTTGGGGTTGCTTTGCTGCCTCTGGCACTGGACTGCTTGACCGTGTGCATGGCATTATGAAGTCTGAAGACTACAAACAAATATTGCAGCATAATGTAGGGCCCAGTGTGAGAAAGCTGGGTCTCCCTCAGAGGTCATGGGTCTTCCAGCAGGACAATGACCCAAAACACACTTCAAAAAGCACTAGAAAATGGTTTGAGAGAAAGCACTGGAGACTTGTAAAGTGGCCAGCAATGAGTCCAGACCTGAATCCCATAGAACACCTGTGGAGAGATCTCTTGATGGCAGTTTGGAGAAGGCCCCCTTCACATCTCAGGGACCTGGAGAAGTTTGCCAAAGAAGAATGGTCTAAAATTCCAGCAGAGCATTGTAAGAAACTCATTGATGGTTACCGGAAGCGGTTGTTCGCAGTTATTTTGTCTAAAGGTTGTGCTGCCAAGTATTAGGCTGAGGGTGCCAATACTTTTGTCCAGCCTATTTTTGGAGTTCTGTGTAAAATGATCAATTATTTGACTTTTTTTCATTCTCTTTTGTGTTTTTTCATTGCAAGCAAAATAAATGAAGATATTAATACCAAAGAGTTTGTGATTGCAATCATTTTCTGGAAGAACAAGAGTATTATCTGACAGAATTGCAGGGGTGCCAATACTTTTGGCCAACACTGTATATCCCGGGAAAGATTCCAGCATGTACGTGAAACAGATGTCATATAGTGATATCTATTGTTAAATTGGGATCAATGTTAAAAAACTAGCTATACTACATGCTGCACATTTTTTACCATCTGTCTCTGTATGGAATCCCTGTTGGATGCCACTGGCTTCTGTGAAAATAATGGGATCCTATTGGTTTAACAGCAGATATGGCAAATGTACAGTACAGATGCTGCACAAGTACACTACAGCTTTCGTAAATGTACCCTACAGATTCAGTGTACTATGACATAGTTTATAACGCCAGTAGATATGGTCTTCTATAAACCCCACTAATCTGTCTGACTTGCTACTACATGAATTCTTTGAAAAACTACATAAGGATGACAAATGTCTGAGCTTTGTCCATAGTACAGTCAGGATGAGGCAGGTGGCTGCTGTGACATCCCTTCTATTCTCACAACTATTCCAGGAATTGTTAGGATGATAAATGAACGCATGTTATGTCAGACTATTCCTTAGTGCATACAGTAAAATGACAACGCCATGTCTAAATACATTGTTACGCTCTTCCTGATTTCCCTTGGTTTCTGCTATATAAATATCTTCGTATACTTAACCTACTAAAACAAACACATTGACTTGGGTCCTAAAATAAAATCTATATAAATCATTTGCTGTGAATGGTATTTTCTCAGGAGTTCCGAATATCTCTAGGATATATATGGCAGGATTATTAATAGAGAGGTAGGAGTATATACATAGTATGGCTATACAGGTGCCATGAAATGCAGGATTTCACAGAAAGGAGACAAAATTTGTTAAAGGGATCCTATCATGTAAACACTTTCTTTTCTAGTTGACACGTTGGAATAGCCTTAAGAAAGGCTATTCGTCTCCTACCTTTATAAGTCGTCTCCGGCCCGCCGTTCGGCGAAAAATCCGTTTTCTGTCAGTATGCAAATGAGTTATCTCGCAGCACTGGGGGTGGGCCCCAGCGCTCAAACAGCACTGGGGGCGTCCCCAATGCTGTGAGAGAACTCTTTCCAGTGATGCCTCCATCTTCTTCAGCATCCGCTTCATCTTCCTCTCCTGGCTGGGGTCAGACTTGTGCGCCTGTGCAGTCAGCTCTGCCATCGGGACCCAGACAGAGCCCAGTGCACAGGCAAGCCGGTACGCATTTTTTGGAGGCTGCTTACACGTGCATGTGCAGTACGCTCCTGTAGTTCTATGGAGAACAGTTCTCTCACAGCATTGGAGACACCTCCAGTGCTGTTTGAGCACTGGGGCCCACCCCCAGTGCTGCGAGACAACTCATTTGAATACCAACAAAAAACTGATTTTTCACTGAACAGTGAAAGGTAGGAGACAAATAGCCTTTCTTAAGGCTATTCTGATGTGTCAACTAGAAAAAAAAGTGTTTAAATGATAGAATCCCTTTAATAAAATATATTACACAATTTATTAATAACCCAAATACTCACAGACAATCAAAAGTTTCTCGAAAGTTTAGTTATTCTATATAAAATAATAATAATAATAATAATAATAATAATATAGACATGACCTTATTTGAGAATCTCATTACTGTATAGATAATGCTTTGTTACATGGTCAGCTGCCTTTCTGATAACAAAATAAAATGTCATCTGTCTGCATTCTGCATGACCCACATGATACCTGACAAGGAGATTTTGAGGGGTAATGAAAATTTTAACATCCAATTTCAATAAGAGGAGGTATGACTTCAAGTGTCCTGGCATTTCTGACGTTGGCAGTGACTATAACAGCCGTAAGTCCCAATATTTTCCACTATTAAATAATAATATCCCAGGAGTTCGACCCAATTATTCCAAATTGTTTGGTTTTTTTTCCACAAAACCAAACAAATGGAGATTTGTCTCTGGTGTGCTAAAATGGCCACCACATTATACTCTGGATTTATCTCTTTTGGGCCTCCTCACGGCATTTGGGGCTCTCCTGGTGACATCATGTGTCTGGGGTCAGCTCCAATGCCTGTGATTGGGCCACAAGTGGTCACATGGGCTTGTCAAGCGTCATGACATCATCATGCCTGGGGTGCTTGTGTTACTGTTAAGGTCCAATCGCAGGCCTCAGCAGTGACCCTAGGTCAGATGCATAGCTAGCGGGGGGACAGGGGGGCGGTGGCCCCAGGCCCACTGACTTTGTGGGGCCCACTCCAGGACACAGCATCTACAGGACACCAGTTCGCTACCCGGGGCTTTAACCTTAGCCTGGATTTCTGTGTGTTTTTAGACCATACCTTTTCCTAAATGCACACAAATTACCAAAATCCAGAGAATTAATAAAACCTAATAAAGCAGAACCGGATTGTTATTTTGTCACCAAGTTCTATCATCAATATCTAATTTAAAGAAAATATGGCTAATTTACTGTTAATGGCTTTGCTGGAATCCAAAGAGAACGAAGTATCCGATTTTAATTAGTTGGATTCCTCATTTATTATTTGTCTTGTTTCATTTCTGCAAATGCATTTTCCAATATTCTCTGAAAACTTTGATAAAGAAAACCACATAATGAAAACAAGTTGCCGCATAATGAATGTTTCACTTCTTACATCATGCACAAAAACCTCTTTATTTTACACTATGATTAACTTTCACATCAATGATAAAACGAGTCTCGAGCAGACGACTAATTAAATAACAACACAGGCAGGTATTATCTCAACTACTGGCTAGACTCCTTCTGATGTAATAGCTCTTATTACAATTAAAGGGACGGACGGCTTTATTAGTCTGTGTCTGTGTGTGCCGATACATACACAAACACACAGATAAATGTACATACAGTACTGTGCAAAAGTTGTAGGCAGGAAGGAGGAAAATGCTGCACAGGAAGAATGCTTTTCGAAATAGACATGCTAATAGATTATTTTTGTCAATTACTAAAAGAAATCTAAATCACATAAATATTTAACATGACCAACCTTTGGAGAAGGAGTCCTGGAAGGGATAATATGGTCCCCAAAAGGAGTCCTGATCTCAATATTGTCCAGTCTGTCTGGGATTACATGAAGAAGAAGAAGGATTGCAAGCCAATAGCCACAGAAGATCTGTGCTTAGTTCTCCAAGATGTTTGGGACAATTTCCCCGTCGAGTTCCTTCAAAAACTATCTTCAAGCGTACCAGACACTTTGGGCCTATATGGTAATATCCCAGACCACGTGACATTACCATATAGGCCCGAATCCTGCTAGGATTAACATGTTCCCTCACCTCCCTTGGGGCTCCTATTATTATACTAGGGGGTCTGAAAAGACCCCTGAGTATAATAATAGTTCATGGATGTGCAACTGTGGGGCATAATAGAGCTTGAAGGGTCCACTGTGGCCCCTGTAACCTCTATTATGCCCCACAGCGGCCACCCTGCAACCTCTATTATGCCCCACAGTCTATTGTGCCACTGTGGGGCATAATATAGGTTGCAGGGGCTGTTGTGGGATATATAGGGGTTGGATGCGTGGATAATTGAGGAGTCAAAGATGTCTGTGTTTCAAACTTTACAGAGTCAAGTCACAGCCTGAAGAAGTGGTCATGGCGGTCCAAAGGGAAGAGACGGGAAATGTGGGAAGACGTCTCCTGTGAGACCCCCAAGGCTTAGCTTCCCTGCATTGAACATTAGCATGTCCCTGTACTGCAGTGAGAATCCGTGTACGACTATGGCCCCATGAGAGCAGCAAAAATGCACTGTGGGAAAAACTGCTGCAGCGCTTTAGACACAAAGTTCATGGAGTTTTCCTTTCTGTTACAATTATACCTATGTGGAAGCTGCCGGCGTTTCCGTAGGTATAATTGACATGCAACATACCGATTTTGGAAATCGCATCATATCCACACTGCAATTTTTACTGCAAAGTGGGTGGAATTCACTAGAATCCCATCCACTTTGCCCTTAATGTAAAACACCGTGATATTTCCCGTGGCGTTTCCGGTGTGTGAAAATCGCAGTGTCTCCGTCCAGTGTGGCCCCAGCTTACAGCTCTCAATAGAGAAAAATTATAAAGAATACAGAAGTGCAAAATTTCACTGAAAGAAGCCAAAATTCACTATAAAGTATGTTAAAAAAAAAAAAAGTATAAATGACACAAATGCTGGCAGAAAAACAAACTATGTGCACAAGTTTCGGTTCACTTTAAGGTTTGCAACAAGTGTAACACATTGAGCAAGCCGATATATAGCACCCAATGCTCCAAGTGACAATAGCAATCTAAACCAGATCAATTTTTCTGCGCTATTTTTTTCATGCCACAATGGCCATATGTTTTATAAAATAAGAAACTAAATAGGGCAAAGGTTCTGTCCCCGTTTCCTGATAAAAGGGACATGGATGCCTATCGATAAGTTGTATTATTTTGCTGCAGGGAAATTGTTGTCCCTTCTTCTGTTCCACCATCAGTGAAGGTTCCAGCTGCTCTTCACATGATGACAGCTAACAATTTTTGCTCCCCTTAGAATTAATAGCATTTTGGTAGCTGTTGGATGCAAGAAAGGCCATGATTATGATGTTGTCACCAGAAATTACCTCCGCTGCGATAGAACACCACATCATTCATCTGTCTCACAATAGGAGCACGGGGCTGATACCATCAAAGCAAGACAAGATCTATAAGAAAATCTATTCATTTCTACCACAAGTTTCTTTCTTTTTTTCTTTTGTTCTACCAGGATTTTTATTCAACAGCAGAAACTGAGAAATAAAACGTATTGCAGCATTTAATAAATGTTGATTTTCACTCCACTGAACAATTTAATATAAGGTATCATGTGTCAGGGCACTCCGAGTGTGCAGGACTCTAATCCTTTTTCAGCTTTTGCAGAACCACAAGTCAGATTTAATCAAGTTTATTCCATAGGACAGAAGTGCAATGAATCTGCTTCTTCTTTGCCACAGCAACTTCAAAAGCTAAATAGGTTCATGGGATGACCTCGCCATTGTAGCTCAATGAGCAGTATGGCACATCTAACATTTACTGTATATGAGTATGATTAAATAGGTCTGCCGTCTACATCCTATCCTACTAATATTATAAATGTGAAAGTTTGTGTGTTTGGATGTTTGTGTGTTTGTTCCTCAATCACGCAAAAATGGCTGAACGGATTTGGATGAAAGTGAAAGTTTGTGTGTTTGTTCCTCAGTGACGCAAAAATGGCTGAACGGATTTGGATGAAATTCGGCATATAGATAGATTGTAACCTTGATTAAAATATAGGCTACTTTTTATCCTGGTAAATGACATGGCTACATGACTGTTATGAATTTTTGTTCACATACTATAGTACACTGCTCTTATCTCACCTTCTGAGAAAGCCAGGGCTGTTATTTCTCTGTGTAAACACACATTAACCCTCAGTGGCTTGTGTTCACTCATTTGCATATTATCTGAACTGCTCCAGGCACTGCTGAAAAACTGACATGGGCAAACACCTTTAATCCAAATTAGCAGTTTGCCAATTATCAACATGCCTGGAAAAAGAAAATCTAATTTGTCGCAAACAACGAGAGTTATGAAGGAAGCCAGAAGTCACAGAGTTCTCCTCAATCGGAGCTCAGGTGGATCATCGATGCCAACAACACGCTCATTATTTGGTGTCCAAGCGAGCTGCTGAGATACCAGAACAATCATGGGCACAGCTTGAGGAATGAGTTCAGTGGCAAGCCAGCTTGACAGCTGCCGAAACGCCGGAGCAGGCGGATCATCAACGCCAACAACACACTCATTATATGATGTTCCAGTGAGCTGCTGAGATGCCGGAACAATCACAGGCACAGGTCAAGAAACAAGTTCAGTGGCAGGCCATCTTGAGAGCTGCCAAAAGGCCAGAGCATGCGGATCATCAACAAAAACAACACACTCATTATATGGCGTCCCAGTGAGCTGCTGAGATACCGCAACAATCACAGGCACAGCGCGAGGAACAAGTTTAGCAGCAGGCCAGCTTGACAGCTGTCGAAACGCTGGAGCAGGCGGATCAACAGCACGCTCATTACCCTGTTTCCCCGAAAATAAGACACCCCCCCTTCACCTTCTGGATCACATACAACCGGCAGTCATGCCGGCACTCCGCTAATTGCTCCCCGCTTTGTTTGCCGATTGTTCCCCGCTCCAGCCGCTGCATAAAACATCCCCCGAAAATAAGAAAGGTCATATATTTTGTTAGCTAATTAATTATAAGAACATGTCTTATTTTCAGGGAAACAGGTTATGTGGCGTCCCAGCGAGCTGCTGAGATGCTGGAACAATCACAGGCACGGTGTGAGGAACAAGGTCAGCAGCGGGACAGCTTGAGAACTGCCAAAATTCCGGAGCAGGCAAACCATCGATGGCAGCAATTTGCTAAATATAGGCGGATGATTGACGCCAACAACCCGCAAACGAAGTCACGGGCAGAGGCTAATGTATAATAACGGATTGTTATACCAATGTCAAACTAGCACCATACAGCACGGTGGCTCGGTGGGTTAGTATTGTGGACTCTCAGGTCTAGGGCTTGAGGTCTTGAATACATCCATGGGCACCAATGGCAGATTGTTGCATGTTATAAAATAGGATAAGATAAGATAATCCTTTAATAGTCCCTCCATGGGAAAATTTAGTGTGTTACAGCAGCATGGATAGTACAGAATATATTTCAAGAAAGAACACATACAAGCTGAGAATAGCAGATAGAAAAGATACTAGGAGTCATAGCAACTAAGAAGAAAAAGACTTAAGAATAATTTAGTTCTCTGTTCGGAGTGATCTATGCTTAGCCTGATGTAGATTACACAGCCTGACCCTTGTTGGGAGGAAGGACCTCCAATAGCGCTCCTTCTCACACTTGGGGTGAAGCAGTCGGTCACTGACAATACTGCCCAGTGCTATCACGGTCTCATACATGGGATGGGAGTTGTTTTCCAGCATGGAGTTCACCACGGACAGTATACTTCTGTCACCCACCACCCTCACTGGGTTCAGGGAGCTCCCCAGGACAGAGCTGGCTGTTTTAACCAGCCTGTCAAGTCTATTTCTGTCCCTGGTTGGTATGCTACTCCCCTAGCAGGTCACTCTGAAGAGTATGGCTGATGCTACCACAGAGTTGAGAAAGGCCCTAAGAAGTGCCCCATGGACTCTAAAGTCCCTCAGCCTCCTGAGCAGGTAGAGCCTGGTGTGACCCTTTCTGTGCAGCGCCTCCAGGTGATTGGCCCAGTCCAACTTATTATTGAGGCTGTCATCAGATACTTTGGTATTTGCCAAAAACATGCTGGTAATTTGTCTTCCCAGGAAAGTTGTTATAGGTTGTCCTCTCTGTGGACAGGGACAGATGTGAATGGTGACAATCTCTGTACAGCACTATAGAATATGTTAGTGCTATACACATGACAGAAATAAATTCATTTCAGCCCTACTTTTAACCACTTCAGGATTGGGCCATCTTTCCTGGTTCATGACCAGACACATTTTCTGTTTCGTTTTTGGTATATATGGTTTTGAAGGCTGAAATTTAAAGTATAGAGATGAGCGAACACTATTCGGAACAGGGGTTCCGAATAGCATGCTCCCACAGAAATGAATGGAAGCGGCCGGCATGCAGACTTTGCCGGCGGCCGGTCACTGAACCCCCCGCGTGCTACGTCCATTCATTTCTATGGGAGCGTGCTATTTGGAACGGCTGTTTCGAATAGTGTTCGCTCATCTCTATTAAGGTATTATTTTTAAGTTATTTCTATTTTTGTATTTTTTAAAAATATCCAGATACATATAAAAATATTTACATTTTTTCAGTTTGTTTGGAGAATTTGATAGACAATTGGTTTTGTAACAAAATGGACTTGAAATTTAAAAAAAAGGCAATTTTGTAAATGGTCTTGCTTACGTGTCACAATGGTTACAGACTACAAATGACTTGTGTAGTCTGATCCTGCAGTTACAATTAATATAAATGAATTAGATATTTGGTCCATGTGCTGGCATCTCGGGGAACTACAGCTGAATGCAATGGTGTACCTATTATGGAGGCGGGTTAAGGAATTGCTATCGGGGTGTGGCGGGGAAGAGTCCACAGATATACACCACTGGTTTCTTAGCAGCAATTACTGAGGTCACTGGTGTCAGTAGTCACATGAGCCTCAGGGTTTTTGGCAACACAACCTCAGCATGAGATGGAAAGATCATGACGCCAGGGTGTGCCAGAGACAGTTGCCAGTTGCCAACTGGTGCCAGAGACAGGTGAGTATGTTTTGTTTTTTTAAAAATCTTACACCTCTCCTAGCTGTCTTATAGGTTACTACAATGCCAGGAAACCCCTTTAACCTTTGAATGACCTAAAAGTAGCAATATTTCAGTACATAGTTCAGTAAGGAAGGTTGAGGATAGAAATGTTGCTGAAGAGCCTGGGTTCAAATCCTGCCAAAGAAAACATCTGCAAGGAGTTTGTTCGTTCTCCCCGTGTTTGTGAGGGTATGGTGGTTTTATGTCGGGTCATGGCCAGAGCGAGTGTCCACACAAAATTCACTTACATTTACCCCACTTTTGTGGCATAAATGTTGACACAAATATACACTAGTTATGAGCTGGCGTAGATTTCTACAGAGACGCACAGCCCTGTGGAGGATGCAACTGATTCATGGCAAGTTCTGCACCTCGTCATGGATCTGGCGAATCCTCCCCCATATTAGTTATCATGAAAACAGCTTCTAGATCTAAATGAATCTTCCTCATTATTTCTACAACCAATGCTTTTCTTTACCTTGTTTGTGTTTGTTTTGGAAAGAGGTGGCCCAATTCTGACTTTTTTTCTGGGACCCCATGATTTCTCTGTAGACCACTGACTGTATGTACAGTATATACTGTGCGGGTTTGTCATAGCTTCTATAAGAAACCTGTGTGTCCATGAAGGTTGTTATCTTGATATAACATAGATAGATGATAGATAGATAGATAGATAGATAGATAGATAGATAGATAGATAGATAGATAGATAGAAGTGAGCAAACAATGGGCAAAGTCACATAATAGCAGTGAACATTATGTCACCTCCAAGACTGCTATTTGAATGCAGGCATATATAAAATGGACTTTCTGCTCTAAGTACAATACATTTAGAATAACTCCTTTAAATATTATTAGCATTTACATTCAGATAGGAAATAGTCATAAAAACAATTATGTAAAATAAGACCCTGGAAAGGCAAATCCCAAATAATGCAGAGCGCAACGTGCTGAAATTCATAAAGATTTCTCAGACACATTGTATTTCTCTGAAGTGCTGAGCCTAAGAAACTCGCTTCATATGCATGAAAAACAGAGCAAATGTAAAATAGCTGCACTTATTAAGATTCTTCTTCACATTGCCTCGTCTTTCTGTTCAGTAACAATACTGTAGGTTTTTTACAAGGTTTGAGCTATTTCACGTTATAAAATTTCTTATTTTATGGTTTGTCTTGGCATTAAAGGAGTATTCTGAATAGAAATTTTTATCACTTAGATAGGTAATAAAGATTAGATAAGTGATAGCCTGGGTTGGCTATTCCATAGATCCCACAGATTTTATATAATTTTACATAGAATATGCTCTGTCTCCATCTAAACGCCCATTTATGTATTCTGTGTTAAAAATATATATATATATATATATATATATATATATATATAATTGGGGGTCATTATAATTTATTCTTCATATTCCTTCTGCAGCTTGAGTGTGAATACCCTACAGTACAAGCTGCAGGATGCCATTCAGTAGCAAATCAGTAAGAATGGCTGACCGACAGCCCCTCTCAGCTCATCAGATCTCGTGTATGACCAAAAAGTTGTACTTTAGACTACCGATAAATAAGGGGATTAGAAACAAAACGGAGATTGAGCTAGGCAGTGTGAGAGATTTGCTACTGAACGGCATACTGCAGCTTGTATTGTAGTGGATACATGCAAGGTGCAAAAGCTAAACAATGTTAATGTTTTAATTACCGTATTTTTTGGACTATAAGACACTTTTTTCCCCAAAAATTTTGGGGGAAAATTAGGGTGCGTCTTATAGTCTGAACGTGGGGGGGGGGGGGCAGAGGAGCAGAATAGCAGCATCGCATCGCATCATGAAGATGTTGCAACGGCAGACACAGTGCATCACAAATGGATGAGGAAGGAACGATGTTCCGAAACGCGTAGCAATATCCAATTGTGATGCGCTGTGTCTGCCGTTGCAACATCTTCATGAACATGGATTCAATTTTTATCTTATGAAGAAATAAAGTTTGAAGATTTTATTCATCCTTTGTCTGGAGAGTGCTGGATTTATCTATGTACACTGCTATCATTATACTCGGAGGTCTTTTCATACGTCTCATGGGCCGGGCTTATGTCCTTATGTGTCGTAATGCAATTCCAGCTCAAGTGACGTCTCTTCCATCCTTGAAGGTGGCCAGCGTCAGTGGGTAGTGCACCAGAGACCAGGAATTGTAAGAAACAGTATTTTTTTATGTTTGTATCCTCCCCTGGGTCTCCGATTACACAGTCCTGCAAAAAAAAAAACAATTTTCAAGATCTATTTTGGTTATTCCACATCATTTTTATTTTTTTGGTGTGCTGAATCTGAAAATGATGTACATTTTGTCATAGGACATCACGTTTCCTGACAATTTAGGTAACTGTTAAAAAGGTAATTCCTCAAAATAAGTGGAAATAGACTTATAAAATTAATGTTTTATTACAATTTTTTCATGAAAATCCTTTTTTGAACTGACCCGAGCCACTAACACACACTAAACTCGATTCTTCTTCCCTGTGAGGCTCTTCTTGGTGCACTTACACCTGTGAGTAGCATCTTGAAGGTCTCTCTGAAGTATTGTCTATTATCTTACTCTGGAAGTTCTTTTCTTTGACAGTTAAGGTTTTTTGGCATTTTATATCTTAAATGCACTTATGTGAATTAACTAATTGCAATGTGGACTTTAAATATGTTTAAAAACCCGTAATATAGTTTTTTCATATTATGGGTTTTAAAACAAATTTAAAGTCCAGATTACTATTAATTCATTCACATAAGTGCATTTAAGATATAAAATGCCAAAAAACCTCACAGGGAAGAAGAATCGAGGTTAGTGTGTGTTAGTGAGCTCAATTCAGTTCAAAAAAGGATTTTCATGAAAAAAATTGTAATAAAACATTAATTTTATAAGTCTATTTCCACTTATTTTAAGGTATTACCTTATTTAATATAGTGACCTAAATTTCCAGGAAATGTGATGTCCTATGACAAAATGGAGGTTATTTGTGGATTCACAATGGGGTATAATACTGTGTGCAAGGGCCACTATGGGGCATAATACTGTGTGCAGGGGCCACTATGAGGCATAATATTGTGTGCAGGGGCCACTATGGGGCATAATACTGTGTGCAGTGGCCACTATGGGGCATAATACTGTGTGCAGGGGCCACTATGGGGAATAATACTGTGTGCAGGGGCCACTATGGGGAATAATCCTGTGTGCAGGGGCCACTATGGGGCATAATACGGTGTGCAGGGGCCACTATGGGGAATAATACTGTGTGCAGGGGCCACTATGGCGTATAATAGTGTGCACAGGAAAGCATGAGGGTGTTTGGTCATCCGAGGTCTTCGGTGGGGCATTGTCAAATGTTCACCTTGGGGCCCCGCCATTCCTAGTTACGCCACTGTTCAGACCAGTAACACACACACACAAACCAAGTTTTGCAGGTGAAACTCGATCGTGTCAATTGATCTTTGATCCCCTTGGTTAATATGATGACCGGATTGGGCATGGGGCGGTCACTCCTTCGCTGGTTTGGGCTTTAAAGATCTAAGAAACCCGGTGATACAAGGACTGCAGCAACTCATATCTGTTTATGCAATAAGGGATTCTTCCTTCTTCTTCCTTTTCACCGAGGCCTCAGATGTATCCTGGATGTAAATCACACGGTTTACACTCTTTTCAGAGCACATCCATAGCCGGATAAATTTACACTCCAGAGTAGCATACAACTATATATCTCAGATCGTTTAATGGGACGGGCTTTATGTTTAGGAGGATAGATACGTATTAATCCTGGGTTTATAGAGTATTTTGACATTAAAGACCATGTGGTTTAGTAGTTAATATATTTCAGAAGTCAATGCAGGTTCTTGAATCATGTGGCCCATTTAAGAGTGAACATTGGGTTTATCTAATATCCCCTGTACACTTTTGGATATTTATTTGGGATTTTATGTACAATTTTGATAGTATCTATCCCTTTTACTTTCATTTTCATAGTGAACACTATACTACTGCCACTATACAATTATACTACTACATAGTGAATACTATAACCTGGTGCAGTCCTACCCAATAAACCTAATAAATTCCAAGTATTATATTTTAGTTGTTTCTTATATTGAAATGTCATTAGATGCGGGGATTCTATCCTCATGTTTACATCAGCTAGACATGAATATCGTGTAATCTCAGAGATCAGTCGTGGCAAAGGTTTGATGTCACAGATTCACAATATTCCATTTTCTAGCACCCCGCACAATCCATTCATTATTGTCACTTTTTCCTGTGAACCTGTAATCTGATTACAATCTCCCTCTCTAATCTGATAACAAATATGGTTAAACTGCGTTATTTAGGCCACAAATACCCGGCACTGGAAATAAATCAATATGGCAATCGTGAAATGATAAGTTTCTATTGAATTCATTCTTGGTATCTTAATCAACTTGTCTGTTCCGCTAATGTTTCTATTCATTTCCCGGTTCACATCTGTAACAGCAAATAGGTAAATAAGAACAATTTGCTCAGTGCTATTTGTTCAGTGAGATGTGAGGCTTGGTTTATGCAGATATAAAAAAGACAGATGCAACAAGCAAAACAGAAAGCCGCTGCTATGAAAGCGTTACATTGGGTTTATAAGGGGGGCTCATCTCTAGAATTTCCCTATATACTTGTCCTGGATAAACATGCTAGACATCAAGACACTTCCTAACCAGAAGTCAATCTGCAGTGTACCCCAAAAGGGTCACTGCTATGTAGTTTAAAGCGTAAATCAGCAATTTTTGCAAAAAAAAATTGCGACTTCTTTTTTTTACTACTGAACCACTTTTGCCACTTCTCTGAAAACAGGACATGGTGAGGGCAGACAGAGGGTGGACCATCTACCCTGCCAGATTTATCATTATTTTTTCATGAATGTGCCCCAATGAATTCAGTGTGGCTATTCACTCATCTTGATGGACTTTCAGAAAAAGAGAACATATCCTATCTTTGTCTATTTTCACAGATCCATTGATAGATTCAAGTCTTTGAGGGATCCAGGAGACAGGTCCTAGACAGATGCAAAATGGATATGAAAGAATGAACAATTTCATGCATTTTTCATAGCTGTTTCATCCACATTCATGTCGATGTCTGCGTGTTGTTGGCGTTGATGATCCACCTATATTCGGCAAATTGCTGCTGTTAATGTTTTGCCTGCTCCGTCGTTTCGGCAGCTCTTAAGCTGTCCTGTTCCTGAACTTGTTCCTCATGTCGTGCCTATGATTTTTCTGGCATCTCAGCAGCTCGCTGGAACGTCATATAATGAGAGTGTTGTTGGCATTGATAATCCACTTGCTCCAGCGTTTCGGCAGCTGTCAAGCTGGCCTGTTGCTAAACTCGTTCCTCGCACTGTGCCCGTGCTTATTCCAGCATCTCAGCGTGTTGTTGGTGCCGATGATCCTCCTCAGCTCCACTTGAGGAGAACTCTGTGACTTTTGGCTTCCTTCATAGCTGTCGCCGTTTTTGAATTTTGCGACAAATTAGATTCTCTTTTTCCCGGCATGTTTAAAAGTAGTGAACTACCAATTTGGATTAAAGATGTATTCCTATTCAGTGTGTCAGCATGTTGCCTGGAACAGATCAGATAATTTGCGAATGCATGTACACAATCCACTGAGGGTTAGCTGAGTGTTTACATATAGAGATAACAGACCTGACTGAGATAAGCTGCTGCAAGAGCAGTGTAATATAGTATGTGAATATAAATTCATAACAGTCATGAAGCCATGTCATTTATCGGGATTTAAAGTGGCCTATGTTTTAAATGAGGTTACAAACTATCTATGTGCAAAATTTCATTCAAATCCATTCAGCCATTTTTGCGTGATTGAGGAACAAACATCCAAACACACAAACTTTCACATGTATAATAGTAGGATGGCTTACAATGAGTTTTGAGGTTACTAGGTTACACCCAGCCTTCAGCCAGTGAATTTGGGGCTGTTCTAGCTAGCATCAGTGGAAAACACTAGATTATAGAATAGCACCTTCATCTCTTAAGAATGGTTAGTTAGTGGTAGTTAGGGCTACAACAGGCAGTCGCATGTCACCGAATACCCTGATCACAGATCAGACTTTCTTGTAACTGCTTTGTGCCCATGCATTTGGAAAAAGAGGGAAAAGAGGCTAGGTCCTAGTGGTTGCCTGTGATCACCATAGTGGAAAGAGTCAAAGAGCTAGAGCGCCCAACTGTGTGGATACTACTTGTTGTAAGTGAATGATGCCGCAAAGTTGTTTTGAGACTGAAGGAAAACCAGCTCAGAAAACTGTGCCCAACCATTGCCTGGTTAATTGCCACCCTGTCTCCTGGATTTCTTTCACAACCACCATCAAGAGCACCCTAAAGCTTCACTACTGAGAAGACCTATAGCAGGGGGTGTCCCGAGAGACCCTTAACATCAGCCAAGATCTATCTGAATTTGGGTAATTCATATCTATATCACTACATATGGCTTTTTAGGGCAGGGATCAGTGACCTTCAGGACTCCAGAGTTGACAAAAATTCTAACTTTGTTGCAATGACTGGAAATGGTGAAAAGTCCTCTTTAATCATGAAATGTGGTGATATTTAATACTCTGAACCAACTAGGGTGGATTCATGCATAGTGCCACTGAAATCTGAAGCAAAGAGTTCCTTGGAGTGGTCACATCTCACTATCTGCCCATATAATAGATGACAAAATATGTGTGATATCACTGAAAAGAGTTTACCAATGGTGTATAGGATGGAATATGTAATGCAAATCTAAATCTGGATGATGAAAAAATAACGGCCTCTGAGTTCCAGTGAAGGAGAATCTTAATGCTACAGCAAGCAAAGACATTGGCCATGAAGTGTGTATATCATATATAGTAATGCATGCACAGTTAAATCTTGCATTTATTGGGTTATGGAGATGGCACCATATTGCAAAGCCTCATATAGTGACACATTTACAACAATTTGCATAATTACATTGGCCATAATTTCTGACTGTGGCATTTACTTTGAGATCCAGTGAGGTCTCTCGCTTGGAAATATATGCTAATTGGACAATTTACTTAATAATAGATAAATCAGTTAAAGAGGCAGGAGGAAAGCTAATGTCTGTAATTCTGTTTGAAAAGCAATTCCAGCCCAAGATTTCTGGCTGCCGGAGTGTGAGGCCGCTTAATTTACCTGAGTGCATTTATGTTTTTAGATGTCCTCAAATTACTTGTGGATGGGATCAGAACACACCATGTAGTTCTTTGTACCCTTCACCATCTTGTCATTCTCTGCACTTTATCCTGCATGTGAATTATAGTAGGTAAGAAAAGTCTACAGTAGTCTGTTGTAATCCAGGAAAATTAGGTTTTGAGGGGGAAATATATTTGCTCTAAAGCATGTAGATGGTCCATGCAGTGGCGTAACAAGCAAAGACTGGGCCCCTAGCAAACTTTTGACTTGGATTTCCCCCATGGCATAGCACTCCCTATCCTGGCTCCCATGCAGTATAATGCCCCATTTATACACACTATAATGTCCCAAAGTGACCTCCAGGCTGTATAATGTCCCATAATGGCCCCTCCAAACAGTGTAATGTCACATAGCGGCCCGTCCACAAAGTATGTCCCACCGTGGCCCCTACACACAGTATTCGGCTCCAATGTGGCCCCTGCACACACAATATTATACCCCATAGTGGCCCCTCTACATAGTATTATGCCCCATAGTGGCCCCTGCACACATTATTATGCCCCATAATGGCCCATCCATGAACAATGATTATAATCTAGGGTCTGAAAAGACTCCAGAGCATAATAATCGGAGATCCGAGGAGGTGACAAACATAAAAAACAATGTTAATTCTCTGCTGTTTTTGGCCCTCAATGTTAGTGCAGACGTCATGTGAGCCAGGCTGGCGTGGCGATGCATAATAATGCCATCGTGACCCACGTGACGCCTGGAATGTCACTAAAGAGGCCTGAAGACTGCCTGCAAATGTCAGAGTACAGGAGAGGTGAGTAACACTGTTTTATATGTTTGCCACCTTCCCTGGGTCTCAAATCAATACACTCTGGGGCCTGAAAAGATCCTTGGCTCATTACTGGGTCAGAAAAGGCTGCATTGCAGTGCAATTCCATGAGGTGAAAGGAGGTGTATGGTTCTGTCCTGTAACCCTGAGTCCGGTGAGACTATATTGTGCCTGTTTTGTTCATGTGGCTGGAAGTAAGCCACAAGTATAGTTAGGTTATCCGTCTTGTTTAGTTAGTTGCTCAGACAAGCAGGATTTGTTTTTATATTTTGTTTTGCTCATTTTGTGCCTGAAGTCAAAGTTTGTTTATTTTCCTGTTTTTTTCTAAATTAACCAGTTTGCTGCACATTTTGTGTCCCTGTCTTGACTGTTTGGGTCCGCACCACTGCTTCTATTGAGCTAATTTCCCCAAACTAGACATTGGTGTAAACATTGGACATCTTTAGATTCTAATAAAAAGGAACATGACAAAATAGTTTTAAAAAATTCTGGATCAAAGTAAGCTAACTAAAAGGTGATATAAATGTAGACTAGACAATCTACAGATACATCAGGTCTATCATCCAGTATCAGCTGCTGTAATAAATCTGGCATATTTACAGACTGCCTAAGTATACACTGTCTACATATTAGTCCCAATTTCTGTGCCAATTTCTTCCCAAGATCACTATAGTAGTCAAAAACATTGCAGCTGCAACACAGTGTAAATATACAGCCCTCCGCTGCCATACATCTAATATAGTTCTGTATCTTCCTTTACTGAATGAAAGCAAATGACTGCGACAGTCATTTATTGCAGATCATTATCTCTTCATTGCTTCATCTCATTTCTAGGAGTTCAGCATACCATAAAGTGGTAATTACTACAATATTTCCTCTGAAGTTTTCTTGCTGACTTTTCGCATGTGATGATGGATTTTATAATGATCTTATTTGACTAATTTTCAGGTTAATGTCAATGGAGATTGTGCTCAGATTTGCTAAAAATTCCCCCGGACAATCCACTAACTAGATTTAAATATTGGTGTAATATACCCTTTAAGTCCTAAGACGGACACACTGGACATTGAAATGCATGTTCGGCATTATAAAAAGTAGGAAATGTACAGGTTTATGCCCGTTTTCAATATTTTCTCTATGCTATATTTATTCCATAGTGTTCCATGTTTAATTCCCACATTTCATGCACATCCCCTAAGGCTAGGTTCGTATGACCACAATTTGTTTTAGGATGTTTTTAGAGGTTTTAAGCTAAAATTAGTGATCTAAGATACCCATCAATCCTTTAGTTGGTTATTTCAGAATATATTAACTGATAGACATTGACAACTCTTTGACCAATATGAACTTGCAATTTATTTAGGTTAAAAGGTTGTCTAGTTTGTGCTTCGAAATTTTTGTCTTTCTACCATTAGAAATAGCTTTAGTTAAAGGGGTTGTCCCATCACAAGGATCCTATCTATACTGCTTGTTAATGTGGATGTAAGACTTTTCCTAAATACATTGCTTCAGCAAAACTGCTTTGTTTGGCCACTATCTTACTTTATTCAATTCTTTGTGGCCACAGCCCTGACCTAGCTGCTCCTGAGTCAAATGATGTATCTGCTGCTCTCAGGGGGGAGGGAGGAGGGGCTGCCTGCTCTCAGGGGGGAGGGAGGAGGGGCTAAGTGCAGGGAGCGAGCCTGTGTATCTAGCTAATCCTGTGTCTGCACCATGTGACCTAGCTTCCTGCTATCAGATAGGGGAGAGGAGCTGCTTTCATTTCTTCTGTTCTCCCAGTTATCAGGCATCAGGCTAGCTAATTCAGTTGTGTTCATTATGGCAGAGACAGGCAGTCTCTGTATGTAACACAGAATGGAGTTTCTGCTGCCTGTACTTCATAGTCCAATGTGGGTGGGCGGAGCTACATGGGAATTTTGGGGCGGGGCTAAATGGCAGGTTGCCAGTGAAACCCCGCCCACCAAATGATGCAAGCAACCAGGAAGAAAGAAGATTTTACAAGAGTGAAGACTGCTGAGTATGTGAGGTGGGAATACCCCTTTAATGGTCCCCATTATAACATAGGAAACCCATTTGTACTTGCCATTGCCTAAGTGCAGATACGTGAGGTTCCTTCAGTCTGCTTGCTTCAGCTGGCCTTCATTTACATTATTCTCTTATGGGTCTTACCACTCATGGCCTCATTTTTCTGGTAAGTAGCGTGACCTTATTTTTATTTGTCAGTTGTAGGGCCCATTAGCTCAAATCCTAACAGTCATACCCTGGACCATGAACCACTATAACCACTGGTTTCTTATGTCCATGGTGTGAGGTACATCTTTATATGCCTGGGCATTATATAGCTTTTCTTATTTTACAGAACAGATGATAATCCCAGAGGAATAATCTTCATCTTTGCAGCAGTTGCAGTTATACTCTAGATCTATAGCCTGAAAGGGTTCCAATAATCACTTTGTAATATAGGGGTCTGGGGAAAACAACATTACTATTTATTATTCCTGCACTGTGACATCACCATGTGTATTATTTATGTTATCCATGTATTGTAACATCTCTGGGGTTTTTTATCCTTGTACTATGACATAAATGTGTTTATTATCAATATACTGTGACATGACTATATTTATTATCTCTGTACCATGACATCACTGTGTGCATTATTCCTGCACTGTGAAATCACCATGTGTATTATCTATGTCTATTAACCATGTATTGCAACATCTCTGTTTTTTATCCTCATACTGTGACACCTCTGTGTTTATTATCAATATCATGTGGCATCAGTGTGTGTGATATTCCTGTACTGTGACATCACAGTGCCTATTATCAGTGTGCTGTGATATCACTGTGTTTATTATCCATGTACTGTAACATCACTGTGCCTATTATCAGTGTGCTGTGACATCACTGTGTGCATTATTTCTGTACTGTGACATCACTGTGTTTTGAATCCTGCATTGTGAGGTCACTGAGTTTGTTACACCTGTGTTGTGACATCACTGTGTTTATTATCAGTGTAATGTGAGATCACTGTGTGTATTATTCCTGTACTCTTTACTTAGTTTATTGTACTGTGATATCACTGAGTTTATTGTCTCTGTACCATGACATTACTGTGTGCATTATTCCTGTACTGTGACATCACTGTGTTTACTATCAGTGTAATGTAACATTACTGTGCTTTTTTTTTATCCCGTACTGTGACATCGTTGTGTTTATTACCAATGTACTGTGACATCACATCAAGACCCTACTCATACAGGGGAATTCATCAACACTGGCATTAGATATGATAGATATGACATACCGTGTGCTGGAATGATTTGTGCCTAATTTATTAATGACTTAGGTGCATCTCTGACACTCTGAGAACCAAAAAAAGAAGGGTGCTAGCATAGATTTGATCTATAAGTGATGCAAATGATTTTGTATGGTAGCAGAGGAAACACCCCTCTAAGCTGAGCCCCACCCACTTTTCATAAAATGTTAAAAAGTCAGATTTAGGATTTTTTTACACTACAAAACAAGCATAGGCCCTGAATGAGCTCCTAAGGTCTGCAGCACCTATAAGAAAATAAGTAATGTACATAATGACATAACAATCCCTGACTAATTGTCCGTTACATTGACTGGTAGAGATGTATTACTGTGAGATATTGAGATATAACATTGCATTAAATGTGTAATGATAATGTTTGTTGACATAAATCTGCCCCAGTTGATACATTTAGGTAGTAAAAAGAACATGAAATCACAGATTGCCGCTTCTATTGGTGCTGTAATACAAGCGATGCAGACACTTCCCAAGTGTGGTGAGGTTATGATTGTTAAAACAGATACAACATATAATCGAGGCAAATTTGTTTCGCAGTCAATGTTTCTTCTAAATATATCTTTTGGGAGACTCAGAGATCTTCTACGTGTGCATTTAATGATGTAGCAGATATTGTGCCACGTTCAGGAAAATATCAAGATGAACAAGAGCGGATTTTAGAGCTTCCAATTATTCATGTTTAGATTACACTTCCATCCAAGAATAAAAATGTGTTTTATTTCTGAAAATGAGTGTAAGAAATAAGCTGTAAGGATTAAAGAGGACCTTTCATGTCCTCAAGAAAGTGTGGCTTTATATACCGCTAGAAAGCTAGAAAGTCGACTTTCCCGGTATGTCCCTGATGGTGGAGATTTTAGTGCCATTAGTTTCAGCACCGATATTTCCCCACTGTCAGAAGGGCATTCCTCATAGATCAGCGTCATTCCTGACTGTACTCATCCATAGACTTGTACAGGGGGATGTTCCCCACAGCTTAGCGTCAACTCTGAGCGTTGAGGAACCCCCATCCGACAGTGAGGAGATATTGGCGCCAAAACTACAGAGAACTTCGACTAAGCACTGTCAGCTTTCTAGCGGTATAGAAAACCACACTTTCATGAGGACACCAAAGGTTCTCTTTAAGGACTTCCAAAATGGGTCTTTGGATGTTTTTATGCAGTCAAGTTTAGGGTTTGTTCACACGACCATTATTTAATGTCCATTATTCTCATTCATCACAGGGTAAGAGCAATGACATTAAACAACAGAGATAGATGGAGGTTTCTCCATCTAGTGTCCGTCTGCATTCACCTCCATGCAGAATCATGATGGACATGTCGTGCATACTTTGTGCGTGCAGGACTTTCTCTTCCATTACATAAGTAAACAAATATGACAGAAGAAACTGTCATGTTTTTTACATTATAGTCAGTGGGAATGGACATGGGTGGAGGGGGCTCCGTCACTGTCCGTTACTCTGCTAATTTAATGTTTGTTCATAGGATGACAATAACGGTCTGTAATAATGGTAGTGTGAACATAGCCTAAGGATACATTCACACTACTGTTAACATAGTCCATTGCTCTCATCCATCATAGACATCGCAGGCCCTTCACTGATTGGCCTTAGCAAAACTCCGGAAAAGAGACCCATTCAGCAGGGGAACCGAGATGCGTCGGGAGGACACCAGAGCATTGGGAATAAGGGAGTAGGATTTAAAAAAAAAAAATTCAATGTCCCCGGCTGATTTAAAAGTTAAAAGGGTTGTCCATTTTTTCCTGGACAACCCCTTTAAATTTATAGTGTACCACGACTTTTGATGTTCTGCCAGTATTTGTTTATTTAACATTTAGGTTCCTTTTCTTGAAATCCTGAGTTGAAATCCACTTCCTGTGTACTGTTTATTAGCGTTAGAAATCCTCTTTGTCTGTGGCAAAGAATACAGGGAACCACGGGTGTGATAAAAAGAGTCTCATTCTAGAAAGGGAGTCAATTCAAACACTTACGTTTTAGGCATTATAAAATGGAAACACACGTTTCTGGCACCATTTGTATGACATTTCCCATATCCTGACTGTGTTTTCAACTAGCACAAATATTGGGAGAAAATCTAAATTAGTTTGAAAGAAGGAGTACACTTTAAATATAGTATAAGTAAGACTGTGCCTATAGGTACCCATGTGGGCACTAAATGAAGGGACTATTTACATACAGTACAAATAGGACTGAGCTGCAGTTATAGGAATGATCTGCTTTCTATGAACCTTTGCAAGATAATATAATATTTGCATCTTATAAATGTTTTTTTAAAAGGGGGTGTCAGTTTTTTCATACTTTTTTATAGCATAGAGCACTAATAAATTCATTTTTAAGTTGTTTTTCCCGTCCATTTTGGTCATTTTTTGTCGCCAGGGATTGGGATAGACGCTGCGGTGTGGGACCTTCTTTTTTATTTATTTTGTTTACATTAATTTAGTGATTGTTTTATTTTTACATATTGTGTCCCACACAGTCATAGTAGACCTCTCTGCCTTATATGTGGGGAATTTGACTGCTTCTGGTAGGAAAGGTGCGGAAAAAAATAAAAACACGTAGGCTAATGCTAGGTTCACACTAGTGTTGGGCTTTCTTTTCTTTGGGTCTGCTTGGGGAAAGCTAACCCACTTAAAAAGCGGTTACCTGCAGAAACCCACGGACCCTATAGACTATAATGTTTCAACCCAAAAAATGTAGACTTCTGGGAATGGAAACCCCTAACGGAATTTAGGTGCAGGTGTGAACCTAGCCTAAGATCTTATGGTGCAGAAACTATGTGCATTTTACTTTTAGCTGCAGAATTGTGAGTGCTTTCCCTAGATTTAAAGTGTAGGAAAAAACGCCCTGAGCCGTACTCTCCTTTTCTCTGGTATCTTTCAGCCTCCTTGCTGACATCATCAGCCCTCTAATCACCACTAAGGCCTGTGATTGGGCTTCAGAGATCAAATGTGTTTTGGGGGCCTCCAATTATTACACTCTGGGGTCAGAACAGACCCCAGAATATGATAAATATTCACAGGTGGCAAAATCTCAAAATTTCAGAGTTATCATTTTTTGGATATTTGCCTAACGGTTCACCCATCTGTAGTTACTACATGATATATGACTTACAATACTAGATTTACAGGCCAAATTCTTCATCTGATTTGTTGTACAGTCATATGGTGAGTGTATAAAATGAAAGTGCTACAGCTGCTCATCTTGTCTTGTGGATCGGCTGGAACAGAATCAGCTCTCACCTCTAGCTTAGCAATGTCTGATATACAGTCCATGGCCAGATGGAGAACTGGGCTCACTGCTGAGGTGAGCTGAGATACAAATATGTTCATCAGAATGAAGAGGTGTGTTTTGACTTTGGTACAGCACGATTCTGCCAAAGTGAGAAAATCGCTATAATTATAGTTTTGTGTCCTGAAAAACATTGCATATGGATCGGGAATTGTAAATTCTAACACTCGTTATTGCTAGGGTAAAAAAACAAATAGACACCAGTAAGAGACTTGTTCTTCTTCTATTGTATTTTACGATAAACTCTAGAAATACATTCATTACTAGAAATGTTTTGCTTTGCGAATACTCTTCCACAAGATAAGTTGCTTGGTCTATTATTGTACTCTCAAGTCTCTTCAGACCCCAAAGTATAACAATCAGATGCTCCCGGGAAGAGGTTGTAAGACCTTGGAACAACCACTCAACACCACAAGGAAGCTCTGAAGAGTATAATACTGAATGGTAAACACTAGAAATATTGGGTTTGGACAAAGCCAATATTTTTAGGAAATTTGTAATGAACCCAGTCCATTATGATCCATTCGCAATTCATGACAAAAATATGAAAAATTGTTTCAGAAAATGCCTGGAGGCTTCAATATTCACCTCCTAGTCATCCTAATCTCTCCTACAAGTTAATAGAATAGCTCCAAGGCATGCACAGTACCTTAAGAGAAATCCTGTTTGGCTTATAGCTGGCCATCCCCTTCCTTTGGTTAGATGTAAATAGGATTGTTCCTAGGCATGCGCAGTATCCATAGAACTAGCCATAGTGGTCACAGTGTCAAACACAATAAAACTTGCTTCTGCAGAGATCATACACACGGAAGTACTTCCCACAAATTTGTGGACCATGGTAACATGAAGCATTTTTATTATACATTTGAACTGGGCAAAATCCTTTAACTATTAATAGCTAACATCTACGGCACATATCGCCAGAACATTGCAAGAATCTGAAGAAATCCATGTGCACAAGGGACACGGCCGATGGTCAATATTGGATGCTGGCGAACTATGGGCCCTCAAGTGGCACTGCATTAAATATAGTCATGAATTGGTCATGCAGTTGACTGTATGGGCTCAGGAATACTTCCAGAAATCACTGTCTGTGAACATAGTTTGCCATGCAATCCCCAAGTGCAAGTTAAAGCTGTATCAACACAATCCAGAAACACTGTCATCTTCTCTGGGTCAAAACTCATTTCAAATGGACTGAGATAAAATTTAAAAAAAAATGTTTTGTAGCCACATGAATCAAAATGTGAAATTATTTAAGTAAACCACAGACGCCGTGTCCCACAGACTCAAGAGGAGAGAGAGCATCTTACTTGTTATTAGCACACAGTTCAATAGCGTGCATCTTTGATGGAATGGGGTTGACTTCATTACACTGCCTGAATCACAGAAGTGTCAAGAGGCTCCCTGTACCTAGTAGTTCAAGACCTGTAACTGTGAGTTCATGGGCTTGCTGTTTTGGTGTGTGTTTTTGGCCTATACAGTACAGTACATATTTCCAACATATACTGTATGCTGTGTGTATAAATAAGGTATAATAGGGGCAACACGATAGCTAGCACTGCAGCCTTGCAGCGCTGGAGTCCTGGGTTCAAACATCTGCAAGGAGATTGTATGTTCTCCCCGTGTTTGCGTGGATTTCCTCCCTTACTCCAAAGACATACTGATAGGAAAAAATGTACTTTGTGAGCCCTATATGGGGCTTTATAGTTTATTTTATTTCTCTAATGAAAGTCTATGGGAAACTATACTGTATACAGTAGTATATGTACAGGTTATACATTCACACACGTATCAGCACATTTTTTTTAATACATACTGTAGATGAAACACAATGTAGACAAAGCCTACACCTATTGATCCCATGAAGACAAACAAAGATTTTTGTGTCACGGAAATAAAATCATGGCATCCAATATTACAGAGGTATTTTTCTATATAACTAGTTACTTAGTAACCTATTAGATGAGGTTGCATGAAAACACAGGTCCATGAAGTCCAACCTATATAACCCTATGTTCTGTCCTTTTGTCACTGTCCTAGGTGTAAAAACATCATTAGAACGGTCTTTGTACTGTCCATTAATCTATTTGTACATTGTGATCAGTTCTCCTCATAGATTTATTTTCTCTAAACTGAATAACCCCAAATTTGTTAATCTGTCCCTGTACTCTAATCCACCCATTCCCCAAATTAGCTTGTCCTGGGCAGTATATGGTGGTGGGTCAGGGATGCACCATATGATAGCACATGGGTCCATACTATATACCCTTGGGACTCAGGATCATGGCAAAGCTTTGTACATAGATCCTTACCTTTTAAAGGACAATATTGAAGTAAAAGAACGTTTTGATTTACTAAAACCTACAATCTCCTTGTATCTGGACAGATTTCTTCAGTTCAAGCTGTAACTTGGATCCTTGCCAAATCCATTATGGACATAGGATGAATATAAGAATAAGTGAAATGGACTGACTTTAGGACAGAAATGTTAACTGCCCTTTCAAGAACCTGGCAACACAGGATTGTACTATTTCATTTCTTCCGCTAAATTAATCTAATCAACACCACTTTCAGGAAACATTTTCCCTTAATGAGATGAGAAGTGCCAACAAATCTGTATTCCTTCCACCATGTGCTGGCATTCTCTTATAATTGGCAAAGAAGCCTCTACATTAAGCGATCGCCTGTGACAATATTGTAATGGGTTTGAGAAGTAAAGTTGTAGAGATAATAGAACGCCATAGATCTTTTTAGCTTCTACCATAAAAATGCCTACTTCATATTATTTTCAATGAATCTAATGATGTACGTTGTTATATATATATAGGATTCCAGTCAAAAATGTATCATCAGGGTACAAAGTATTATAATGAGTAAATAATGGTTTATGTACAGCATTTTTCTCAAGGGCAGATCCCTTTAAAGGGGTCGTCCAAGTCTCCTAGAAAACATATATAGCTGTTCAAAATGGGGACAATAAAATAAAATGTGCTCCTATCTCCCAGGTCCTCCGATACAGTGGCAGCTCCTGTTCACAGGACCACCAGCTTATTTCAGCAGCGTTGACCCATTTGTGTCAGGTGACCTCAGTGGTGACCGCTTCATAATTGGCACATGATAAGCCGGCCTCATCATCAGTGTACCATTTGTCACCACAGAGGCCTGTGATTGGGTACAGCAGTCCCCTGACACAAATGGGATACATACTAGCCAACATTTTGATGGAGATGTCCTGGAAAATCCAGTGTGCCTTTGTAATTATTGGGTGACGCCAACCTCTATGGCTGTGGCCATGTAGCATTCGAGGGATTGTCACACCCTTTTTGAACACTAAATGTGCTGGTCATGTCCCTTTTTGGACATGACCAGCCCATGTAAGACCCAAGTCACGTATAATGTACTCCAGTGACCTGAGAGTTTTGTCTTCCCTTCAGCAGTTCACCACTTTTTTCAAAAGCCTTTCGGAGCTTCTAGGAGGGTTGGTAAGTAATATGGATTTCCTAAGGTAACCACTTTTTTATGTGGATTAGGTTTCCATTCTGGGGACTCCCCGAATGGAAACTCATGCGTAGACGTGAACTAAGGCCTTAGACCTATTATCTAGTAAAAATTGTTAAACGTCACACTATGTATGTAGACTTGTTCTACGTACGTATTTTACTACATAGTGTACTTCTGACTGGACCAGATGGCTCCAACCAATCTTTTGGAGCCATTTAATAGGTTAATGCAAATGCAACCCCTAGCTCACTTCTGTATGGTAATATAGAATGAACATCATAAAATGTCAGGACCAAATACAACTATTCAGCACCTGACATTTTAAGCTAAACCATCCTTCTAGTGGAGGTTCACTTTAAATAGAAAGAAAGAGAAAAAAAAAAAAAAATGATTTGACACTTCTGTATATCAATAGTTTCTGACTGTTAATGTGAATTTCTGGGAACAATGCCAGATTCTGTAATTTTGTATGTATATGTAAAGACGTACGGTACTAGATGATGGAGAGGTTAGTTATGAAGGTCAGTCGACTGCAAATGACCATAAATTGGTTCGTGAACAGATTTTTAGCACATGTACAAAAAAGTCAGGATGAAGACAGAAGCCAATGTCCACTCTAATTTCAGATTCTATTACATGTAACATATGTACAACATACACTTTAGAAAACTGTCAGGCAACGTTACAACCTTCGTACTCATGTACAAGAGAAGTCAATGTCATTACTTCTGCCCTAATACAGTCGCCATGTCCCTACAAAATATAATGGTCACCAACACTGCTCTCCTGCTATCCTGGGAATGTGATGATTCGGAAAAGTCCTGGTTGTTGTCCGCACTGCAAGGAAATCAAAAAGAGCCTGCCGCCATTACCAGCATACCAGGAAGCCTAAATAAGGGAGTGGGGCTTATAAATGTAATGGTAACCCAGGTTACCCCATGACACCTTATTCAAACTTTGTATGGAGGGTGTCATGCAGAGAATGGCCCTTTTTTAATCAAAATCTTGTACATGCCCCTAGTACAAACATACATATTCTAATGTCAAATTGAACCCACCTGACCCTTCTTGGACACCACTAGACACACTTGATGGTTGTTGGTCCCACAATAGATTGACTGGTTCAGTTAATTTCCATCTAATCCTACCTACCTGGTCTTCTAGTACCTAGTCTTCCACTGATACGCCTCAATGCAAAAGAAATGTTTTAACGCATGAGGTTTACACGTTTTAACCAACTTCAGGAATTTTCAGCCGTTTTGGAACAATAGCCATTTGTAATAAAAAGAGATAAATATATCCCAGCAGAGATTAGATTTAATCCCACTGTGGGCCTTTTGTGGCGATGTGCTTTAAATTACCACTAGAAGTAAACCGTATTAGCCTGGAATAATGAATGTCTTGTTTTATGGACATTCGACGAATAATTACATTTTTAGTCAAACAACTATAAAGCTGCGAGCCATTACATTTCCATTCGGGACTCCCGCTTTTGTGGTGGCCATAAAAGATTCCACAATAATCATTACAACATAAGAATATAAATAGGTTAATGCAAGTGAAGCAGGGTTTGCAATATTAGAAAAGCTTGTAAAGATGCCATGGTGTAATGTCATCTAAAAATAAGCCAATATATCATAGAAAGTATTTCAAGAATATGCAGCGCACAGAATTTTAGGATGAACTGAATTGTCAGCAAACTTTCCAACCTTAAGCTTCCCTAAGATCTTCAATTAGAATAAACAGTACTCCACCTTGGACCCAACAAAACCAGATCTGCAATGTCACATTAACCCTTCTCCAGATTATGGGCTATAGTCATATCCTGTGCAAAGGTTTTCTAAATATCTTGGTGTTCTTCAATTTCAATCACTAATTTGGCTCTAATTGATTAAATCTGACTAAACTGGAATATCATTTTTCTAAGATTGTGTCGCTCTTTTGCAAGCTTTGGCGCACTCAATGCACTGTATCAATGAGTGATAAATAACATCCATCCAATACGCCAACCATCACTGAAATGCATCGTATTCCAGTCCACTTAACCTTGTATACCGTATACGACATCAGTAAGGTGTCTACCAACCACTGACTATTGGCTGAACGTTATGATAACTCACAAGACACGTCTCTCTTCTACATACACTGTGCCTCAATATCAAAGTTCATACACCTGATTAAAGTGTACTAGGAGGCAGTGATACACTCAGGCTCTTTCTCCATGTAGGTCTTATTTTGGGTCATATTTCTTTATCTCCTTTATTATACTAGATATATGGTATATGCTGAACAAATGCAATACACAACAACCAGTCTTGTGAGGTCGTGGATTCTCCAAATATGAATGGAAGTGCACTCAGCTGTCTTATGCGCCAAAAAAACAGAATATCCAAGATAAAATTCAAGTATCCACCAGTATCCAATTAAAATCCAATGCATTAGTCATCTTAAAAACTGCACATGCAAACAGTTTGTGTGTTTCAAGTTTATTGTCTATAGTCATAGAGATGAGCTTCGAATTCGTTTCGAATAGCACACTCCCATAGGAATGAATAGTAGCGGCCGGCACGCAGGGGGTTAAGTGGCAGGACGTCAGCCCGGGCTGCATGCTGGCTGCGTCCATTCAATCCTATGGGAGAGTGCTATTCGAAACGGTAGTTTCGAATAGTACTCGCTCATCTCTAGTAGCCATTGCTGAAGTTTTGATCTTTTCTGCCCATCACCCACATATTCCTTAACATATGGACATACAAGGGTTTTTTTCTCATACTTTTTGTATAACAAATCTCATTATTAGTCAAGTTACAATGGAACCAGCCAAACACTCTCAACTAGAGATGAGAGAGTACTGTTCGGATCAGCCAATCCGAACAGCACGCTCGCATAGAAATGAATGGATGTAGCCGGCACACGGGGGGTTAAGCAGCCGGCCGCCGTCAAAGCAGAAGTACCAGGTGCATCCATTCATTTCTATGGAGCGTGCTGTTCGGATCAGCTAATCTGGTGGTCCTGCCCACCAGAGCAACAGTTCAATAGTATTCTTGATCTTGTGAGGATAGTCATATTCCACCCAAGAGGACCATGACTCCACATGCTAAAAAACAGATGGATTACAAAACGCTACAAATTTACATAACGCATACAAAGAGAATCCAAGCCCTTGGCACTCGTGGTTTCGAACATTAAATACATTTATTATTTCAGCATCATTAAGTTGTTCTTTCAGATGCCCCCTTCTCTGTAACATACTTTTTATTATTCCATGAGGAATACACTATCAATTTAGGGGTAACTGCAGGGAGAACTGGAATGGCCCATGGCTTCCCTTTATTTCCTTTCAAAATTGGCTACTTTCCAGGACACAGTAAGATCATTCCAGCTTATGTCATATTGTGCAATTTGATGCATCTGGGGGGGAGCTAATAAAATAGTGATAAAAAGGTTTTTCAAAAACTAAGTTGAAATTGCACCCTTTTCCCTAGAATACATGAAAAAGTAAAATATTACTGTGAAACACCTGCACATTAGGAATCCTTGTGTCTGATAACACCCGGTCTGCAAACTGGAAAGCAGGAAAAAAGATCAAAAGTGCCAAACCGCTGTTATTTCACTGTTTTGCTTCTAAGTATTCTAAATATTTGAATAAAAAGTGAACAAAGCAATAGCCATTCCCCAAAATGGTATAACTAAAAAAGTACAGCTGGCCCCGAAAAACAAGATGCCCTATGCATTGCCGTACACAGAAATACAAAAAAGTTACCAGAGTCAGCATATGGTGACTTTTACAAAAAAAAAAAAAAAGAGTTTTTTGGAAAGCTTTTGTTAAGAAGTTAAAATGTAAATAAAACCATATAAATTTGATATCCCTGGCATAGTACCAAAACATTGTACACAGGTGACATGTCATTTTGATGAATGCCATAAAAACGAAGCCCGTAAGAAAGTCACACAAATGCACTTTTTCTTTAAATCCACCCCATTCTGAATTTTTTTCCAGCTTCCCAGTACATTGTACAGAATAATAAATTGTAGCATCATGAAGAACAATTTGTCTGGAAAACATGAAGTCCTGACCTGGACGGAAAAATAAAAAAAAGTTATGGTATTTGGAAGATGGGAAGTTGAAAACGAAAATTTAAAAATGTCACCGGTGGGAAGGGGTTAATTGATGACCTGTCCAAAGGAAAACCCCTTTAAGTCTAGAAACTCCGAACATCTGACTCTCAAAAACAGCCCAGACACCCCATCAGTGGATCAGTCTGTTGTAATAGTTTAGAACAATCCAATTACTAATAGAGATGAGCGAACAGTGTTCTATCAAACTCATGTTCGATCGGATATTAGGCTGTTCGGCATGTTCGAATCGAATCGAACACCGCGTGGTAAAGTGCGCCATTACTCGATTCCCCTCCCACCTTCCCTGGCGCCTTTTTTGCTCCAATAACAGCGCAGGGTAGGTGGGACAGGAACTACGACACCGGTGACGTTGAGAAAAGTAGGCAAAACCCATTGGCTGCCGAAAACATGTGACCTCTAATTTAAAAGAACAGCGCCGCCCAGGTTCGCGTCATTCTGAGCTTGCAATTCACCGAGGACGGAGGTTTCCGTCCAGCTAGCTAGGGCTTAGATTCTGGGTAGGCAGGGACAGGCTAGGATAGGAAGGAGAAGACAACCAACAGCTCTTATAAGAGCTAAATTCCAGGGAGAAGCTTGTCAGTGTAACGTGGCACTGACGGGCTCAATCGCCGCAACCCAGCTTTCCCAGGATCCTGAATGGAATACACTGTCAGTGTATTCCCGTATACCCGATATATACCCCCGATACCCGTTCCAACGGTGTGCTCCCCCACCTTCACCCCAGAAATACCCTGCAAGTCCCCTAGCAATAGAATTGGGGCTATATACACCCACTATTTTTGCTACTGGTATACAGTGCCATTGTCTGACTGGGAATTCAAAGAATATATTGGGGTTACGTGCACCCACAATTTTTACTACTGGTATACAGTGCCAGTTTCTGACTGGGAATTCAAAGAATATATTGGGGTTATAAATACCCTCATTTCTTGCTACTGGTATATAGTGCCATTGTCTGACTGGGAATTCAAAGAATATATTGGGGTTACGTGCACCCACAATTTTTACTACTGGTATACAGTGCCAGTTTCTGACTGGGAATTCAAAGAATATATTGGGGTTACAAATACCCTCATTTCTTGCTACTGCCATATAGTGCCAGTGTCTGACTGGTAATTCAAAGAATATATTGGGGTTACGTGCACCCACAATTTTTACTACTGGTATACAGTGCCATTGTCTGACTGGGAATTCAAAGAATATATTGGGGTTACGTGCACCCACAATTTTTACTACTGGTATACAGTGCCAGTTTCTGACTGGGAATTCAAAGAATATATTGGGGTTACAAATACCCTCATTTCTTGCTACTGCCATATAGTGCCAGTTTCTGACTGGTAATTCAAAGAATATATTGGGGTTAAGTGCACCCACAATTTTTACTGCTGGTATACAGTGCCATTGTCTGACTGGGAATTCAAAGAATATATTGGGGTTATAAATACCCTCATTTCTTGCTACTGCCATATAGTGCCAGTTTCTGACTGGGAATTCAAAGAATATATTGGGGTTACGTGCACCCACAATTTTTACTACTGGTATACAGTGCCATTGTCTGACTGGGAATTCAAAGAATATATTGGGGTTATAAATACCCTCATTTCTTGCTACTGCCATATAGTGCCAGTTTCTGACTGGGAATTCAAAGAATATATTGGGGTTACGTGCACCCACAATTTTTACTACTGGTATACAGTGCCATTGTCTGACTGGGAATTCAAAGAATATATTGGGGTTACAAATACCCTCATTTCTTGCTACTGCCATATAGTGCCAGTTTCTGACTGGTAATTCAAAGAATATATTGGGGTTATAAATACCCTCATTTCTTGCTACTGGTATATAGTGCCATTGTCTGACTGGGAATTCAAAGAATATATTGGGGTTACGTGCACCCACAATTTTTACTACTGGTATACAGTGCCAGTTTCTGACTGGGAATTCAAAGAATATATTGGGGTTACAAATACCCTCATTTCTTGCTACTGCCATATAGTGCCAGTTTCTGACTGGGAATTCAAAGAATATATTGGGGTTACAAATACCCTCATTTCTTGCTACTGCCATATAGTGCCAGTTTCTGACTGGTAATTCAAAGAATATATTGGGGTTACGTGCACCCACAATTTTTACTACTGGTATACAGTGCCATTGTCTGACTGGGAATTCAAAGAATATATTGGGGTTATAAATACCCTCATTTCTTGCTACTGCCATATAGTGCCAGTTTCTGACTGGTAATTCAAAGAATATATTGGGGTTACGTGCACCCACAATTTTTACTACTGGTATACAGTGCCATTGTCTGACTGGGAATTCAAAGAATATATTGGGGTTATAAATACCCTCATTTCTTGCTACTGCCATATAGTGCCAGTTTCTGACTGGGAATTCAAAGAATATATTGGGGTTACGTGCACCCACAATTTTTACTACTGGTATACAGTGCCATTGTCTGACTGGGAATTCAAAGAATATATTGGGGTTACAAATACCCTCATTTCTTGCTACTGCCATATAGTGCCAGTTTCTGACTGGTAATTCAAAGAATATATTGGGGATACGTGCACCCACAATTTTTACTACTGGTATACAGTGCCATTGTCTGACTGGGAATTCAAAGAATATATTGGGGTTATAAATACCCTCATTTCTTGCTACTGCCATATAGTGCCAGTTTCTGACTGGGAATTCAAAGAATATATTGGGGTTATAAATACCCTCATTTCTTGCTACTGGTATATAGTGCCATTGTCTGACTGGGAATTCAAAGAATATATTGGGGTTACGTGCACCCACAATTTTTGCTACTGGTATATAGTGCCAATTTCTAACTGGGAATTCAAAATGCGCAAGGCTCCCGGAAAGGGACGTGGACGAGGCCGTGGGCGAGGTCGGGGGAATGGTTCTGGGGAGCAAGGTAGCAGTGAAGCCACAGGGCGTCCCGTGCCTACTCCTGTGGGGCAGCAAGCATTGCGCCACTCCACAGTGCCAGGGTTGCTTGCCACATTAACTAAACTGCAGGGTACAAACCTTAGTAGGCCCGAGAACCAGGAACAGGTCTTGCAATGGCTGTCAGAGAACGCTTACAGCACATTGTCCAGCAGCCAGTCAGACTCTGCCTCCTCTCCTCCTATTACCCAACAGTCTTGTCCTCCTTCCTCCCAAAATTCCCAAGCTTCACAGAATAATAACCCCAACTGTCCCTGCTCCCCAGAGCTGTTCTCCGCTCCTTTCATTGTCCCTCAACCTGCCTCTCCACGTCACGATTCCACGAACCTAACAGAGGAGCATCTGTGTCCAGATGCTCAAACACTAGAGTCTCCTCCATCTCCGTTCGATTTGGTGGTGGATGACCAGCAACCCACCCTCATCGACGATGATGTGACGCAGTTGCCGTCAGGGCATCCAGTTGACCGGCGCATTGTGCGGGAGGAGGAGATGAGACAGGAGTTGGAAGAGGAAGTGGTGGATGATGAGGACACTGACCCGACCTGGACAGGGGGGATGTCAAGCGGGGAAAGTAGTGTGGATGTTGAGGCAAGTGCAGCACCAAAAAGGGTAGCTAGAGGCAGAGGCAGAGGTCAGCAGCTTAGGCGAAGCCAGGCCACACCCGGAATCTCTCAAGATGTTCCAGTTCGTACCCAGCCCCGAAAAACTCCCACCTCGAGGGCACGTTTCTCGAAGGTGTGGAGTTTTTTCAAGGAATGCGCCGAGGACAGATATAGTGTTGTCTGCACAATTTGCCTCTCGAAATTGATTAGGGGCTCTGAGAAGAGCAACCTGTCCACCACTTCAATGCGCCGTCATTTGGAATCCAAGCACTGGAATCAGTGGCAGGCAGCAACGGCAGGACAAAGGCCGCCTGCCGTTCACGCCACTGCCACTGCCTCTGCCACTGCCTCTGCCACTGCCACTGCTGACTGTGCTGGCGATGCACTCCAGAGGACGAGCCAGGACACCACTTCATCTGCCTCCGCCACTTTGTTGACTTCTCCCTCATCCTCCCCTGTTCCTGTCTTATCTCCTTCTCCTGCACCATCAAAGGCACCATCAGGCGCTTCTTTACAACAACCCACCATCTCTCAGACATTGGAGCGGCGGCAGAAATACACTGCTAACCACCCACACGCGCAAGCCTTGAACGCCAACATCGCTAAACTGCTGGCCCAGGAGATGTTGGCGTTCCGGCTTGTTGAAACTCCCGCCTTCCTGGACCTGATGGCAACTGCGGCACCTCGCTATGCCGTCCCTAGCCGTCACTACTTCTCCCGGTGTGCCGTCCCCGCCTTGCACCAGCACGTGTCACTCAACATCAGGCGGGCCCTTAGTTCCGCGCTTTGCACAAAGGTCCACTTGACCACCGACGCGTGGACAAGTGCATGCGGACAGGGACGCTACATTTCACTGACGGCACACTGGGTGAATGTAGTTGAGGCTGGGACTGCTTCCCAAACTGGCCCGGTGTACCTCGTCTCCCCGCCTAACATTCCTGGCAGGGACACGAGAAGAACACCCCCCTCCTCCTCCTCCTCTACCGCCTCCTCCTCCGCCACCGCCTCCTCCTCCGCCACCGCCTCCTCCTCCGCTGTTAGATTGACCCCAGCTACGAGTTGGAAACGTTGCAGCACTGGCGTTGGTAGACGTCAGCAGGCTGTGCTGAAGCTGATCAGCTTGGGGGACAGACAGCACACTGCCTCCGAGGTGAGGGATGCCCTCCTCGATGAGACGGCAATATGGTTTGAGCCGCTGCACCTGGGCCCAGGCATGGTCGTTTGTGATAACGGCCGGAACCTGGTAGCAGCTCTGGAGCTTGCCGGACTCCAACATGTTCCATGCCTGGCCCACGTCTTCAACCTAGTGGTGCAACGTTTCCTAAAGAGCTACCCCAATGTTCCAGAGCTACTGGTGAAAGTGCGGCGCATGTGCGCCCACTTTCGCAAGTCCACAGTAGCCGCTGCTAGCTTAAAATCTCTCCAGCAACGCCTGCATGTGCCACAACACCGGCTTTTGTGCGACGTCCCCACACGCTGGAACTCAACGTTTCAGATGTTGAATAGAGTGGTTGAGCAGCAGAGACCTTTGATGGAATACCAGCTACAAAACCCTAGGGTGCCACAAAGTCAGCTGCCTCAGTTTCACATCCATGAGTGGCCATGGATGAGAGACCTTTGTGACATTCTACGGGTCTTTGAGGAGTCCACAAGGAGGGTGAGCTCTGAGGATGCGATGGTGAGCCTTACAATCCCGCTCTTGTGTGTTCTGAGAGAATCCCTGATTGACATCAGGGATAACTCAGATCACACAGAGGAGTTAGGGATAGCATCCGATCCGTCACAGCTGGAGAGTAGGTCCACACATCTGTCCGCTTCACTGCGTTTAATGGAGGAGGAGGAGGAGGAGGAGGAGGAAGAAGAGTTGTCCGATGATGTGATGGTGATACAGGAGGCTTCCGGGCAACTTCGAATCGTCCCATTGTTGCAGCGCGGATGGGTAGACATGGAGGATGAGGAGGAAATGGAGATTGAACTTTCCGGTGGGGCCAGAGGAGTCATGCCAACTAACACTGTGGCAGACATGGCTGAGTTCATGTTGGGGTGCTTTACAACCGACAAGCGTATTGTCAAAATCATGGAGGACAACCAGTACTGGATCTTTGCTATCCTTGACCCCCGGTATAAAAACAACATCTCGTCTTTTATTCCGGTAGAGGGGAGGGCCAATCGCATCAATGCTTGCCACAGGCAATTGGTGCAGAATATGATGGAGATGTTTCCAGCATGTGACGTTGGCGGCAGGGAGGGCAGTTCCTCCAGTAGGCAACCAAGTTCTCACCGGTCCACACAAACGAGGGGCACACTGTCTAAGGTCTGGGACACCTTGATGGCACCCCCTCGCCAAAGTGCCGCCACGGAGGGTCCTAGTGTCACCAGGCGTGAGAAGTATAGGCGCATGTTGCGGGAATACCTTTCCGACCACAGCCCTGTCCTCTCCGACCCCTCTGCGCCCTACACGTATTGGGTGTCGAAGTTGGACCTGTGGCTTGAACTTGCCCTATATGCCTTGGAGGTGCTGTCCTGTCCTGCCGCCAGCGTCCTATCTGAGAGGGTGTTCAGTGCAGCCGGTGGCATCATCACTGACAAGCGCACCCGTCTGTCAGCTGAGAGTGCCGACCGGCTCACTTTGATAAAAATGAACCACCACTGGATAGAGCCTTCATTTTTGGGCCCACCTGTGTAAAGCACCCCAACATGAAACTCCATGTCTGTACTCAACCTCTCCAATTCCTCCGCATCCTCATACTCATCCACCATAAGCGTTGCACAATTCTGCTAATACTAGGCTCCCTCCACCCTGATTTCCCCCAACTCTGCTGGTTAGAGGCTCCCTCCACCCTGATTTCCACCAACTCTGCTGGTTAGAGGCTCCCTCCACCCTGCTTTCCCACAACTCTGCTGGTTAGAGGCTCCCTCCACCCTGCTTTCCCACAACTCTGCTGGTTAGAGGCTCCCTCCACCCTGCTTTCCCACAACTCTGCTGGTTAGAGGCTCCCTCCACCCTGCTTTCCCACAACTCTGCTGGTTAGAGGCTCCCTCCACCCTGATTTCCACCAACTCTGCTGGTTAGAGGCTCCCTCCACCCTGCTTTCCCACAACTCTGCTGGTTAGAGGCTCCCTCCACCCTGATTTCCACCAACTCTGCTGGTTAGAGGCTCCCTCCACCATGAATTGGTCCAAACTGGGCTGTTTAGCGGCTCCCTCCACCATGAATTGGTCCAAACTGGGGTTTTTAGAGGCTCCCTCCACCATGAATTGGTCCAAACTGGGCTGTTTAGAGGCTCCCTCCACCATGAATTGGTCCAAACTGGGGTTTTTAGAGGCTCCCTCCACCATGAATTGGTCCAAACTGGGCTGGTTAGAGGCTCCCTCCACCATGAATTTGCCCAAACTGGCCTGTTTAGAGGCTCCCTCCACCATGAATTTGCCCAAACTGGCCTGTTTAGAGGCTCCCTCCACCATGAATTGGTCCAAACTGGGGTTTTTAGAGGCTCTCTCCACCATGAATTGGTCCAAACTGGGCTGTTTAGAGGCTCCCTCCATCATGAATTGGTCCAAACTGGGGTTTTTAGAGGCTCCCTCCACCATGAATTGGTCCAAACTGGGGTTTTTAGAGGCTCCCTCCACCATGAATTGGTCCAAACTGGGCTGTTTAGAGGCTCCCTCCACCATGAATTGGTCCAAACTGGGGTTTTTAGAGGCTCCCTCCACCATGAATTGGTCCAAACTGGGCTGTTTAGAGGCTCCCTCCACCATGAATTGGTCCAAACTGGGGTTTTTAGAGGCTCCCTCCACCATGAATTGGTCCAAACTGGGCTGTTTAGAGGCTCCCTCCACCATGAATTTGTCCAAACTGGGCTGTTTAGAGGCTCCCTCCACCATGAATTTGCCCAAACTGGCCTGTTTAGAGGCTCCCTCCACCATGAATTGGTCCAAACTGGGGTTTTTAGAGGCTCTCTCCACCATGAATTGGTCCAAACTGGGCTGTTTAGAGGCTCCCTCCATCATGAATTGGTCCAAACTGGGGTTTTTAGAGGCTCCCTCCACCATGAATTGGTCCAAACTGGGGTTTTTAGAGGCTCCCTCCACCATGAATTGGTCCAAACTGGGGTTTTTAGAGGCTCCCTCCACCATGAATTTGCCCAAACTGGGGGTTTTTAGAGACTCCCTCCACCATGAATTTGCCCAAACTGAGCTGTTTAGAGGCTCCCTCCACCATGAATTGGTCCAAACTGGGGTTTTTAGAGGCTCCCTCCACCATGAATTGGTCCAAACTGGGGTTTTTAGAGGCTCCCTCCACCATGAATTGGTCCAAACTGGGCTGTTTAGAGGCTCCCTCCATCATGAATTGGTCCAAACTGGGGTTTTTAGAGGCTCCCTCCACCATGAATTGGTCCAAACTGGGGTTTTTAGAGGCTCCCTCCACCATGAATTGGTCCAAACTGGGGTTTTTAGAGGCTCCCTCCACCATGAATTGGTCCAAACTGGGGGTTTTTAGAGGCTCCCTCCACCATGAATTTGCCCAAACTGAGCTGTTTAGAGGCTCCCTCCACCATGAATTGGTCCAAACTGGGGTTTTTAGAGGCTCCCTCCACCATGAATTGGTCCAAACTGGGGTTTTTAGAGGCTCCCTCCACCATGAATTGGTCCAAACTGGGCTGTTTAGAGGCTCCCTCCACCATGAATTTGCCCAAACTGGGCTGTTTAGAGGCTCCCTCCATCATGAATTGGTCCAAACTGGGGTTTTTAGAGGCTCCCTCCACCATGAATTGGTCCAAACTGGGGTTTTTAGAGGCTCCCTCCACCATGAATTGGTCCAAACTGGGGTTTTTAGAGGCTCCCTCCACCATGAATTGGTCCAAACTGGGGTTTTTAGAGGCTCCCTCCACCATGAATTGGTCCAAACTGGGGTTTTTAGAGGCTCCCTCCACCATGAATTGGTCCAAACTGGGGTTTTTAGAGGCTCCCTCCACCATGAATTGGTCCAAACTGGGCTGTTTAGAGGCTCCCTCCACCATGAATTTGCCCAAACTGGGCTGTTTAGAGGCTCCCTCCACCATGAATTGGTCCAAACTGGGGTTTTTAGAGGCTCCCTCCACCATGAATTGGTCCAAACTGGGGTTTTTAGAGGCTCCCTCCACCATGAATTTGCCCAAACTGAGCTGTTTAGAGGCTCCCTCCACCATGAATTGGTCCAAACTGGGGTTTTTAGAGGCTCCCTCCACCATGAATTGGTCCAAACTGGGGGTTTTTAGAGGCTCCCTCCACCATGAATTTGCCCAAACTGGGGTTTTTAGAGGCTCCCTCCACCATGAATTGGTCCAAACTGGGGGTTTTTAGAGGCTCCCTCCACCATGAATTTGCCCAAACTGGGCTGTTTAGAGGCTCCCTCCATCATGAATTGGTCCAAACTGGGGTTTTTAGAGGCTCCCTCCACCATGAATTGGTCCAAACTGGGGTTTTTAGAGGCTCCCTCCACCATGAATTGGTCCAAACTGGGCTGTTTAGAGGCTCCCTCCACCATGAATTGGTCCAAACTGGGGTTTTTAGAGGCTCCCTCCACCATGAATTGGTCCAAACTGGGCTGCTTAGAGGCTCCCTCCACCATGAATTGGTCCAAACTGGGGTTTTTAGAGGCTCCCTCCACCATGAATTGGTCCAAACTGGGGTTTTTAGAGGCTCCCTCCACCATGAATTGGTCCAAACTGGGCTGTTTAGAGGCTCCCTCCATCATGAATTGGTCCAAACTGGGGTTTTTAGAGGCTCTCTCCACCATGAATTGGTCCAAACTGGGCTGTTTAGAGGCTCCCTCCATCATGAATTGGTCCAAACTGGGCTGTTTAGAGGCTCCCTCCACCATGAATTGGTCCAAACTGGGGTTTTTAGAGGCTCCCTCCACCATGAATTGGTCCAAACTGGGGTTTTTAGAGGCTCCCTCCACCATGAATTGGTCCAAACTGGGCTGTTTAGAGGCTCCCTCCACCATGAATTGGTCCAAACTGGGGGTTTTAGAGGCTCCCTCCACCATGAATTGGTCCAAACTGGGGGTTTTTAGAGGCTCCCTCCACCATGAATTTGCCCAAACTGGGCTGTTTAGAGGCTCCCTCCACCATGAATTGGTCCAAACTGGGGTTTTTAGAGGCTCCCTCCACCATGAATTGGTCCAAACTGGGGTTTTTAGAGGCTCCCTCCACCATGAATTGGTCCAAACTGGGCTGTTTAGAGGCTCCCTCCACCATGAATTTGCCCAAACTGGGCTGTTTAGAGGCTCCCTCCATCATGAATTGGTCCAAACTGGGGTTTTTAGAGGCTCCCTCCACCATGAATTGGTCCAAACTGGGCTGTTTAGAGGCTCCCTCCACCATGAATTGGTCCAAACTGGGGTTTTTAGAGGCTCCCTCCACCATGAATTGGTCCAAACTGGGGTTTTTAGAGGCTCCCTCCACCATGAATTGGTCCAAACTGGGGTTTTTAGAGGCTCCTTCCACCATGAATTGGTCCAAACTGGGGTTTTTAGAGGCTCCCTCCACCATGAATTGGTCCAAACTGGGCTGTTTAGAGGCTCCCTCCACCATGAATTGGTCCAAACTGGGGTTTTTAGAGGCTCCCTCCACCATGAATTGGTCCAAACTGGGGGTTTTTAGAGGCTCCCTCCACCATGAATTTGCCCAAACTGGGCTGTTTAGAGGCTCCCTCCATCATGAATTGGTCCAAACTGGGGTTTTTAGAGGCTCCCTCCACCATGAATTGGTCCAAACTGGGGTTTTTAGAGGCTCCCTCCACCATGAATTGGTCCAAACTGGGCTGTTTAGAGGCTCCCTCCACCATGAATTGGTCCAAACTGGGGTTTTTAGAGGCTCCCTCCACCATGAATTGGTCCAAACTGGGCTGTTTAGAGGCTCCCTCCACCATGAATTGGTCCAAACTGGGGTTTTTAGAGGCTCCCTCCACCATGAATTGGTCCAAACTGGGCTGTTTAGAGGCTCCCTCCATCATGAATTGGTCCAAACTGGGGTTTTTAGAGGCTCTCTCCACCATGAATTGGTCCAAACTGGGCTGTTTAGAGGCTCCCTCCATCATGAATTGGTCCAAACTGGGCTGTTTAGAGGCTCCCTCCACCATGAATTGGTCCAAACTGGGGTTTTTAGAGGCTCCCTCCACCATGAATTGGTCCAAACTGGGCTGTTTAGAGGCTCCCTCCATCATGAATTGGTCCAAACTGGGGTTTTTAGAGGCTCTCTCCACCATGAATTGGTCCAAACTGGGCTGTTTAGAGGCTCCCTCCATCATGAATTGGTCCAAATTGGGCTGTTTAGAGGCTCCCTCCACCATGAATTGGTCCAAACTGGGGTTTTTAGAGGCTCCCTCCACCATGAATTGGTCCAAACTGGGCTGTTTAGAGGCTCCCTCCACCATGAATTGGTCCAAACTGGGCTGTTTAGAGGCTCCCTCCACCATGAATTTGTCCAAACTGGGCTGTTTAGAGGCTCCCTCCACCATGAATTTGCCCAAACTGGCCTGTTTAGAGGCTCCCTCCACCATGAATTGGTCCAAACTGGGGTTTTTAGAGGCTCTCTCCACCATGAATTGGTCCAAACTGGGCTGTTTAGAGGCTCCCTCCATCATGAATTGGTCCAAACTGGGGTTTTTAGAGGCTCCCTCCACCATGAATTGGTCCAAACTGGGGTTTTTAGAGGCTCCCTCCACCATGAATTGGTCCAAACTGGGGTTTTTAGAGGCTCCCTCCACCATGAATTTGCCCAAACTGGGGGTTTTTAGAGGCTCCCTCCACCATGAATTTGCCCAAACTGAGCTGTTTAGAGGCTCCCTCCACCATGAATTGGTCCAAACTGGGGTTTTTAGAGGCTCCCTCCACCATGAATTGGTCCAAACTGGGGTTTTTAGAGGCTCCCTCCACCATGAATTGGTCCAAACTGGGCTGTTTAGAGGCTCCCTCCATCATGAATTGGTCCAAACTGGGGTTTTTAGAGGCTCCCTCCACCATGAATTGGTCCAAACTGGGGTTTTTAGAGGCTCCCTCCACCATGAATTGGTCCAAACTGGGGTTTTTAGAGGCTCCCTCCACCATGAATTGGTCCAAACTGGGGGTTTTTAGAGGCTCCCTCCACCATGAATTTGCCCAAACTGAGCTGTTTAGAGGCTCCCTCCACCATGAATTGGTCCAAACTGGGGTTTTTAGAGGCTCCCTCCACCATGAATTGGTCCAAACTGGGGTTTTTAGAGGCTCCCTCCACCATGAATTGGTCCAAACTGGGCTGTTTAGAGGCTCCCTCCACCATGAATTTGCCCAAACTGGGCTGTTTAGAGGCTCCCTCCATCATGAATTGGTCCAAACTGGGGTTTTTAGAGGCTCCCTCCACCATGAATTGGTCCAAACTGGGGTTTTTAGAGGCTCCCTCCACCATGAATTGGTCCAAACTGGGGTTTTTAGAGGCTCCCTCCACCATGAATTGGTCCAAACTGGGGTTTTTAGAGGCTCCCTCCACCATGAATTGGTCCAAACTGGGGTTTTTAGAGGCTCCCTCCACCATGAATTGGTCCAAACTGGGGTTTTTAGAGGCTCCCTCCACCATGAATTGGTCCAAACTGGGCTGTTTAGAGGCTCCCTCCACCATGAATTTGCCCAAACTGGGCTGTTTAAAGGCTCCCTCCACCATGAATTGGTCCAAACTGGGGTTTTTAGAGGCTCCCTCCACCATGAATTGGTCCAAACTGGGGTTTTTAGAGGCTCCCTCCACCATGAATTTGCCCAAACTGAGCTGTTTCGAGGCTCCCTCCACCATGAATTGGTCCAAACTGGGGTTTTTAGAGGCTCCCTCCACCATGAATTGGTCCAAACTGGGGGTTTTTAGAGGCTCCCTCCACCATGAATTTGCCCAAACTGGGGTTTTTAGAGGCTCCCTCCACCATGAATTGGTCCAAACTGGGGGTTTTTAGAGGCTCCCTCCACCATGAATTTGCCCAAACTGGGCTGTTTAGAGGCTCCCTCCATCATGAATTGGTCCAAACTGGGGTTTTTAGAGGCTCCCTCCACCATGAATTGGTCCAAACTGGGGTTTTTAGAGGCTCCCTCCACCATGAATTGGTCCAAACTGGGCTGTTTAGAGGCTCCCTCCACCATGAATTGGTCCAAACTGGGGTTTTTAGAGGCTCCCTCCACCATGAATTGGTCCAAACTGGGCTGCTTAGAGGCTCCCTCCACCATGAATTGGTCCAAACTGGGGTTTTTAGAGGCTCCCTTCACCATGAATTGGTCCAAACTGGGGTTTTTAGAGGCTCCCTCCACCATGAATTGGTCCAAACTGGGCTGTTTAGAGGCTCCCTCCATCATGAATTGGTCCAAACTGGGGTTTTTAGAGGCTCTCTCCACCATGAATTGGTCCAAACTGGGCTGTTTAGAGGCTCCCTCCATCATGAATTGGTCCAAACTGGGCTGTTTAGAGGCTCCCTCCACCATGAATTGGTCCAAACTGGGGTTTTTAGAGGCTCCCTCCACCATGAATTGGTCCAAACTGGGGTTTTTAGAGGCTCCCTCCACCATGAATTGGTCCAAACTGGGCTGTTTAGAGGCTCCCTCCACCATGAATTGGTCCAAACTGGGGGTTTTAGAGGCTCCCTCCACCATGAATTGGTCCAAACTGGGGGTTTTTAGAGGCTCCCTCCACCATGAATTTGCCCAAACTGGGCTGTTTAGAGGCTCCCTCCACCATGAATTGGTCCAAACTGGGGTTTTTAGAGGCTCCCTCCACCATGAATTGGTCCAAACTGGGGTTTTTAGAGGCTCCCTCCACCATGAATTGGTCCAAACTGGGCTGTTTAGAGGCTCCCTCCACCATGAATTTGCCCAAACTGGGCTGTTTAGAGGCTCCCTCCATCATGAATTGGTCCAAACTGGGGTTTTTAGAGGCTCCCTCCACCATGAATTGGTCCAAACTGGGCTGTTTAGAGGCTCCCTCCACCATGAATTGGTCCAAACTGGGGTTTTTAGAGGCTCCCTCCACCATGAATTGGTCCAAACTGGGGTTTTTAGAGGCTCCCTCCACCATGAATTGGTCCAAACTGGGGTTTTTAGAGGCTCCTTCCACCATGAATTGGTCCAAACTGGGGTTTTTAGAGGCTCCCTCCACCATGAATTGGTCCAAACTGGGCTGTTTAGAGGCTCCCTCCACCATGAATTGGTCCAAACTGGGGTTTTTAGAGGCTCCCTCCACCATGAATTGGTCCAAACTGGGGGTTTTTAGAGGCTCCCTCCACCATGAATTTGCCCAAACTGGGCTGTTTAGAGGCTCCCTCCATCATGAATTGGTCCAAACTGGGGTTTTTAGAGGCTCCCTCCACCATGAATTGGTCCAAACTGGGGTTTTTAGAGGCTCCCTCCACCATGAATTGGTCCAAACTGGGCTGTTTAGAGGCTCCCTCCACCATGAATTGGTCCAAACTGGGGTTTTTAGAGGCTCCCTCCACCATGAATTGGTCCAAACTGGGCTGTTTAGAGGCTCCCTCCACCATGAATTGGTCCAAACTGGGGTTTTTAGAGGCTCCCTCCACCATGAATTGGTCCAAACTGGGCTGTTTAGAGGCTCCCTCCATCATGAATTGGTCCAAACTGGGGTTTTTAGAGGCTCTCTCCACCATGAATTGGTCCAAACTGGGCTGTTTAGAGGCTCCCTCCATCATGAATTGGTCCAAACTGGGCTGTTTAGAGGCTCCCTCCACCATGAATTGGTCCAAACTGGGGTTTTTAGAGGCTCCCTCCACCATGAATTGGTCCAAACTGGGCTGTTTAGAGGCTCCCTCCATCATGAATTGGTCCAAACTGGGGTTTTTAGAGGCTCTCTCCACCATGAATTGGTCCAAACTGGGCTGTTTAGAGGCTCCCTCCATCATGAATTGGTCCAAATTGGGCTGTTTAGAGGCTCCCTCCACCATGAATTGGTCCAAACTGGGGTTTTTAGAGGCTCCCTCCACCATGAATTGGTCCAAACTGGGCTGTTTAGAGGCTCCCTCCACCATGAATTGGTCCAAACTGGGGTTTTTAGAGGCTCCCTCCACCATGAATTGGTCCAAACTGGGCTGGTTAGAGGCTCCCTCCACCATGAATTTGCCCAAACTGGGCTGTTTAGAGGCTCCCTCCACCATGAATTTGCCCAAACTGGCCTGTTTAGAGGCTCCCTCCACCATGAATTGGTCCATACTGGGGTTTTTAGAGGCTCTCTCCACCATGAATTGGTCCAAACTGGGCTGTTTAGAGGCTCCCTCCATCATGAATTGGTCCAAACTGGGGTTTTTAGAGGCTCCCTCCACCATGAATTGGTCCAAACTGGGGTTTTTAGAGGCTCCCTCCACCATTAATTTGCCCAAACTGGGCTGTTCAGAGGCTCCCTCCACCATGAATTGGTCCAAACTGGGGTTTTTAGAGGCTCCCTCCACCATGAATTGGTCCAAACTGGGGGTTTTTAGAGGCTCCCTCCACCATGAATTTGCCCAAACTGGGCTGTTTAGAGGCTCCCTCCACCATGAATTGGTCCAAACTGGGGTTTTTAGAGGCTCCCTCCACCATGAATTGGTCCAAACTGGGGTTTTTAGAGGCTCCCTCCACCATGAATTGGTCCAAACTGGGCTGTTTAGAGGCTCCCTCCACCATGAATTGGTCCAAACTGGGGTTTTTAGAGGCTCCCTCCACCATGAATTGGTCCAAACTGGGGGTTTTTAGAGGCTCCCTCCACCATGAATTTGCCCAAACTGGGCTGTTTAGAGGCTCCCTCCACCATGAATTGGTCCAAACTGGGGTTTTTAGAGGCTCCCTCCACCATGAATTGGTCCAAACTGGGGTTTTTAGAGGCTCCCTCCACCATGAATTGGTCCAAACTGGGCTGTTTAGAGGCTCCCTCCACCATGAATTTGCCCAAACTGGGCTGTTTAGAGGCTCCCTCCATCATGAATTGGTCCAAACTGGGGTTTTTAGAGGCTCCCTCCACCATGAATTGGTCCAAACTGGGGTTTTTAGAGGCTCCCTCCACCATGAATTGGTCCAAACTGGGGTTTTTAGAGGCTCTCTCCACCATGAATTGGTCCAAACTGGGGTTTTTAGAGGCTCCCTCCACCATGAATTGGTCCAAACTGGGGTTTTTAGAGGCTCCTTCCACCATGAATTGGTCCAAACTGGGGTTTTTAGAGGCTCCCTCCACCATTAATTGGTCCAAACTGGGGTTTTTAGAGGCTCCCTCCACCATGAATTTGCCCAAACTGAGCTGTTTAGAGGCTCCCTCCATCATGAATTGGTCCAAACTGGGGTTTTTAGAGGCTCCCTCCACCATGAATTGGTCCAAACTGGGGTTTTTAGAGGCTCCCTCCACCATGAATTGGTCCAAACTGGGGTTTTTAGAGGCTCCCTCCACCATGAATTTGCCCAAACTGAGCTGTTCAGAGGCTCCCTCCACCATGAATTGGTCCAAACTGGGGTTTTTAGAGGCTCCCTCCACCATGAATTGGTCCAAACTGGGGGGTTTTAGAGGCTCCCTCCACCATGAATTTGCCCAAACTGGGCTGTTTAGAGGCTCCCTCCATCATGAATTGGTCCAAACTGGGGGTTTTAGAGGCTCCCTCCACCATGAATTGGTCCAAACTGGGGTTTTTAGAGGCTCCCTCCACCATGAATTGGTCCAAACTGGGCTGTTTAGAGGCTCCCTCCACCATGAATTGGTCCAAACTGGGGTTTTTAGAGGCTCCCTCCACCATGAATTGGTCCAAACTGGGCTGTTTAGAAGCTCCCTCCACCATGAATTGGTCCAAACTGGGGTTTTTAGAGGCTCCCTCCACCATGAATTGGTCCAAACTGGGGTTTTTAGAGGCTCCCTCCACCATGAATTGGTCCAAACTGGGGTTTTTAGAGGCTCCCTCCACCATGAATTTGCCCAAACTGAGCTGTTTAGAGGCTCCCTCCATCATGAATTGGTCCAAACTGGGGTTTTTAGAGGCTCCCTCCACCATGAATTGGTCCAAACTGGGGTTTTTAGAGGCTCCCTCCACCATGAATTGGTCCAAACTGGGGTTTTTAGAGGCTCCCTCCACCATGAATTTGCCCAAACTGAGCTGTTTAGAGGCTCCCTCCACCATGAATTGGTCCAAACTGGGGTTTTTAGAGGCTCCCTCCACCATGAATTGGTCCAAACTGGGGGGTTTTAGAGGCTCCCTCCACCATGAATTTGCCCAAACTGGGCTGTTTAGAGGCTCCCTCCATCATGAATTGGTCCAAACTGGGGGTTTTAGAGGCTCCCTCCACCATGAATTGGTCCAAACTGGGGTTTTTAGAGGCTCCCTCCACCATGAATTGGTCCAAACTGGGCTGTTTAGAGGCTCCCTCCACCATGAATTGGTCCAAACTGGGGTTTTTAGAGGCTCCCTCCACCATGAATTGGTCCAAACTGGGCTGTTTAGAAGCTCCCTCCACCATGAATTGGTCCAAACTGGGGTTTTTAGAGGCTCCCTCCACCATGAATTGGTCCAAACTGGGGTTTTTAGAGGCTCCCTCCACCATGAATTTGCCCAAACTGGGGTGTTTAGAGGCTCCCTCCACCATGAATTTGCCCAAACTCTGCTGGTTAGAGGCTCAATCCACCCTGATTTTCAAAACAAATGTTGGTGCCAACCTCAACTTACTACAAGGGCCAAATTCACTGCTGGTGACAAGCTCTCCTCACTGCAAGTGCCAAATACACATGTTTCAAGGTGTTTTCCTACTGTCAGAGAGGTGGTATTGAGTGTGTAAAGTGTGTAGTTGTTAGGCTGTGATGTTGGGGTAATAGAGGGTCTTTGGTGTGTTAGATGCCCCCAGACATGCTTCCCCTGCTGTCCCAGTGTCATTCCAGAGGTGTTGGCATCATTTCCTGGGTTGTCATAGTGGACTTGGTGACCCTCCAGACACGGATTTGGGTTTCCCCCTTAACGAGTATCTGTTCCCCATAGACTATAATGGGGTTCGAAACCCGTTCGAACACACGAACATTGAGCGGCTGTTCGAATCGAATTTCGAACCTCGAACATTTTAGTGTTCGCTCATCTCTAATTACTAACAATCTACAACAACATCACAGGTACAGATAAGGAACTCTCCCAATCTCACCTTATCTGCGACTACAGTAAGGTTGGTTATGAAAGTTTAATTAGCTAAACATAAAATGTAATTTAATTAAATTGCAAGATGAAACCTGGCTCCAAATCTGCCACTCTAGCACTTAGGCAATTGAATTACCTGGGAAAACATGAAAGGCAAATAATTAAGTAATTATAATCATGAAATAAGGAACAAGTGCCTCTTCAGACAAAAGTCAAAGGCAAAATCTAGTTTCAACTCTTTTAGTGGAGCTTTGTCCATTAGGGTTTCTACTGTTTTGAAACTGCTTAAAGTCTCGCTGTTCTATTCTCGTGCTACAACTATGGCTGAATTTCCTTTCCATTTCCTATGGTTTTAAAGCCTCCATAGGTTATGTGAGCAACTCTCCAAAAGGTAACACAGTTCTCTCCCCTCTCTCAGCAGAAAGTCCCAGCACAATTCAAAACGAGTTGTAATGTGCTGTCACGTGACACCCAATCAAAGGGAGTCTGTTACCAGATCCAGCATATCAATATCCACACAGATAGATAGTTTAGGGTCATCTGAATCCAACAATGTTTTTCTCTTGGGAATCAGTGCCTCCATTGCTGAGGTATCCCTGTATGTTCTTTGAAGACATGAGGGCATTGTCATTGCTTCTATGAGATAAGTGGCAATGCCCACGTTGCTTCAAATAGCTTATTTGCATTCAACAGGAAAATCACAGCAACATTGATTCACAAGGGTAAAACGCTGTATGATTCAAGTGTCCATAACCTGTCTATTTGTGGGAGTTGATATGCCGGATTCTGATGACAGACTCCTTTTAAATGAGTCTAAACCTGAATCCACTCTATGTACCAGCTCTGTGATCTGATTGAGGAGACTCCCTTCAGGCCCGTTCACATGGTAGAATCTGTAATATATTTTGAGGCGGATTCCACACCAAAATATTTGGTAGATTCTCCCCAGATTCTCCTTCCTATTATATTCAATGGGAGGCAGAGAGCACAGCGGGACACTATAATAAAAAGCGTCTTGCTCAGCCTTGCAACAGATGACACAGATCAACTCAACAGATGACATACACAGTACAGTACATCCAGCTACAAAGTTACAAGAGGAAGCTAAGGAAATCCTACAAATCTAATCATTACATTTTACACTAAATACACCTCTCATGTAGGACGCATACAGGAGAGACTACTACATTTTGATACACTGGTTGAAAAATTTATTTCCATAAATGAAAAATTACTTCTTTTTTTTTCATAGAGTGCTAACTGTATGCAGTATGTTAATACATTCTGGTATATACATCATGATATGTGTTTGTTACCTGACCCCTGGCCAGATCCATAGAACATCATTAATATAGAAAATTCAAGCAACACACAGAAGCCTATATATATACTCACACCTGAACCTTGAGGGCACAAAAGCTACTCTGGTGTTGTCCCATTATTGGTAATTAGCTACTATCCATGGAATAGCATATAAGTGTTAAATCTCTGAAGCTCCAACTACTGGGTGATCTGGAGAATGGGGAACCAAATGTCCCCCATGGCTCCTCGTGGTGAATGGAATGCTAGTCGATTGATTATTCTCCTTGGAATGGCATATCAATGGGTGTATTATCCCAGAAACTGGATGGGTCCATCTTTATTTTGGAGGAGATATTTTGGCTTGATTTTATTTTCAGAACATGCCACTAGGTCTCAGGCAAGTTAGGCATCAATCTATAAGGAGTTACCTTCAAAAAGGCGGCACTAGAGCAAGTTCTTATATTTCCACCAATGGAGACGTATTATTTTCCCAATACTCTTTTCAGGGCATGTTTGGTCTTATAAGACCCACACATCACAAGGTGGCTTGAAAAGGCAAAGTCTAAGGTAAGTTCAGGGTCAATCGCCAATCTGAGATTTCCCTGTATGGGGAAATAATCTGTAAATACTGCCAGGCATAATAGAGCAGCAGCAGCCTTTAAGATTCCAAGAAGATATGAATGGATACAAGAACCAAGTAGACAGAGAGGATACCCCTTCAATTGGGGTGGGGACCACTAAATAAGGCACTGCACTTACTCCAACTTGAGTATTAGAAACACACCATCACACACGACGCTCAACAGAATTTCGGGGTAACACACCCCTTTTTCAAGTGATACACGGTAATTAGAGAGGGATCTTAAGTCTTTTTCAAGTCAAGGCGATACAGACCAACATGGTTTTATGAGACTTTAATACTGATGATCTATCCTCAAGAAAGGGCCTCAGTGGTGGTCAGAGACTTGAAGAGTACTAAACAAGTACCAAACAAATGGACTGGGCTGAAAAAGTTGGCATAAGTACTATGCAATGTACATCATTATACCTGTGCTCATAAATAAATGTAATGTTGAAATATCCCCCAAAGGTCTATATAACATTATGGGATGCACATTGTGTAAAAAAAAGTAATAAAAATTAAGGCAAAAAAAAAAAAGCAAAGCAAAGACCTTGCCCAGGTCACAGATTTGAGCTCGGCCACCAGCCGCACAAAATTATGTGTCACCTACATACACATTTCTGTAATAGAGAGGAAAACTATTCCCTAGCATTTTGTGTAATAAATTTTCCTAAATAATATGAAAAAGAATGAATAAAAATTAAGATAAAATAAAGCTCTATGTAAAGCTCTAGGCAAAGATTGAGGCTGAGAGAATAATTGTGAAGGAAAGTAAAAATAATCCCTTATTCTTCGATTACATAAAAAAATAAGAAAATAAATACTGACAATGCAGGCCCTCTCAAAAGTAATCTGGGTGTAATGGTGGATGAGGATGAGGAAAAGGCACAACTATTAAATGCTTTCTTGTCTACGGTGTTAACACATGAAAATACAATGGCCAGAAACATGAAATGTCACCTGTTTAACCCATGAGGAACCCCTGGGCTACCTTCAAAATACTAAAATCAAGAAATCATCTGGTGTAAATGGCATACACCTCCGAGTTCTGAGGGAATTATGCATGGTGATAGACAGACTCTTATATCTAACATTCAAGCATTCAATGCATCAAAAGAGGAATAGATTCTTATGACAAGAACTTGGTTATGCCCTCAGGAAAAATGCTTCAGTTATGAGGAGGTTAAAATGATATATAGTATAGAAAAATATACTGTGACAGTTATACAGCTATTGCCATTGTACAACAAACAAAGGATTTGGTATTATTCTTTAAAGCATGTGAGCTTCAGTATGATCAATATGGCCATGAGCGCTGCTGTCTGTCCGTGAATAATGATGTGTGTGATCTGGTTAGACAATGTGCTAAAGGGACAAGCATCAATAAGCACATTTACCGAGCCTCTGATTTCCTGGACAGTGCTGAGTCACAGTGCAGCATGAAATAAATGATTTCACCACCTTGCTGTTCAGGGTACGAGCAAGGACCTGGAAGAGGAGGTTACATTTGGCCAACAAGTGTTAATCATTTTGTTAGAATTCACTATAGTCGATGAGAAGAGGTCATTTGCATACATAGAAGCTTATACGTCTATGGAACAATGAACTTTATGATGTTCCACATAATCTTTTTGAAAATGAATCACATAATTGCTGCTTTTAAGGGAACCTGTCACTTATAAAATACCGGGAAATCTGCAGGTAGCCTCTTATAAAGCAGAAGCTAAGCAGATTGATATCCTACCAATATTATAAATGTGAAAGTTTGTGTGTTTGTGTGTTGGATGTCTGTTCCTCAATCACACAAAAACAGCTGAACGGATTTGAATGAAATTTGGCACATAGCTAGTTTGCAACCTCAATTAACACATAGGCTTCACGACGACATGGCTTCACGACTGTTATGAATTTATGTTCACATTCTATATTACACTGCTCCTGCAGCAGCCTTATCTCAGGTCCCAGGTATGTTATCTGTCTGTGTAAACACACGCTAACCCTCAGTGTACATAAAGTTGCATATTATCTGATCTGCTCCAGGCAGTGCAGACACACTGACATGGGCAAACACCTTTAATCCAAATTGGCAGTTTGCCAATTTTAAACATGCCTGGAAAAAGAGAATCTAATTTGTCGCAAACAATGAGAGCTATGAAGGTAACCAGAAGTCACAGACTTCTCCTCAAGCGGGGCTGAGGGACATCATCGATGACAACAACACACTCATATGGTGTCCCAGCAAGCTGCTGAGATGCCGGAAAAATTACAGGCACGGTGCGAAGAACAACCTCAGTGCCAGGCCAACTTGAGAGCTGCTGAAACTCCGGAGCAGGCGGATCATCAACGCCAACAATATGCTCATTATATGGCTTCCCAGCGAGCTGCTGAGATGCTGGAACAATCACGGGCACGGTGCAAGGAACGCGTTCAGTGACAGGCCAGCCTGACAGCTGTTGAAATGCCGGAGCATGCGGATCATCAACACCAACAACACACTCATTATATGGCATCCCAGCGAGCTCCTGAGATGCCCGAACAATCACAGGCACGGTGCGAGGAACAAGTTCAGCAGCAGGACAGCTTGAAAGCTGCTAAAATGCCAGAGCAGGTGAACCATTGATGGCAGCAATTTGCTGAATATAGGCGGATCATCGATGCCAACAACATGCAGACGAAGTCACAGGCAGAGGGTAGTAGTATATAATTTGGGGGCAAAAGATTCAATATACACATTTATATAACCAACATTCAGCCAACACCTATATCATGTGACATAGGGATAAATTGTTATTAACATCAGTTTTCCTAATCTCTTTGTTGAGGAAGGCTTTGCCTCGTTTATGATTTTTCCATTATTTATGCTAAATTTCTGGCATAAATGAGGATAAATCTGGCACACCTGATGGCCTGACCCCTGGACGCCCTTGCCATACTCCTTTTTTGAGAAAGTGGTGAAGGTAGATCAGAATTAAAAATTTTGCAACTGTTTATAAAAAAATGGCATACATGGCATACCTTACCTTCACTATCTCATGGAGATTGACTAAGTCACAGTATCTTTATAACAGATCAAGCCATAGTGTTACAATTGCAAGTCATGGTTACCCCACAATAAAGTCAACTGTAGTTCAGCCATTAGAGGCATAGCTATAAAGAGTGTAGAGAAAGCAACTGCTACTGGGCCCTGGAGCCTGAGAGGGCCCAAAGGCCTTTCTACAACATAAAATGATAGCTAGCTAGAGTATTACTGATATGCCTGTTGTATATAAGTACATGAAAATGAGGTTCTTGGTTAACTTCATGTAAGCCCATCTGACATGACAAGGCAACCTCTTTTAGATGGGACCCTACACTACAATGAATCTCCTCTGTGTCTTGATGTCCAATGAGTTTAGGGCAAGTGCATTTCAGCCATTTTATCCTTAGCAAACAACAAATATTCTCTCTTCTATGGACCCATGACCTCTAAATGAATTAAGGTGGAATGCAGTTCACCTATATTATATTCTCATTAAAATCATCCTTGGGCAGATGGCAGATAGGTAAGTTGGAGACCCAGAGAAAACTGTTGTTGTGTATTGTAGGATCACAGCTAAAGACCATACCTTGTTGCTGGCAGATGGGCTTATATAATTTTATCAAATTGTTAACCAAGAACCGCATTTTCATGTATCTTTATATACAGTAGGTATTAGCAGTAATGCTCTTGGTGTTGTTGCAACTTTTTGTGTTCATGCAAAAGGCTGTCTGTCTCCACCTTGAGACAAATGATGATGTCATGAGGATGCAGCCAATGGCTGAGGTCAGGAATCAACTACCAATTATCACAGCCTTGGAGAAGCATAGGAATATATGGCGATTTACATGAAAATGGGTCTGTAAAACGGAATAATTTAAGCATTTTTATTAACTGTAAAATTACCTCTACAAGGTAATGGGATTCAATTTATAATGAATTTACGGATGACAGACTCCCTTTAAATCCCTAATTTGATGCCATATTGTGGCAGCACCAGAAATCATATCTTAGTGACATACTGATCATTCTCATGGATATGTAACAGAAATAATAATAACGTACTTTCACAAAAGCTGTGACAACCCTGCCAAGTGATATATTCCTGAATTAGGGAGTTTCATGCCATAACAAAATGCCAATCTATTACACACACAGAAAAAGACTTCAAAATACGAAAGATTTTATATATAGAATTACTAAAAAAAGGCATCACTGACCCCCTGGTCATTAAAGGGTTAATGTTGTGGCATACTTTAGTGCTACAAATATTTGGATAAAGCCTTGAGAGGTTAACGGTAACTTCCTATAGTTAGGATAAGATGCTAAAAGACCTGAATTGCAGTCGGGAAATTCAGCCTTCAGGCTCCATTTAATGTCTTTAATAATGCTGAGCAATATTCTTCCAGCAATTTACAACCGATGACAAGTACAGAACGTACACAGACAGCACATAATATGATGAGGCAGAGACGTGTTTAACCAAAAATAATCAAGGTTTACCCGTAAAAATTATTGAGTCAATATGTGAAAACATAATTAACTATCTGAATGCCAGTGGATGTTTATGTAAATATGCATGACCCTGGATTCAGATATCTGCCCAGTGTTATATGTTTGAAGAGGACCTATCACCACTTCGTATTGCAAATCAGGGTATACTAGCCAGGTGGATGGTAACACTGCAGAGAGATCCCACCCTCAGAAGAGTCACAGTGTTACTACCCACTTGGCTAGTACACCCTAATTTTTATCAACACTAAAAGGACTTATATCTTTGGAATGGCTTAAAAGTAGTCTATCACCACTTCCAGCTACTTAAAAACGTTCCTATAGTGCTATAGATGCTATTAGCGGAATAAAAGCCATACCTTTCTCTTGTTTCAGAGCCCCAGGAATGTGTAAAAAAGGACGTTTATTATTTATTCAAATCAGGATCTTGGAGCACAGGAGGAGTTTTCTTCTATTATTGAGCACTGAGACATCATCACTAAACACGCCCATCCTGCATTTAGCTCATCCCCCTGGGCAGTGAGAGAGTGCTTTAAGATCCTCATTTGAATAAACAATAAAAGTGCTTTTTCTACGCATCCCTGGGGCTTTGAAACATAAGAAAGGTATCATTCTTATTCTGCTAATAACATCTACAGTACTATGGAAGCGGGTTAAACTAACTGGGAGCAGTGATAGATTCCCTTTAAGAATTAGGATAAACAAAAAAGCAAAATGCTCAGGGTGACAGCGCCTACTGATGATGTATGTCATGCCTTTTAATAGTAAGTGACAGGTCCTCTGTAATCCTATCGCTACATTTGCTGTACTGTTACTGTTGATGTTGGGACTTTAAACATGGTGGCCACTCAGGAGCAATGTCCGCACTAATCATGGGCATTAATCCATCTAATGCTGCGGTGAAACCTGACCTATGAAACTTGTTTTGCGCTTGGCAGCCTGTAATAGAAGCCTATGTATTTTACAATACATTGCAATGCAATAGCATTGCAGTATATTGTGCTGTACTAGTGATCAGAACCCATGGGTTTTTTTAAGAATCCCTAGAGGTCTAAAAATAAAAGATAAAAAAAGTAAAAAAGAAAGTATAATATAAAAAACTATTGCACTATTTTAGATAACAGTATGCTTCCTACATTATGGCGGTTCTATGGGTCGGACCAATGTTACTTCTTATTGGTAGACAGTATATAAATATTATATAGTTTAAATCCCCTTTCCCTAGAGCAGGTATTTAAAGGGATACTATTTCACAAACACCATATCGGAATAGCCTTTAGAAAGGCTATTCTTCTCCTACCTTTAGAATTCTTCTCCTCGACGCCATTCGGTAGATATTCCCGGTTTTCTCTGTTATGCTAATGAGTTTTCTCGCAGCACTGGGGGCATTCCCCTGTGCTACTTGAAAACTCTCCAGCACCACCACATTTTCTTCTGGCACGCCTCTTTGCCACGTCCTCTGCAATGTCTTCTTTTGGTGTTGGTGTCTTCAGGATCTAATTCCAGGCATGTGCAGTCAGGTCTGCCATCGGGCTTCAGGCAGAGACAACTGCACATGTCTGCAGCCATTTTCATGTACTGTGCATGCTTGTGTAAGCAGCCACAAGAAAATGGCCACACAGACATGTGCAGTCCAAGATTACATTTTTTTCAAAGTTTTGGATTTTTTTTTAAAGTCTATGTAAATTTGGTATCCCCATAATTGTGCTGATGTGCAGAATGTAGGTAACGTCATTTTGGCTGCACAGTGAACACCATAACAACAAAGCTTGTAAAAAGTCACATAAACGCTGTCTTTCTCTAATTCCATATCATATGGAAAAAAATTGTTTTGAAGACACAACACCCTTCAAAGGTTAATTAAATTCAATTGGCATAAATTATAATAAATTAATGGGAGGCTACCCCCAAAAAATCACACATCAACCATTCACCAAAAATTGCAACTTTTTTTTTTTGCATTTTTGCCTTCCGTCTGTAATGTTTTGGTATTCAGATTAAGGCCACACGTAGCGAGCTATAGGAAAAACAGGGGCGGCAATGCATCGTGGTTTTATTCTCAGCACTTTTCACAGGTTTCCTCTGGGGACTTTCTGCTTTCATTATACGTATTGGGAAACTGTCGGCATTTCTGTAGGTATAAGTGACATGTTGTGATTTCCAAAATCGTGTTACTTTTAGAAATCACAGCGTGTCTGCTACACATATTTTTTTGCAATGTGTGAATGGGATTCACTAGAAATTATAATTAATATGTCAAGGTATCCCTGTCCCAGTCTGCCTCACTTTCACAGAAAGGGGCAGGTAATGAGAAGAATGGAAGATCTTTGGTGCAAGAAAGGGCTGTGCGCCAAAGATGTTCCACATTAATACCCCTCTATGATGAGTGTCCCAATGACCAAAGTTGCTGTGTTTCTGCAATGTGTGGCCTCAGCCTAAAGATGGATTTGTTTGCAAAATAGAATTATTATTTTTATTAGTCATAAAAAATATTTTTCACTATCTCTTCATCACATGTAGACTGTTTAACACCTTGAAGAATAGTTTGTACATGATTTAAGCATGGCTAAAAACAAAGGTATAGGCAGGTTACTCATGTCTTTCAAATGCACAACATTCTTGGATGCTGAAAATCATGGACTAAGCCAAGAATAAAGAACAGCATTTTGGTTTGTAGTCATCAGAAGCCAAGAAGTTCTGTTTCCTCCCACGTGAGCTGATTCATTATAGATGACACAACACTATCATTCTTCTGGTCTGTGTAAATGCAGGAAAAGTTTGAGAAAGCAACAAGAAAAGCCATAAAAGATTAAATAATAATCTAAATGCTGTCTGTTTTACACTTCATATTGTTTATAGCTACTCTACTGTCAGATTAAAGGGATCCTATCATACAAACCCTTTTGTGAGTAACACGTCGGAATAGCCTTAAGACAGGCTATTCTTCTCCTACCTTTTGTTTTCTTATCCGCTAGCCGTTCCGTAGGAATCCTGGTGTTGTCAGTATGCAAATGAGTTCTCTTGCAGCACTGGGGGCATCCCCAATGCTGCGAGAGAACTCTCTCCAGTGCCGCCTCCATCATCGTCAGCAGTGTCCTCTTCATCCTCTTCTTTCAGTGCAGGTTTCAGACTTCTGGGCCTCGGGAAGAGCAGAGTGCGCATGCCCACAGGCCATGAGAAAATGGCCGCTTACAATACTGTGAGAGTTCTCTCGCAGAATTGGGGACACCCCCAGTGCTGTGAGAGAACGCATTTGCATACCGAAAAAAAAAACAGGATTCCTACGGAACGGCGGCGTGGAGAAGACAACGAAAGGTAGGAGAAGAATAGCCTTTCTTAAGGCTATTCTGATGTGTTGCTCAGAAAAAAAAGGGTTTGTATGATAGGATCCCTTTAAATGTTCAACTGTGGAGTAAGAAGAAAGGATCAAAAATTTATATAACTCTTTATGTGTATCTGTAACATCTCTGCCTGTTCAGGTCTCTGCGCCACCCTCTGCTCACGTGCTGCAGTGCAGGAGGCGTGTGCAGTTTGGTTCTTGGCTTAAAGTTTTTGGTCGCACTGTGTGAACACGGCTCTAGTTCTGAGATTGTATTTGCACCACACCCGTCTTCTGCCCTTGTTTGCCTCTGTTCATTAAGTGTTAATTCGTGTGATTGACAACCTGCCTTTGGCACTGCATCGCTTGACTGTTACTGACCCTTGGCTAGCTGACCTCTCTTTGTTGTTGTCTCCATTTTGTGTTTCACATATAAAGGAAGGGGCTGTCTTCGTGGTTGCCGCCTATTACGTAGGTAATTTTGTCTTATGTGGTGCTAACAAAAAAGGTCCTTCGACCCCTTAGTATCAGTAAGGAATAAATTTGTTGCACACACTATTTGGATTCGTGAAAAGAATAGTGTTTTATTTATACAAAAATTGTTAACGCCATTGACACATTGCAAAAAAATGCTGATAATGAACTAGATCCGCAATCTTATTTGACGTTTGGGTCCTTAGACCTTCCTCAGAAAGTTTTGGTGTATGCTTGAAATATAAGCCCTACTACGAAAATAAGCCCTACTCCAAAAATAAGCCCTAACTTCTGTTCATTAAAAAAAAAAGTGTTCAGACAGCTATATATGTAAAAAGTAAATAGAATACAGCAAAAAAAAAAAAAAAAAAATACAGTAGACACTACATCAAGGAAAGCAGACACCCCAAAAAGAATTGCACCCCCAAGAGGATCACACATTGACTTTGAGGGAGCTATCTGTACAAAATGGCACTAGTGACACAGTTTTCCACAACAATAAGGATTGCCTACTGGGAGTGCTGGTTTCTCACACAACATTTGGGTAGTCCTGCTGGCATGATTACATTGTGGCACACTTGGCTGCAGTGGCAAGGTGCCTGAGGAAGGAGTGACTCAGATCTGTGAGACTCATCCACCATTAGCACTTGCCAACTCTAAATTGTTTTGTGTGTAAGGGGTTCTGGTGAGTGGATTGTTGTTCATGGGAAAAAAAAAAATCCCCTGAAAATAAGCCCTAATCTATCTTTTGAAGCAAAATATAATATGATCCTGTCTTATTTTTGGAGAAACATGGTCTCTTCACCACAAAATGGAGGTGAAATTAATATACTCACCCAGAGGCGGAACTTGAAGCTCCTAGGCTCCAGTGCAAAATCTGGAATTGGCCCCCACTTACCGTGTGCTATATGTGATATTGTTGTCTAATTATGTTGCAGATAATCCATTGGGCCCCCTCAAGTCCTGATTGTGGTTGCTACCCCTGTACCTCCTATATCTACCCCCTCTACTCATCTCTTCTGGGCATCCTTGTCCGGTGTCTTGTGCTCCCTCTGGGTCCTCTCCTGCCCTTTTCTGGCCTCCCAGGTGACATCATGCGACCTGTGATTGGGACTCAGAGGCCACATGTAGTGCACCGTCACAGCACCATCAAAGCAACAAGATGTGACCATAGAGGCCCAATCATAGGCCTCAGCATGTGACTCCAAAGCACATATCATCACCTATGAGGCTAGAAGAGGACCCAGAGGGGGCATTGAACACCACCAGGATACCTAGAAGAGGTGAGACAAGGTGAGTATAGCTGTTTATTTTCTGTACACCTCTCCTGAGCCTCCACTTAATCATTTCACTTCTGTTCATGGCTGGTGAACTCCCAAAGTTTAGGGTTTGTGTAGAACTTTTGGAAAATTTGGGTCATCTCTACATAACAGAGAGCATAAATCCAAAAATGCAATGTGTGAAAACTGGAGATCTGTATATTCTTTATTCTGTTTTCTGTATTTGTCTTGTACAGATCAATAATCATTTCAATAGAAGAAGCTACAATTACCAGCGTACAAGCACATGTCTAATATTTCCTTGTATTTCAAGAGCTTTTTGTTGTTGTTGGCATTATCATTTCTTTAAATCTATTTTTTATTCTGTAAAGACACTGGAAAATTGATATGAAGCTCCAGGGTCTGTGGACTCCTATGGAGGTATCACAAAAGAGGATTCACGCAGCCAATTGACAATAAGTACTCACATGTTACATGTATGTGAATTTTTGAAAAAAAATCACTCATTGTCTATTGTCCTCAATTTTCCTGTCCCACTGAGATACACTTGGGAAACAATCTTGGAACAAAGTAAACCTAAGGCTGTGTTCAGAACACAAACACATGGTGGAGCTCAGAGTTATTACACGCTCAGTACTAGAAGTAATGCCAGCAATTATTGCAGCAAGCAGCATCAATTCACAATGTGGATTTTTTGATTTTTAAAACAGCTATTGTTATCTATTGTAGAATTTATAATTTAACACATTTTTTTTATTAAACTTGGGAGAAAATTTCTGCGATGTTTTGATCAGTCTCGCTATTAACATTGGCATTTAACGAAACTCAGTCTGCTCCTTCCCCAATATAACTCGTCTCAAACCATGCAGTTCAGTTTATTTGATATTTGTATTTGTGTAATACATATAAGCTGTAATGGAATACTGTTTTGTTTCTAAAAAAAATATGCATATAATATAATACTTATTGTCCAGATGTGTACAGTACCTGTCCGTAATCCAGCACTAGCTAGAGAAGGCTGAGATGCAGAATCATATGAAGTCTTGCAAGCAGTCATAGAAAATTCAAGGGGAACTTGTGGATTTCAGACAGGAAAACATCAATGTTCATCTGTAACATCAGAAGTGAGTTAGACCTCATTCACACATCCACATCCGCTCATTTGCAGTACGTATTATTTCTGTGGATTTTTATGTCTGTGAAAAGCACGCCATATGTATATGATATGTGGGCGTGTGAATAAGACCTTAAAGGGAGGTAAATCACTGTATAATTACGGCTAGTAAAATGTTATGCTCACTACTACCAATATTTTATTGATAGATTGGTGCAATAGTGAGGAATTTTCTGAGGCTGGACTATGGCTAGCTCTTGGCTGTCAAATTCGCAGTAGGAAAGTGGTAACTGTTGTTTTCTGCCACTAGTTGTATACCCTTTCATTGACTTCTGGCATAATATTCTGCATGCACCCTCTGAATTTTGCTGTGTTATATGATGATGCCACTGTGTATTATTATTATTAGTAGTAGTAGTAGTAATAATAGTAGTAGTGGTGGTGGTGGTGGTAGTAGTAGTAATAGTGATGGTGGTTGTAGTAGTAGTAATAGAAATGATGGTGGTAGTGGTGGTGGTAGTAGTGGTGGTGGTAGTAGTAGTGATGGTGGTGGTAGTGGTAGTAGTAGTAGCAGTAGTAATAGTGATGGTGGTGGTAGTGGTAATGGTAGTAGTAGTGGTGGTGGTAGTAGTAATAGTGATGGTGGTAGTAGTAGTAGTGATGGTGGTGGTAGTAGTAGTAGTAGTAGTAATAGTGATGGTGGTAGTAGTAGTAGTAGCAGCAGTAGTATTACAATTATAGTAGTGGTGGTGGTAGTAGTAGTAGTAATAGTGATGGGGGTGGTAGTAGTAGTAGTGATGGTGGTGGTAGTAGTAGTAATAGTAAGGTGGTGGTAGTGGTAGTAGTAGTGGTGGTGGTGGTAGTAATAGTAGTATATCCCCTCTCATACATCACCGGGATTCAAAATTTGTTATTGAAGAAAAAATCTATAAAATATGTGAAAGTGACAGTTTCCTCATTTCTGTATTCCTTCTATTTCTTCAATTATTTATCTGGATCCTGCAGGTCATCCGTCAAAAAAAGAAATCCCCCTCTAAAACTCGCAGTCTATAATTACTATTTTAGCGATCGTCAAATTTTCATCTATTCCAGCAAATACGTCTATTTGTTTTATTACAATATCTCTGATCAGACGTACACCACAATTATTCATAATGTAAGAGAGTTAATTGTCAGGATTTTAGAGCTAGTCTCCTTGTTTAATAATGTACAGAGTTCATCTTGGTGCTAATGAAATTCATGACGGATTTTTCTTTTCTCGTAATGCATAAACGTATCATTTGGGGGAGGGGGTTGATTTTGCTGTTTATTGGCTAGGGATTTTCAGTGGGGAAAGCCATTGGATCCAGTCCACACAAATGCCTTTGTATACGGTCCTCCAGCAAATCATCAATCTCATAGGTGAAAAATGAGAGGTCATTGATTTGTGATAAATGCATTTTCATTAAAGCGAAATGAATAGAGATGAGCGAACACTAAAATGTTCGAGGTTCGAAATTCGATTCGAACAGCCGCTCAATGTTCGTGTGTTCGAACGGGTTTCGAACCCCATTATAGTCTATGGGGAACAGATACTCGTTAAGGGGGAAACCCAAATCCGTGTCTGGAGGGTCACCAAGTCCACTATGACACCCCAGGAAATGATGCCAACACCTCTGGAATGACACTGGGACAGCAGGGGAAGCATGTCTGGGGGCATCTAACACACCAAAGACCCTCTATTACCCCAACATCACAGCCTAACAACTACACACTTTACACACTCAATACCACCTCTCTGACAGTAGGAAAACACCTTGAAACATGTGTATTTGGCACTTACAGTGAGGAGAGCTTGTCACCAGCAGTGAATTTGGCCCTTGTAGTAAGTTGAGGTTGGCACCAACATTTGTTTTGAAAATCAGGGTGGATTGAGCCTCTAACCAGCAGAGTTTGGGCAAATTCATGGTGGAGGGAGCCTCTAAAAACCCCAGTTTGGACCAATTCATGGTGGAGGGAGACTCTAAAAACCCCAGTTTGGACCAATTCATGGTGGAGGGAGACTCTAAAAACCCCAGTTTGGACCAATTCATGGTGGAGGGAGCCTCTAAAAACCCCAGTTTGGACCAATTCATGGTGGAGGGAGCCTCTAACCAGCCCAGTTTGGACCAATTAATGGTGGAGGGAGCCTCTAAACAGCCAAGTTTTGGGAAATTCATGGTGGAGGGAGCCTCTAACCAGCCCAGTTTGGACCAATTCATGGTGGAGGGAGCCTCTAAACAGCCCAGTTTGGGCAAATTCATGGTGGAGGGAGCCTCTAACCAGCCCAGTTTGGACCAATTAATGGTGGAGGGAGCCTCTAAACAGCCCAGTTTGGACCAATTAATGGTGGAGGGAGCCTCTAACCAGCCCAGTTTGGACCAATTAATGGTGGAGGGAGCCTCTAACCAGCCCAGTTTGGACCAATTAATGGTGGAGGGAGCCTCTAACCAGCCCAGTTTGGACCAATTAATGGTGGAGGGAGCCTCTAAACAGCCAAGTTTTGGGAAATTCATGGTGGAGGGAGCCTCTAACCAGCCCAGTTTGGACCAATTCATGGTGGAGGGAGCCTCTAAACAGCCCAGTTTGGGCAAATTCATGGTGGAGGGAGCCTCTAAAAAACCCAGTTTGGACCAATTCATGGTGGAGGGAGCCTCTAATTAGCCCAGTTTGGACCAATTAATTGTGGAGGGAGCCTCTAACCAGCCCAGTTTGGACCAATTAATGGTGGAGGGAGCCTCTAACCACCCCAGTTTGGGCAAATTCATGGTGGAGGGAGCCTCTAACCAGCCCAGTTTGGACCAATTAATGGTGGAGGGAGCCTCTAAACAGCCAAGTTTTGGGAAATTCATGGTGGAGGGAGCCTCTAACCAGCCCAGTTTGGGCAAATTCATGGTGGAGGGAGCCTCTAACCAGCCCAGTTTGGACCAATTAATGGTGGAGGGAGCCTCTAACCAGCCCAGTTTGGACCAATTAATGGTGGAGGGAGCCTCTAAACAGCCAAGTTTTGGGAAATTCATGGTGGAGGGAGCCTCTAACCAGCCCAGTTTGGACCAATTCATGGTGGAGGGAGCCTCTAAACAGCCCAGTTTGGGCAAATTCATGGTGGAGGGAGCCTCTAAAAAACCCAGTTTGGACCAATTCATGGTGGAGGGAGCCTCTAATTAGCCCAGTTTGGACCAATTAATTGTGGAGGGAGCCTCTAACCAGCCCAGTTTGGACCAATTAATGGTGGAGGGAGCCTCTAACCACCCCAGTTTGGACCAATTCATGGTGGAGGGAGCCTCTAACCAGCCCAGTTTGGACCAATTAATGGTGGAGGGAGCCTCTAAACAGCCAAGTTTTGGGAAATTAATGGTGGAGGGAGCCTCTAACCAGCCCAGTTTGGACCAATTCATGGTGGAGGGAGCCTCTAAACAGCCCAGTTTGGGCAAATTCATGGTGGAGGGAGCCTCTAACCAGCCCAGTTTGGACCAATTAATGGTGGAGGGAGCCTCTAAACAGCCAAGTTTTGGGAAATTCATGGTGGAGGGAGCCTCTAACCAGCCCAGTTTGGACCAATTCATGGTGGAGGGAGCCTCTAAACAGCCAAGTTTTGGGAAATTCATGGTGGAGGGAGCCTCTAAAAAACCCAGTTTGGACCAATTCATGGTGGAGGGAGCCTCTAATTAGCCCAGTTTGGACCAATTAATTGTGGAGGGAGCCTCTAACCAGCCCAGTTTGGACCAATTAATGGTGGAGGGAGCCTCTAACCACCCCAGTTTGGGCAAATTCATGGTGGAGGGAGCCTCTAACCAGCCCAGTTTGGACCAATTAATGGTGGAGGGAGCCTCTAAACAGCCAAGTTTTGGGAAATTCATGGTGGAGGGAGCCTCTAACCAGCCCAGTTTGGACCAATTCATGGTGGAGGGAGCCTCTAAACAGCCCAGTTTGGGCAAATTCATGGTGGAGGGAGCCTCTAAACAGCCCAGTTTGGGCAAATTCATGGTGGAGGGAGCCTCTAACCAGCCCAGTTTGGACCAATTAATGGTGGAGGGAGCCTCTAAACAGCCAAGTTTTGGGAAATTCATGGTGGAGGGAGCCTCTAACCAGCCCAGTTTGGACCAATTAATGGTGGAGGGAGCCTCTAACCAGCCCAGTTTGGACCAATTAATGGTGGAGGGAGCCTCTAACCAGCCCAGTTTGGACCAATTAATGGTGGAGGGAGCCTCTAACCACCCCAGTTTGGACCAATTCATGGTGGAGGGAGCCTCTAACCAGCCCAGTTTGGACCAATTAATGGTGGAGGGAGCCTCTAAACAGCCAAGTTTTGGGAAATTCATGGTGGAGGGAGCCTCTAACCAGCCCAGTTTGGACCAATTCATGGTGGAGGGAGCCTCTAAACAGCCCAGTTTGGACCAATTCATGGTGGAGGGAGCCTCTAAACAGCCCAGTTTGGACCAATTAATGGTGGAGGGAGCCTCTAAACAGCCAAGTTTTGGGAAATTCATGGTGGAGGGAGCCTCTAACCAGCCCAGTTTGGACCAATTCATGGTGGAGGGAGCCTCTAAACAGCCAAGTTTTGGGAAATTCATGGTGGAGGGAGCCTCTAAAAAACCCAGTTTGGACCAATTCATGGTGGAGGGAGCCTCTAATTAGCCCAGTTTGGACCAATTAATTGTGGAGGGAGCCTCTAACCAGCCCAGTTTGGACCAATTAATGGTGGAGGGAGCCTCTAACCACCCCAGTTTGGGCAAATTCATGGTGGAGGGAGCCTCTAACCAGCCCAGTTTGGACCAATTAATGGTGGAGGGAGCCTCTAAACAGCCAAGTTTTGGGAAATTCATGGTGGAGGGAGCCTCTAACCAGCCCAGTTTGGACCAATTCATGGTGGAGGGAGCCTCTAAACAGCCCAGTTTGGGCAAATTCATGGTGGAGGGAGCCTCTAAACAGCCCAGTTTGGGCAAATTCATGGTGGAGGGAGCCTCTAACCAGCCCAGTTTGGACCAATTAATGGTGGAGGGAGCCTCTAAACAGCCAAGTTTTGGGAAATTCATGGTGGAGGGAGCCTCTAACCAGCCCAGTTTGGACCAATTAATGGTGGAGGGAGCCTCTAACCAGCCCAGTTTGGACCAATTAATGGTGGAGGGAGCCTCTAACCAGCCCAGTTTGGACCAATTAATGGTGGAGGGAGCCTCTAAACAGCCAAGTTTTGGGAAATTCATGGTGGAGGGAGCCTCTAACCAGCCCAGTTTGGACCAATTAATGGTGGAGGGAGCCTCTAACCACCCCAGTTTGGGCAAATTCATGGTGGAGGGAGCCTCTAACCAGCCCAGTTTGGACCAATTAATGGTGGAGGGAGCCTCTAAACAGCCCAGTTTGGGCAAATTCATGGTGGAGGGAGCCTCTAAACAGCCAAGTTTTGGGAAATTCATGGTGGAGGGAGCCTCTAACCAGCCCAGTTTGGACCAATTCATGGTGGAGGGAGCCTCTAAACAGCCCAGTTTGGGCAAATTCATGGTGGAGGGAGCCTCTAAAAAACCCAGTTTGGACCAATTCATGGTGGAGGGAGCCTCTAATTAGCCCAGTTTGGACCAATTAATTGTGGAGGGAGCCTCTAACCAGCCCAGTTTGGACCAATTAATGGTGGAGGGAGCCTCTAAAAAACCCAGTTTGGACCAATTCATGGTGGAGGGAGCCTCTAATTAGCCCAGTTTGGACCAATTAATTGTGGAGGGAGCCTCTAACCAGCCCAGTTTGGACCAATTAATGGTGGAGGGAGCCTCTAACCACCCCAGTTTGGACCAATTCATGGTGGAGGGAGCCTCTAACCACCCCAGTTTGGACCAATTCATGGTGGAGGGAGCCTCTAAACAGCCCAGTTTGGGCAAATTCATGGTGGAGGGAGCCTCTAACCAGCAGAGTTGGGGGAAATCAGGGTGGAGGGAGCCTAGTATTAGCAGAATTGTGCAACGCTTATGGTGGATGAGTATGAGGATGCGGAGGAATTGGAGAGGTTGAGTACAGACATGGAGTTTCATGTTGGGGTGCTTTACACAGGTGGGCACAAAAATGACGGCTCTACCCAGTGGTGGTTCATTTTTATCAAAGTGAGCCGGTCGGCACTCTCAGCTGACAGACGGGTGCGCTTGTCAGTGATGATGCCACCGGCTGCACTGAACACCCTCTCAGATAGGACGCTGGCGGCAGGACAGGACAGCACCTCCAAGGCATATAGGGCAAGTTCAAGCCACAGGTCCAACTTCGACACCCAATACGTGTAGGGCGCAGAGGGGTCGGAGAGGACAGGGCTGTGGTCGGAAAGGTATTCCCGCAACATGCGCCTATACTTCTCACGCCTGGTGACACTAGGACCCTCCGTGGCGGCACTTTGGCGAGGGGGTGCCATCAAGGTGTCCCAGACCTTAGACAGTGTGCCCCTCGTTTGTGTGGACCGGTGAGAACTTGGTTGCCTACTGGAGGAACTGCCCTCCCTGCCGCCAACGTCACATGCTGGAAACATCTCCATCATATTCTGCACCAATTGCCTGTGGCAAGCATTGATGCGATTGGCCCTCCCCTCTACCGGAATAAAAGACGAGATGTTGTTTTTATACCGGGGGTCAAGGATAGCAAAGATCCAGTACTGGTTGTCCTCCATGATTTTGACAATACGCTTGTCGGTTGTAAAGCACCCCAACATGAACTCAGCCATGTCTGCCACAGTGTTAGTTGGCATGACTCCTCTGGCCCCACCGGAAAGTTCAATCTCCATTTCCTCCTCATCCTCCATGTCTACCCATCCGCGCTGCAACAATGGGACGATTCGAAGTTGCCCGGAAGCCTCCTGTATCACCATCACATCATCGGACAACTCTTCTTCCTCCTCCTCCTCCTCCTCCTCCTCCATTAAACGCAGTGAAGCGGACAGATGTGTGGACCTACTCTCCAGCTGTGACGGATCGGATGCTATCCCTAACTCCTCTGTGTGATCTGAGTTATCCCTGATGTCAATCAGGGATTCTCTCAGAACACACAAGAGCGGGATTGTAAGGCTCACCATCGCATCCTCAGAGCTCACCCTCCTTGTGGACTCCTCAAAGACCCGTAGGATGTCACAAAGGTCTCTCATCCATGGCCACTCATGGATGTGAAACTGAGGCAGCTGACTTTGTGGCACCCTAGGGTTTTGTAGCTGGTATTCCATCAAAGGTCTCTGCTGCTCAACCACTCTATTCAACATCTGAAACGTTGAGTTCCAGCGTGTGGGGACGTCGCACAAAAGCCGGTGTTGTGGCACATGCAGGCGTTGCTGGAGAGATTTTAAGCTAGCAGCGGCTACTGTCGACTTGCGAAAGTGGGCGCACATGCGCCGCACTTTCACCAGTAGCTCTGGAACATTGGGGTAGCTCTTTAGGAAACGTTGCACCACTAGGTTGAAGACGTGGGCCAGGCATGGAACATGTTGGAGTCCGGCAAGCTCCAGAGCTGCTACCAGGTTCCGGCCGTTATCACAAACGACCATGCCTGGGCCCAGGTGCAGCGGCTCAAACCATATTGCCGTCTCATCGAGGAGGGCATCCCTCACCTCGGAGGCAGTGTGCTGTCTGTCCCCCAAGCTGATCAGCTTCAGCACAGCCTGCTGACGTCTACCAACGCCAGTGCTGCAACGTTTCCAACTCGTAGCTGGGGTCAATCTAACAGCGGAGGAGGAGGCGGTGGCGGAGGAGGAGGCGGTGGCGGAGGAGGAGGCGGTAGAGGAGGAGGAGGAGGGGGGTGTTCTTCTCGTGTCCCTGCCAGGAATGTTAGGCGGGGAGACGAGGTACACCGGGCCAGTTTGGGAAGCAGTCCCAGCCTCAACTACATTCACCCAGTGTGCCGTCAGTGAAATGTAGCGTCCCTGTCCGCATGCACTTGTCCACGCGTCGGTGGTCAAGTGGACCTTTGTGCAAAGCGCGGAACTAAGGGCCCGCCTGATGTTGAGTGACACGTGCTGGTGCAAGGCGGGGACGGCACACCGGGAGAAGTAGTGACGGCTAGGGACGGCATAGCGAGGTGCCGCAGTTGCCATCAGGTCCAGGAAGGCGGGAGTTTCAACAAGCCGGAACGCCAACATCTCCTGGGCCAGCAGTTTAGCGATGTTGGCGTTCAAGGCTTGCGCGTGTGGGTGGTTAGCAGTGTATTTCTGCCGCCGCTCCAATGTCTGAGAGATGGTGGGTTGTTGTAAAGAAACGCCTGATGGTGCCTTTGATGGTGCAGGAGAAGGAGATAAGACAGGACCAGGGGAGGATGAGGTAGAAGTCAACAAAGTGGCGGAGGCAGATGAAGTGGTGTCCTGGCTCGTCCTCTGGAGTGCATCGCCAGCACAGTCAGCAGTGGCAGTGGCAGAGGCAGAGGCAGAGGCAGTGGCAGTGGCGTGAACGGCAGTCGGCCTTTGTCCTGCCGTTGCTGCCTGCCACTGATTCCAGTGCTTGGATTCCAAATGACGGCGCATTGAAGTGGTGGACAGGTTGCTCTTCTCAGAGCCCCTAATCAATTTCGAGAGGCAAATTGTGCAGACAACACTATATCTGTCCTCGGCGCATTCCTTGAAAAAACTCCACACCTTCGAGAAACGTGCCCTCGAGGTGGGAGTTTTTCGGGGCTGGGTACGAACTGGAACATCTTGGGAGATTCCGGGTGTGGCCTGGCTTCGCCTAAGCTGCTGACCTCTGCCTCTGCCTCTAGCTACCCTTTTTGGTGCTGCACCTGCCTCAACATCCACACTACTTTCCCCGCTTGACATCCCCCCTGTCCAGGTCGGGTCAGTGTCCTCATCATCCACCACTTCCTCTTCCAACTCCTGTCTCATCTCCTCCTCCCGCACAATGCGCCGGTCAACTGGATGCCCTGACGGCAACTGCGTCACATCATCGTCGATGAGGGTGGGTTGCTGGTCATCCACCACCAAATCGAACGGAGATGGAGGAGACTCTAGTGTTTGAGCATCTGGATACAGATGCTCCTCTGTTAGGTTCGTGGAATCGTGACGTGGAGAGGCAGGTTGAGGGACAATGAAAGGAGCGGAGAACAGCTCTGGGGAGCAGGGACAGTTTGGGTTATTGTTCTGTAAAGCTTCGGAATTTTGGGAGGAAGGAAGACAAGACTGTTGGGTAATAGGAGGAGAGGAGGCAGAGTCTGACTGGCTGCTGGACAATGTGCTGTAAGCGTTCTCTGACAGCCATTGCAAGACCTGTTCCTGGTTCTCGGGCCTACTAAGGTTTGTACCCTGCAGTTTAGTTAATGTGGCAAGCAACCCTGGCACTGTGGAGTGGCGCAATGCTTGCTGCCCCACAGGAGTAGGCACGGGACGCCCTGTGGCTTCACTGCTACCTTGCTCCCCAGAACCATTCCCCCGACCTCGCCCACGGCCTCGTCCACGTCCCTTTCCGGGAGCCTTGCGCATTTTGAATTCCTAGTTAGAAATTGGCACTGTATACCAGTAGTAAAAATTGTGGGTGCACGTAACCCCAATATATTCTTTGAATTCCCAGTCAGAAACTGGCACTATATGGCAGTAGCAAGAAATGAGGGTATTTGTATTCCCAATATACTCTTTGAATTCCCAGTCAGACAATGGCACTGTATACCAGTAGTAAAAATTGTGGGTGCACGTAACCCCAATATATTCTTTGAATTACCAGTCAGAAACTGGCACTATATGGCAATAGCAAGAAATGAGGGTATTTATAACCTCAATATATTCTTTGAATTCCCAGTCAGACAATGGCACTGTATACCAGTAGTAAAAATTGTGGGTGCACGTAACCCCAATATATTCTTTGAATTCCCAGTCAGAAACTGGCACTATATGGCAGTAGCAAGAAATGAGGGTATTTGTATTCCCAATATACTCTTTGAATTCCCAGTCAGACAATGGCACTGTATACCAGTAGTAAAAATTGTGGGTGCACGTAACCCCAATATATTCTTTGAATTCCCAGTCAGACACTGGCACTATATGGCAGTAGCAAGAAATGAGGGTATTTGTATTCCCAATATATTCTTTGAATTCCCAGTCAGACAATGGCACTGTATACCAGTAGTAAAAATTGTGGGTGCACGTAACCCCAATATATTCTTTGAATTACCAGTCAGAAACTGGCACTATATGGCAGTAGCAAGAAATGAGGGTATTTATAACCCCAATATATTCTTTGAATTCCCAGTCAGACAATGGCACTGTATACCAGTAGTAAAAATTGTGGGTGCACGTAACCCCAATATATTCTTTGAATTCCCAGTCAGAAACTGGCACTATATGGCAGTAGCAAGAAATGAGGGTATTTATAACCCCAATATATTCTTTGAATTCCCAGTCAGACAATGGCACTGTATACCAGTAGTAAAAATTGTGGGTGCACGTAACCCCAATATATTCTTTGAATTCCCAGTCAGAAACTGGCACTATATGGCAGTAGCAAGAAATGAGGGTATTTGTATTCCCAATATACTCTTTGAATTCCCAGTCAGACAATGGCACTGTATACCAGTAGTAAAAATTGTGGGTGCACGTAACCCCAATATATTCTTTGAATTCCCAGTCAGAAACTGGCACTATATGGCAGTAGCAAGAAATGAGGGTATTTGTATTCCCAATATACTCTTTGAATTCCCAGTCAGACAATGGCACTGTATACCAGTAGTAAAAATTGTGGGTGCACGTAACCCCAATATATTCTTTGAATTCCCAGTCAGACACTGGCACTATATGGCAGTAGCAAGAAATGAGGGTATTTGTATTCCCAATATACTCTTTGAATTCCCAGTCAGACAATGGCACTGTATACCAGTAGTAAAAATTGTGGGTGCACGTAACCCCAATATATTCTTTGAATTACCAGTCAGAAACTGGCACTATATGGCAGTAGCAAGAAATGAGGGTATTTATAACCCCAATATATTCTTTGAATTCCCAGTCAGACAATGGCACTGTATACCAGTAGTAAAAATTGTGGGTGCACGTAACCCCAATATATTCTTTGAATTCCCAGTCAGAAACTGGCACTATATGGCAGTAGCAAGAAATGAGGGTATTTGTATTCCCAATATACTCTTTGAATTCCCAGTCAGACAATGGCACTGTATACCAGTAGTAAAAATTGTGGGTGCACGTAACCCCAATATATTCTTTGAATTCCCAGTCAGACACTGGCACTATATGGCAGTAGCAAGAAATGAGGGTATTTGTATTCCCAATATATTCTTTGAATTCCCAGTCAGACAATGGCACTGTATACCAGTAGTAAAAATTGTGGGTGCACGTAACCCCAATATATTCTTTGAATTACCAGTCAGAAACTGGCACTATATGGCAGTAGCAAGAAATGAGGGTATTTATAACCCCAATATATTCTTTGAATTCCCAGTCAGACAATGGCACTGTATACCAGTAGTAAAAATTGTGGGTGCACGTAACCCCAATATATTCTTTGAATTCCCAGTCAGAAACTGGCACTATATGGCAGTAGCAAGAAATGAGGGTATTTATAACCCCAATATATTCTTTGAATTCCCAGTCAGACAATGGCACTGTATACCAGTAGTAAAAATTGTGGGTGCACGTAACCCCAATATATTCTTTGAATTCCCAGTCAGAAACTGGCACTATATGGCAGTAGCAAGAAATGAGGGTATTTGTATTCCCAATATACTCTTTGAATTCCCAGTCAGACAATGGCACTGTATACCAGTAGTAAAAATTGTGGGTGCACGTAACCCCAATATATTCTTTGAATTCCCAGTCAGAAACTGGCACTATATGGCAGTAGCAAGAAATGAGGGTATTTGTATTCCCAATATACTCTTTGAATTCCCAGTCAGACAATGGCACTGTATACCAGTAGTAAAAATTGTGGGTGCACGTAACCCCAATATATTCTTTGAATTCCCAGTCAGACACTGGCACTATATGGCAGTAGCAAGAAATGAGGGTATTTGTATTCCCAATATACTCTTTGAATTCCCAGTCAGACAATGGCACTGTATACCAGTAGTAAAAATTGTGGGTGCACGTAACCCCAATATATTCTTTGAATTACCAGTCAGAAACTGGCACTATATGGCAGTAGCAAGAAATGAGGGTATTTATAACCCCAATATATTCTTTGAATTCCCAGTCAGACAATGGCACTGTATACCAGTAGTAAAAATTGTGGGTGCACGTAACCCCAATATATTCTTTGAATTCCCAGTCAGAAACTGGCACTATATGGCAGTAGCAAGAAATGAGGGTATTTGTATTCCCAATATACTCTTTGAATTCCCAGTCAGACAATGGCACTGTATACCAGTAGTAAAAATTGTGGGTGCACGTAACCCCAATATATTCTTTGAATTCCCAGTCAGACACTGGCACTATATGGCAGTAGCAAGAAATGAGGGTATTTGTATTCCCAATATATTCTTTGAATTCCCAGTCAGACAATGGCACTGTATACCAGTAGTAAAAATTGTGGGTGCACGTAACCCCAATATATTCTTTGAATTACCAGTCAGAAACTGGCACTATATGGCAGTAGCAAGAAATGAGGGTATTTGTATTCCCAATATATTCTTTGAATTCCCAGTCAGACAATGGCACTGTATACCAGTAGTAAAAATTGTGGGTGTATATAGCCCCAATTCTATTGCTAGGGGACTTGCAGGGTATTTCTGGGGTGAAGGTGGGGGGGCACACCGTTGGAACGGGTATCGGGGTATATATCGGGTATACGGGAATACACTGACAGTGTATTCCATTCAGGATCCTGGGAAAGCTGGGTTGCGGCGATTGAGCCCGTCAGTGCCACGTTACACTGACAAGCTTCTCCCTGGAATTTAGCTCTTACAAGAGCTGTTGGTTGTCTTCTCCTTCCTATCCTAGCCTGTCCCTGCCTACCCAGAATCTAAGCCCTAGCTAGCTGGACGGAAACCTCCGTCCCCGGTGAATTGCAAGCTCAGAATGACGCGAAGCTGGGCGTCGCTGTTCTTTTAAATTAGAGGTCACATGTTTTCGGCAGCCAATGGGTTTTGCCTACTTTTTTCAACGTCACCGGTGTCGTAGTTCCTGTCCCACCTACCCAGCGCTGTTATTGGAGCAAAAAAGGCGCCAGGGAAGGTGGGAGGGGAATCGAGTAATGGCGCACTTTACCACGCGGTGTTCGATTCGATTCGAACATGCCGAACAGCCTAATATCCGATCGAACATGAGTTCGATAGAACACTGTTCGCTCATCTCTAGAAATGAACATTTGACTGAATGAAGAAGTCATTTACTGTGGCTTAGTTAAAGATTAAACATGTCATGAGGGAGAGTCTCCAAGTCTCTGCTGTTCCTTATTCTGTAAGAGCCGTAAACGTGAAACATTTGAAGGTTAAAGGGAACGTTGGTTTTTACCATCAATCAAAAAAATGGCTTTAAAAGTCTTCATGGTGAAACACTCTGCCCAAGGGAAATAATGGAAAATGAAATAACTGATGTATGTGTTTTATGCATTTATGCAAGGCCGTATCTTAGTACAGTAACTAATAGAAATCTTAAGAGAAATTAGAAAACCAATGAATAAGCAAAAATAAGCAGATGTCTAATGTAGATAAAGCAAGACTTTACAAAAAAAGTCATAAAGAGCCATTGGAATCTAAACTTGTGGTTTTCCTCTTGCATTCTTCTGGATTGACCCTGCATATAAACATGTGAAAGTACAGTCCAGTCATATTAATGTGACCACCGCTTACTTTTCACGTCAACGTTAAATAACCAATCGCAGAAGACGTGTCATCAGCCATCTGGGTGCACTCATCATTGTGGAAGGCACGATGGATCAACACAAGTATGCATCTATCCTTGCGGACCGTGTTCACCCCTACATGTGAATTGTTTTTCCTCAGGATGATGGCATCTACCAGCAGGGCAATGCGACGTGTCATAAAGCTCGCAGTGTTTCAAGGAGCACCAGGGTCAGTTTACCATACTCCCTTGGCCAGCAAATTACCCGGACTTGAACCCTAATCAAGAAGCTGTGGGACCACCTTGATCAGGTTGGCATGGCTCAACATCCCAGTGAACATCATCACAACATCCTCTCTCTTCCTGCATGTCTCGCAGCGGTCCGCTCTGCGAAATTTGGTTATTCTGGATTTCGACAGGTGGTCACATTAATGTGACTGGACTGTGTAGATTGGTGTCTGTTAACGTCACCATAATAGAATATACAAATAGGTTTTCTTTGATGCACCACCATTTGGAAGGTAGTTTCCTTTAGACTGGTGCTTCATGAAGTTTGATGACATGACCTGGGATTAATGGCTCCAAAAGAAGAATAATTTATATGTAGTTGTGTTGAGTTGATTGAATACCTTTAACTACAATTGGTTATTAATAGAGATGAGCGAACAGTGTTCTATCTAACTCATGTTCGATCGGATATTAGGCTGTTCGGCATGTTCGAATCAAATCGAACACCGCGTGGTAAAGTGCGCCATTACTCGATTCCCCTCCCACCTTCCCTGGCGCCTTTTTTGCTCCAATAACAGCGCAGGGTAGGTGGGACAGGAACTACGACACCGGTGACGTTGAGAAAAGTAGGCAAAACCCATTGGCTGCCGAAAACATGTGACCTCTAATTTAAAAGAACAGCGCCGCCCAGGTTCGCGTCATTCTGAGCTTGCAATTCACCGAGGACGGAGGTTTCCGTCCAGCTAGCTAGGGTTTAGATTCTGGGTAGGCAGGGACAGGCTAGGATAGGAAGGAGAAGACAACCACAACAGCTCTTGTAAGAGCTAAATTCCAGGGAGAAGCTTGTCAGTGTAAAGTGGCACTGACGGGCTCAATCGCCGCAACCCAGCTTTCCGCGGATCCTGAATGGAATACACTGTCAGTGTATTCCCGTATACCCGATATATACCCCCGATACCCGTTCCAACGGTGTGCCCCCCCACCTTCACCCCAGAAATACCCTGCAAGTCCCCTAGCAATAGAATTGGGGCTATATACACCCACTATTTTTGCTACTGCCATATAGTGCCATTGTCTCACTGGGAATTCAAAGAATATATTGGGCTTACATATAACTTCAATTCCAGGGAGAAGCTTGTCAGTGTAACGTGGCACTGACGGGCTCAATCGCCGCAACCCAGCTTTCCGCGGATCCTGAATGGAATACACTGTCAGTGTATTCCCGTATACCCGATATATACCCCCGATACCCGTTCCAACGGTGTGCCCCCCCACCTTCACCCCAGAAATACCCTGCAAGTCCCCTAGCAATAGAATTGGGGCTATATACACCCACAATTTTTACTACTGGTATACAGTGCCATTGTCTGACTGGGAATTCAAAGAATATATTGGGGTTATAAATACCCTCATTTCTTGCTACTGCCATATAGTGCCAGTTTCTGACTGGTAATTCAAAGAATATATTGGGTTTACGTGCACCCACAATTTTTACTACTGGTATACAGTGCCATTGTCTGACTGGGAATTCAAAGAATATATTGGGAATACAAATACCCTCATTTCTTGCTACTGCCATATAGTGCCAGTTTCTGACTGGTAATTCAAAGAATATATTGGGGTTACGTGCACCCACAATTTTTACTACTGGTATACAGTGCCATTGTCTGACTGGGAATTCAAAGAATATATTGGGAATACAAATACCCTCATTTCTTGCTACTGCCATATAGTGCCAGTTTCTGACTGGTAATTCAAAGAATATATTGGGGTTACGTGCACCCACAATTTTTACTACTGGTATACAGTGCCATTGTCTGACTGGGAATTCAAAGAATATATTGGGGTTATAAATACCCTCATTTCTTGCTACTGCCATATAGTGCCAGCTTCTGACTGGTAATTCAAAGAATATATTGGGGTTACGTGCACCCACAATTTTTACTACTGGTATACAGTGCCATTGTCTGACTGGGAATTCAAAGAATATATTGGGAATACAAATACCCTCATTTCTTGCTACTGCCATATAGTGCCAGTTTCTGACTGGTAATTCAAAGAATATATTGGGGTTACGTGCACCCACAATTTTTACTACTGGTATACAGTGCCATTGTCTGACTGGGAATTCAAAGAATATATTGGGAATACAAATACCCTCATTTCTTGCTACTGCCATATAGTGCCAGTTTCTGACTGGTAATTCAAAGAATATATTGGGGTTACGTGCACCCACAATTTTTACTACTGGTATACAGTGCCATTGTCTGACTGGGAATTCAAAGAATATATTGGGAATACAAATACCCTCATTTCTTGCTACTGCCATATAGTGCCAGTTTCTGACTGGTAATTCAAAGAATATATTGGGGTTACGTGCACCCACAATTTTTACTACTGGTATACAGTGCCATTGTCTGACTGGGAATTCAAAGAATATATTGGGAATACAAATACCCTCATTTCTTGCTACTGCCATATAGTGCCAGTTTCTGACTGGTAATTCAAAGAATATATTGGGGTTACGTGCACCCACAATTTTTACTACTGGTATACAGTGCCATTGTCTGACTGGGAATTCAAAGAATATATTGGGAATACAAATACCCTCATTTCTTGCTACTGCCATATAGTGCCAGTTTCTGACTGGTAATTCAAAGAATATATTGGGGTTACGTGCACCCACAATTTTTACTACTGGTATACAGTGCCATTGTCTGACTGGGAATTCAAAGAATATATTGGGAATACAAATACCCTCATTTCTTGCTACTGCCATATAGTGCCAGTTTCTGACTGGTAATTCAAAGAATATATTGGGGTTACGTGCACCCACAATTTTTACTACTGGTATACAGTGCCATTGTCTGACTGGGAATTCAAAGAATATATTGGGAATACAAATACCCTCATTTCTTGCTACTGCCATATAGTGCCAGTTTCTGACTGGTAATTCAAAGAATATATTGGGGTTACGTGCACCCACAATTTTTACTACTGGTATACAGTGCCATTGTCTGACTGGGAATTCAAAGAATATATTGGGGTTATAAATACCCTCATTTCTTGCTACTGCCATATAGTGCCAGTTTCTGACTGGTAATTCAAAGAATATATTGGGGTTACGTGCACCCACAATTTTTACTACTGGTATACAGTGCCAATTTCTAACTAGGAATTCAAAATGCGCAAGGCTCCCGGAAAGGAACGTGGACGAGGCCGTGGGTGAGGTCGGGGGAATGGTTCTGGGGAGCAAGGTAGCAGTGAAGCCACAGGGCGTCCCGTGCCTACTCCTGTGGGGCAGCAAGCATTGCGCCACTCCACAGTGCCAGGGTTGCTTGCCACATTAACTAAACTGCAGGGTACAAACCTTAGTAGGCCCGAGAACCAGGAACAGGTCTTGCAATGGCTGTCAGAGAACGCTTACAGCACATTGTCCAGCAGCCAGTCAGACTCTGCCTCCTCTCCTCCTATTACCCAACAGTCTTGTCTTCCTTCCTCCCAAAATTCTGAAGCTTTACAGAACAATAACCCAAACTGTCCCTGCTCCCCAGAGCTGTTCTCCGCTCCTTTCATTGTCCCTCAACCTGCCTCTCCACGTCACGATTCCACGAACCTAACAGAGGAGCATCTGTGTCCAGATGCTCAAACACTAGAGTCTCCTCCATCTCCGTTCGATTTGGTGGTGGATGACCAGCAACCCACCCTCATCGACGATGATGTGACGCAGTTGCCGTCAGGGCATCCAGTTGACCGACGCATTGTGCGGGAGGAGGAGATGAGACAGGAGTTGGAAGAGGAAGTGGTGGATGATGAGGACACTGACCCGACCTGGACAGGGGGGATGTCAAGCGGGGAAAGTAGTGTGGATGTTGAGGCAGGTGCAGCACCAAAAAGGGTAGCTAGAGGCAGAGGCAGAGGTCAGCAGCTTAGGCGAAGCCAGGCCACACCCGGAATCTCCCAAGATGTTCCAGTTCGTACCCAGCCCCGAAAAACTCCCACCTCGAGGGCACGTTTCTCGAAGGTGTGGAGTTTTTTCAAGGAATGCGCCGAGGACAGATATAGTGTTGTCTGCACAATTTGCCTCTCAAAATTGATTAGGGGCTCTGAGAAGAGCAACCTGTCCACCACTTCAATGCGCCGTCATTTGGAATCCAAGCACTGGAATCAGTGGCAGGCAGCAACGGCAGGACAAAGGCCGCCTGCCGTTCACGCCACTGCCACTGCCTCTGCCACTGCCTCTGCCTCTGCCACTGCCACTGCTGACTGTGCTGGCGATGCACTCCAGAGGACGAGCCAGGACACCACTTCATCTGCCTCCGCCACTTTGTTGACTTCTCCCTCATCCTCCCCTGTTCCTGTCTTATCTCCTTCTCCTGCACCATCAAAGGCACCATCAGGCGCTTCTTTACAACAACCCACCATCTCTCAGACATTGGAGCGGCGGCAGAAATACACTGCTAACCACCCACACGCGCAAGCCTTGAACGCCAACATCGCTAAACTGCTGGCCCAGGAGATGTTGGCGTTCCGGCTTGTTGAAACTCCCGCCTTCCTGGACCTGATGGCAACTGCGGCACCTCGCTATGCCGTCCCTAGCCGTCACTACTTCTCCCGGTGTGCCGTCCCCGCCTTGCACCAGCACGTGTCACTCAACATCAGGCGGGCCCTTAGTTCCGCGCTTTGCACAAAGGTCCACTTGACCACCGACGCGTGGACAAGTGCATGCGGACAGGGACGCTACATTTCACTGACGGCACACTGGGTGAATGTAGTTGAGGCTGGGACTGCTTCCCAAACTGGCCCGGTGTACCTCGTCTCCCCGCCTAACATTCCTGGCAGGGACACGAGAAGAACACCCCCCTCCTCCTCCTCCTCTACCGCCTCCTCCTCCGCCACCGCCTCCTCCTCCGCCACCGCCTCCTCCTCCGCTGTTAGATTGACACCAGCTACGAGTTGGAAACGTTGCAGCACTGGCGTTGGTAGACGTCAGCAGGCTGTGCTGAAGCTGATCAGCTTGGGGGACAGACAGCACACTGCCTCCGAGGTGAGGGATGCCCTCCTCGATGAGACAGCAATATGGTTTGAGCCGCTGCACCTGGGCCCAGGCATGGTCGTTTGTGATAACGGCCGGAACCTGGTAGCAGCTCTGGAGCTTGCCGGACTCCAACATGTTCCATGCCTGGCCCACGTCTTCAACCTAGTGGTGCAACGTTTCCTAAAGAGCTACCCCAATGTTCCAGAGCTACTGGTGAAAGTGCGGCGCATGTGCGCCCACTTTCGCAAGTCGACAGTAGCCGCTGCTAGCTTAAAATCTCTCCAGCAACGCCTGCATGTGCCACAACACCGGCTTTTGTGCGACGTCCCCACACGCTGGAACTCAACGTTTCAGATGTTGAATAGAGTGGTTGAGCAGCAGAGACCTTTGATGGAATACCAGCTACAAAACCCTAGGGTGCCACAAAGTCAGCTGCCTCAGTTTCACATCCATGAGTGGCCATGGATGAGAGACCTTTGTGACATCCTACGGGTCTTTGAGGAGTCCACAAGGAGGGTGAGCTCTGAGGATGCGATGGTGAGCCTTACAATCCCGCTCTTGTGTGTTCTGAGAGAATCCCTGATTGACATCAGGGATAACTCAGATCACACAGAGGAGTTAGGGATAGCATCCGATCCGTCACAGCTGGAGAGTAGGTCCACACATCTGTCCGCTTCACTGCGTTTAATGGAGGAGGAGGAGGAGGAAGAAGAGTTGTCCGATGATGTGATGGTGATACAGGAGGCTTCCGGGCAACTTCGAATCGTCCCATTGTTGCAGCGCGGATGGGTAGACATGGAGGATGAGGAGGAAATGGAGATTGAACTTTCCGGTGGGGCCAGAGGAGTCATGCCAACTAACACTGTGGCAGACATGGCTGAGTTCATGTTGGGGTGCTTTACAACCGACAAGCGTATTGTCAAAATCATGGAGGACAACCAGTACTGGATCTTTGCTATCCTTGACCCCCGGTATAAAAACAACATCTCGTCTTTTATTCCGGTAGAGGGGAGGGCCAATCGCATCAATGCTTGCCACAGGCAATTGGTGTAGAATATGATGGAGATGTTTCCAGCATGTGACGTTGGCGGCAGGGAGGGCAGTTCCTCCAGTAGGCAACCAAGTTCTCACCGGTCCACACAAACGAGGGGCACACTGTCTAAGGTCTGGGACACCTTGATGGCACCCCCTCGCCAAAGTGCCGCCACGGAGGGTCCTAGTGTCACCAGGCGTGAGAAGTATAGGCGCATGTTGCGGGAATACCTTTCCGACCACAGCCCTGTCCTCTCCGACCCCTCTGCGCCCTACACGTATTGGGTGTCGAAGTTGGACCTGTGGCTTGAACTTGCCCTATATGCCTTGGAGGTGCTGTCCTGTCCTGCCGCCAGCGTCCTATCTGAGAGGGTGTTCAGTGCAGCTGGTGGCATCATCACTGACAAGCGCACCCGTCTGTCAGCTGAGAGTGCCGACCGGCTCACTTTGATAAAAATGAACCACCACTGGGTAGAGCCATCATTTTTTTGCCCACCTGTGTAAAGCACCCCAACATGAAACTCCATGTCTGTACTCAACCTCTCCAATTCCTCCGCATCCTCATACTCATCCACCATAAGCGTTGCACAATTCTGCTAATACTAGGCTCCCTCCACCCTGATTTCCCCCAACTCTGCTGGTTAGAGGCTCCCTCCACCCTGATTTCCACCAACTCTGCTGGTTAGAGGCTCCCTCCACCATGAATTGGTCCAAACTGGGCTGTTTAGCGGCTCCCTCCACCATTAATTGGTCCAAACTGGGCTGGTTAGAGGCTCCCTCCACCATGAATTGGTCCAAACTGGGTTTTTTAGAGGCTCCCTCCACCATGAATTGGTCCAAACTTGGCTGTTTAGAGGCTCCCTCCACCATTAATTGGTCCAAACTGGGCTGGTTAGAGGCTCCCTCCACCATGAATTGGTCCAAACTGGGTTTTTTAGAGGCTCCCTCCACCATGAATTTGCCCAAACTGGGCTGGTTAGAGGCTCCCTCCACCATGAATTGGTCCAAACTGGGTTTTTTAGAGGCTCCCTCCACCATGAATTGGTCCAAACTTGGCTGTTTAGAGGCTCCCTCCACCATTAATTGGTCCAAACTGGGCTGGTTAGAGGCTCCCTCCACCATGAATTGATCCAAACTGGGTTTTTTTAGAGGCTCCCTCCACCATGAATTTGCCCAAACTGGACTGGTTAGAGGCTCCCTCCACCATGAATTGGTCCAAACTGGGGTTTTTTAGAGGCTCCCTCCACCATGACTTTGCCCAAACTGGGCTGGTTAGAGGCTCTCTCCACCATGAATTGGTCCAAACTGGGCTGGTTAGAGGCTCCCTCCACCATGAATTGGTCCAAACTGGGGTTTTTAGGGGCTCCCTCCACCATGAATTTCCCAAAACTTGGCTGTTTAGAGGCTCCCTCCACCATTAATTGGTCCAAACTGGGCTGGTTAGAGGCTCCCTCCACCATGAATTTGCCCAAACTGGGCTGGTTAGAGGCTCCCTCCACCATGAATTGGTCCAAACTGGGGTTTTTAGGGGCTCCCTCCACCATGAATTTCCCAAAACTTGGCTGTTTAGAGGCTCCCTCCACCATGAATTTGCCCAAACTGGGCTGTTTAGAGGCTCCCTCCACCATGAATTGGTCCAAACTGGGGTTTTTAGGGGCTCCCTCCACCATGAATTTCCCAAAACTTGGCTGTTTAGAGGCTCCCTCCACCATTAATTGGTCCAAACTGGGCTGGTTAGAGGCTCCCTCCACCATGAATTTGCCCAAACTGGGCTGTTTAGAGGCTCCCTCCACCATGAATTGGTCCAAACTGGGTTTTTTAGAGGCTCCCTCCACCATGAATTGGTCCAAACTGGGCTGGTTAGAGGCTCCCTCCACCATGAATTTCCCAAAACTTGGCTGTTTAGAGGCTCCCTCCACCATTAATTGGTCCAAACTGGGCTGGTTAGATGCTCCCTCCACTATGAATTTGCCCAACCTGGGCTGTTTAGAGGCTCCCTCCACCATGAATTTCCCAAAACTTGGCTGTTTAGAGGCTCCCTCCACCATTAATTGGTCCAAACTGGGCTGTTTAGAGGCTCCCTCCACCATGAATTGGTCCAAACTGGGCTGTTTAGAGGCTCCCTCCACCATGAATTTGCCCAAACTGGGCTGTTTAGAGGCTCCCTCCACCATGAATTTGCCCAAACTGGGCTGGTTAGAGGCTCCCTCCACCATGAATTGGTCCAAACTGGGTTTTTTAGAGGCTCCCTCCACCATGAATTTGCCCAAACTGGGCTGTTTAGAGGCTCCCTCCACCATGAATTGGTCCAAACTGGGCTGGTTAGAGGCTCCCTCCACCATGAATTTCCCAAAACTTGGCTGTTTAGAGGCTCCCTCCACCATTAATTGGTCCAAACTGGGCTGGTTAGAGGCTCCCTCCACCATGAATTTGCCCAAACTGGGCTGTTTAGAGGCTCCCTCCACCATGAATTGGTCCAAACTGGGGTTTTTAGGGGCTCCCTCCACCATTAATTGGTCCAAACTGGGCTGGTTAGAGGCTCCCTCCACCATGAATTTGCCCAAACTGGGCTGGTTAGAGGCTCCCTCCACCATGAATTGGTCCAAACTGGGGTTTTTAGGGGCTCCCTCCACCATGAATTTCCCAAAACTTGGCTGTTTAGAGGCTCCCTCCACCATTAATTGGTCCAAACTGGGCTGGTTAGAGGCTCCCTCCACCATGAATTTCCCAAAACTTGGCTGTTTAGAGGCTCCCTCCACCATTAATTGGTCCAAACTGGGCTGGTTAGAGGCTCCCTCCACCATGAATTTGCCCAAACTGGGCTGTTTAGAGGCTCCCTCCACCATGAATTTGCCCAAACTGGGCTGGTTAGAGGCTCCCTCCACCATGAATTGGTCCAAACTGGGGTTTTTAGAGGCTCCCTCCACCATGAATTGGTCCAAACTTGGCTGTTTAGAGGCTCCCTCCACCATTAATTGGTCCAAACTGGGCTGGTTAGAGGCTCCCTCCACCATGAATTGGTCCAAACTGGGTTTTTTAGAGGCTCCCTCCACCATGAATTTGCCCAAACTGGGCTGTTTAGAGGCTCCCTCCACCATGAATTGGTCCAAACTGGGGTTTTTAGGGGCTCCCTCCACCATGAATTTCCCAAAACTTGGTTGTTTAGAGGCTCCCTCCACCATTAATTGGTCCAAACTGGGCTGGTTAGAGGCTCCCTCCACCATGAATTTGCCCAAACTGGGCTGTTTAGAGGCTCCCTCCACCATGAATTGGTCCAAATTGGGTTTTTTAGAGGCTCCCTCCACCATGAATTGGTCCAAACTGGGCTGTTTAGAGGCTCCCTCCACCATGAATTTGCCCAAACTGGGCTGTTTAGAGGCTCCCTCCACCATGAATTTGCCCAAACTGGGCTGGTTAGAGGCTCCCTCCACCATGAATTGGTCCAAACTGGGTTTTTTAGAGGCTCCCTCCACCATGAATTTGCCCAAACTGGGCTGGTTAGAGGCTCCCTCCACCATGAATTTGCCCAAACTGGGCTGTTTAGAGGCTCCCTCCACCATGAATTTGCCCAAACTGGGCTGGTTAGAGGCTCCCTCCACCATGAATTGGTCCAAACTGGGTTTTTTAGAGGCTCCCTCCACCATGAATTTGCCCAAACTGGGCTGGTTAGAGGCTCCCTCCACCATGAATTGGTCCAAACTGGGGTTTTTAGAGGCTCCCTCCACCATGAATTTGCCCAAACTGGGCTGGTTAGAGGCTCCCTCCACCATGAATTTGCCCAAACTGGGCTGTTTAGAGGCTCCCTCCACCATGAATTTGCCCAAACTGGGCTGGTTAGAGGCTCCCTCCACCATGAATTGGTCCAAACTGGGTTTTTTAGAGGCTCCCTCCACCATGAATTTGCCCAAACTGGGCTGGTTAGAGGCTCCCTCCACCATGAATTGGTCCAAACTGGGGTTTTTAGAGGCTCCCTCCACCATGAATTTGCCCAAACTGGGGTGTTTAGAGGCTCCCTCCACCATGAATTTGCCCAAACTCTGCTGGTTAGAGGCTCAATCCACCCTGATTTTCAAAACAAATGTTGGTGCCAACCTCAACTTACTACAAGGGCCAAATTCACTGCTGGTGACAAGCTCTCCTCACTGCAAGTGCCAAATACACATGTTTCAAGGTGTTTTCCTACTGTCAGAGAGGTGGTATTGAGTGTGTAAAGTGTGTAGTTGTTAGGCTGTGATGTTGGGGTAATAGAGGGTCTTTGGTGTGTTAGATGCCCCCAGACATGCTTCCCCTGCTGTCCCAGTGTCATTCCAGAGGTGTTGGCATCATTTCCTGGGGTGTCATAGTGGACTTGGTGACCCTCCAGACACGGATTTGGGTTTCCCCCTTAACGAGTATCTGTTCCCCATAGACTATAATGGGGTTCGAAACCCGTTCGAACACACGAACATTGAGCGGCTGTTCGAATCGAATTTCGAACCTCGAACATTTTAGTGTTCGCTCATCTCTAGTTATTAACCCTTTCAATTCGCTGCATATTACAGCATTACAACAGATGTCATAACTATGAACACGGTGCCTGAAAGGGACCATAACTGTTGGCTCTCTACTGTTTTACACAGTGGAGATCCGGCATCATGCCTGCAATAAGATCTAAATACTGGCATTTTTTCTCTTCAGCTGCAACCTAAATGCAGGTGCTGCCATATTCACTAGGATCAACGTCCCCCAGATTGAACTCAGGGGTTGGTGGCCCATTCCCCTGACACCCGGGAACCTATTGAAGGCTCTCAGCCTGTCATTAATGTGCTTTCAATAAATGTTGCAGTGGCATGTAATAGAAGTCAATGGATTGTATAATATACTAGCAGGAGGACCCGGCTTCACATGGGTATATTTCATTTTTTGTTTGTGTAGTGGCCCCATAAGAATTGCCCGGTTTTTCACTGGTGTATTTTGTATGTTGTTTGTGTGTGCCCATAAGCGTCATGTGATCATGTGTATCTCAGTTTGGATACCAGTGAAAAACCTGCATTCGGTTGTTATGGATACCTGGAGTAAAGCTTGTAAAAATACTCATTCACAGCCGTACACGCGAGCTTTGTGGACGGCTTCCGAACACTTCCCATTCACTTCAATGGGAGCGCTCGTAACGCCAGCCGTCTGCAGCGCTCGCGTGTATGGCTGTGCTGTGCTATGCAGCCTAAGGGTACATTTACACGGTGTAACGTGCCACGTGACCTGTGAGATTTTGCGGGGCGTATACGCTCCCATTGATTTCAATGGGAGTGTGGATCATAAACACCGCATTATTTTGCGGCCGTGATTTTGCAAAATCTGTCTGACGCAAAAGTCTGACGCTCACATTCCTGGTCTATGTGTGTGTTATTATGGACTTGAAATTCTTTTAAAACAATAAAGAAGAGGTTTTTGTATTTTCCAACACGACCGGACTGGAGTCAATTTTTCCGTGGATTTGTTCATCATATCATGTCCTTCCTCATTTACACTATTACTGTATGTCAGGCAGAGAACAGGAGAACACTAGGAGACAGTATATTTGTAAAGATAAGTATATAGGAAAGTTTATTTCATTTTCATTGTTATCATTCATGTGCCCTTTTAAGACCTTAAGTGAACTTCTACTCCAACAAATTAGCAATTTTACCAGAATATAGATCGGTTCAGCTGATACCTGATGTTCATTTACGAACTAAATTAAAATATTGAATCGTTCTAGTTTCATGGATTTGGCTTATAAAATGAAAGTCCTGACTTATACTGGCTCCATCAAATGGTGATCCAGAGGAACTCCAGAGAATGATAATGGCATCTCCTAAGGTTCATGGAGGTTTCTGATATTGTAATGACAAAAATAGCACCGCATGCTGCATTACTTTAGAGAGAATCTACACATAAGTGTCAACCTAAAAACAATGTGTGTATTTTGCATATTAAGCCAATTCACAAATCACTTTACGGTTGTACATCCTGCATCTCACATTATTACATTTCTTTCCTAGGTTCTAAAACATTGTATAAAAGTAACGGTGTGTACCTTCCACATGAGATTGTACTAGCATTGATCCACATTAGTTCTGTCTGCTAAGCGTTGCGTCGCAGTAGGTTACAGGTGCTCTAATCTTCTCCCAGCAGCCCAGAAGAACATTATTATAATTGACATTCATCTTAAATACACAACGCTTTATTGGTTATGTCATTTAAAGAGCACAACAAAAATTATGGCTGGGAAACAATTACCTCTCGATGTGTTCTTTCACAAATCCGGTGATAATTAGGGAGCCGTAGAACGAGGTGTGACCAAGTCTTTTGTCTGCCGAACATAGTATGTCTCCTAAAACTCCTAGGTACCATGGCAACACTTACAGTATATTATGTCTGCAATCTAATTTGGTAAATATAATAGCCTGGGGTGAGTTCTACTCCCACTTCTTGTTATCCATCACAAAGGTCTACGCTGCACACTGTGAACACAGGAAAGAACATTTAGCAGTCTTCTTAAGATGATGTCCTTTCTTATCGTGTATCCAGTTTGTGGAGAGAATGTTTCAGTCTACTAATATTATCATATGACACTTCCAGTAGGTACCCCACACATTTCCTGCTCCCTGAATTCTCTCTGAACATAATATTTATGATACTCTTATTCCCCTTCCATATAATTTACCCAACACAGGGGGAAGCGGTTAAATGGAGGAGACAACTCTTTGCCAGAGAAGGGGGGCAACATTTTAACAATTTCTTATGTACTTTTTACTAACATTTTGTTGTTTCCTATTTCCCGTCAAAGACATATAGTGTAAAAGGATTTGTGAGAAGCCATTTCTAACCATTTTTTATATATACACTGATCAAAAAAATAAAGGGAACTCTCAAATACATCCTAGATCTGAATGAATGAATGAAATATTCTCATTTAATACTTTGTTCTGTACAAAGTTGAATGTGATGAAAAAATCAGACAAAAATCATCAATGGAAATCAAATTTGGAGTCACCCACTACAGGCTGATCCAACTTTGATGTAATGTCCTTAAAACCTGTCAGTATGAGGCTCAGTAGTGTTTGTGGCCTCCACGTGCCTGTATGACCTCCCTACAACGCCTGGGCATGCTCCTGATGAGGTTGTGGATGGTCTCCTGAGGGATCTCCTCCCAGACCTGGACTAAAGCATCTTCCAACTCCTGGACAGTCTGCGGTGCAACGTGACATTGGTGGCTGGAGCGAGACATGATGTCCCAGATGTGCTCAATAAGATTCAGGTCTGGGGAACGGGTGGGTCAGCCCATAGCTTCAATGCCTTCATCTTGCAGGAACTGATGACACACTCCAGCCATATGAGGTCTGGCATTGTCCTTCATTAGGAGGAACCCAGGGCCAACCACACCAGCATATGGTCTCACATGGGGTCTGAGGATCTCATCTTGATACCTAATGGCAGTCAGGCTACCTCTGGTGAGCACATGGAGGGCTATGCAGACCTCCAAAGAAATGCCACCCCACACCATTACTGACCCATTACTTTTAGAAATAGAAGTGTTAATGTTTTTTTTTTTTTGTGTCAATTAAAAAAAGGGAGTGAATAAACAAAAGAGAAATCTAAATCCCATCAATATTTGGCATGAGAGTAGTCCTGGTCATTTTTAAAGAACATATAGACAGGGTTGCCTTCACGAGACATTTTAAAGATATGATCAAGCTGTCTTTTACCCTAGAATTGACTGCATGTTATATGGTTTTAATCCTAGTACCATCTTCTAGTAAGGCTATGACACACAACGCTGCCAGCAGTTCACAACAGAATCCTGAGTAGTAAAAGCTTAGGAGCCAAATGAAGTACATGAAATATAAGACGATATTTCACTATAAGAACATTGGCATAAAGTTATCTGTGCCAACATGACCTTTATCGGGGTACTATGGTTTCCTGCCACACCACAATTCATACTGATAGGTAAATTGTCCTGCCATGTAACTGTCCCTCCTATATTCAAGAGTATCTGATCCCTATGTACATTGTGTACAGTGTTATGAGATATCTTGTCAATGAGTAAATAATGATAGGTAAATGAATCACAACCTCCATTCAATCAATGGTTAACCAGGTTAACAACTGATTTATTGAAAGTGACAGCAATAAAAAAATTATCCACACTGACCGAGTCAATACAAACCAAAGTATCTGTGCAAGATATCCCCTAAATTGCAGATCAGTGGACATGTGACCGCTTGTATCACCATGAGATGAATGTGGGAATTTTTTACCCCTATTCTAAATGGGGGTCAATTGTTCCATTGTTCCATTGATTTCAATGCGAGTGTTGGGAGCCAAAGTACAGCACCTGACTTTACTGTAATGACAATACATTTCACAGTAATTTTTACACCCACAAAGTTTGTAAATTTTGGGTCGTATCTGGTTCGCCAATATCTATTAGGCTAAGGCCCCACATTGTGGAAAAGCAGCTTTTTTTGTTGTTGCAGATTTTGCTGCAGATTTTGAAGCCACAACAAGGATTGAATTGAGCAAAGGGAGAAGTATAAGAGCTTCCTAGATATTTCCCATACCTTTCGTAGCCATTCTTGGCATTGACTCAAAAAAGCCACAGCAAAATCTGCAACAACAAAAAAACTGGTTATGCACAATGTAGGACCTTAGCCTTAGAGAGACAGCGGCTGCATTTCCACTACAGATCTTTTTCTGCAATGTGTGGATGGGATTAGCCAGAATCTTATTCACTTTGCATTTAATGTAAACACAACATTTTTTGCCGCAGCATTTGGGCAATATGGTGCCCTGTACTTAGGGTGCGTTGCACTTTAATATACTATTGGAGAATAAGGGGCCCTTATATTTCTTGTACGGGGACCCTTAAAACATATTATATGTTTAATCAAGATATCAGCATGACCTAAACTGTTATGTGTGAATGGACATTAATTCTTCAACCTCTAGCGCTGTCTAATAGTCCTGTGCACTCCTCTATGTTTAGGCAAAAAAAAATGCTGACAGTTTTCCTTCAATTTCTTTAAAAGTCATCGTAGAAGACATGGCTTCCGTTAGGAATCACAGGGTGACTTTTCCAGCCTTCTACAATCAGGCGGCTCCCATCAAAAGAATGGAGCAATTGGAAGTATAAAACAGATGCATGGTGCTCAACCTCACTGTGATAATGCAAGTCTTTTAGTAAAGTATGTCACTCAGCAATCATGTTTCTACAAATCCCAGACAGCGTCTGAATTCTGAACAGAAGTAATTAACACGGAAGACGGAAACGGCGAAAAAAATCACCAAACAAAACATCAACATGAATAATCAGGCGAGCTTAAATGAATTAAAATAATTAGAGATTACCATGACAAGGTGAACTAGGATGCAGATAGCAATCGCTCATGAATATTCAGTCCCAGATTTGCGTTAAAGGAACCTATCGCTCTAGCGGATTATACTCCTGCAGTTTAGACTTCTTTGTGAATGTACAATTAAAGTTTGCTCAAAAGCCAAACATCTTTTAAGAACGTGAAATAGATTTATGCCTGCTCAGTTAAAGGGAAAGTCTAATTACAATCATGTGGTGTACAGGGGCTTGCAAAAGTATTCATACCCCTTTTACATTTTGTCACCTTACAACCAGAAACTTACAACCGATGTAAAGCGCTATCGGTCCCGGGACCATAACGCTTTAGTGTCAGAAGGGCGTTTCTGACTGTTAGCCAGGGACGTCCTTCTGCCTCGCGGCGCCTATCGCGCTGTACTGTTGAGCGGGGAGGAACGCCCCCTCCCTCTGCTCACACAGCTCGTCCATAGATGATTATCAGGAGCGGGAGGGGGGAGTTCCTCCCCGCTCCACAGCACAGCGTGATTGGCGCCGCGAGGCAGAAGGACGTCCCTGGCTAACTGTCAGAAACGCCCTTCTCACACTAAAGTGCTACGGTCCCGGGACAGATAGCGCTTTACACCGGGCACAGATCGGGAAAGCCGACAGTGCGCTGAATTCAGCGCACTGTCAGCTTTCCAGCAGTATATAAAACTGCCTGTGCCCGATCTGATAAAAGGTCCTCTTTAAATGTATTTTATTGATACCTGCTTTTCAAAATTTTAATCAAATTAACATAAAAAATGCAACGTGCAAAAGTATTCAGCCCCCTATATCAATACTTTGTAGAGCCACCTTTCATTGCAATTACAGCTGCAAGTCTTTTGGGGTATGTCTCTACCAGGTTTGCCTATCTAGAGACTGAGATTTTTGGGGACCATTATACTGTGTGGGGGGCCACTGGGGTGCAGTGAATAAATATACAGTTTGGAGAACACTAGGGACACATACTGTGTGGAGGGCCACTGGGGAACATTAATTATATTGTATAGGGGTTAGTAGAGGCCATTATACTGTGTGTGGAGGCACTGGGGTGCATTATCCTGTGTGGTGGGTTAGTAGGAAGAAGTGAATATACTGTTTGGAGAACACAAGGGACACATACTGTGTGGAAGGTGATTGGGGAACACTGAATGTGCTGTGCGGGGGCAAGTAAGGAGAATTATACTTTGAGATTGCCACTGTAAAACATTATCCTATGTGAAGGGTCATTGGTGAGCATTATATATACTGTGGGGATGGTCATATGGGAATATTATACTGTGTGGGGGCCATTGGGCAGCATTATACTGTGTGGAAGGCCACTGAGGAGCATTATGCTGTGTGATAGCCACAGGACAGGAAAGTGTAATATATGCCAGTATTTTGCCAGTATGTGGCCCTGAAATTCCTGATGGCAGCCTTGACCTCGTGTGTTATATAACCCTTTTTTACAAAACAAGGACTGGACCCAACATGGATGAGATGCATATAATAAATATTAGTATACATGAATTTCCTTCCTGTTGTGAAAAGAAATCAGGCACAGTATAGATGTCAGGATATGGAGTCGCGGCAGTCTCCTTGTTGCGCGGTCTGGTCTTCTCAGATCTGGTCTGCCACATCTCAGATCTACAGCATAGTTATAGCCTCAGGGCCTACGACCCCTTTTGTCATTAGTTGCACAGTGTTGCTTTCCCAGCTGTGTCACTTTGCACTGCCTAACCCTGATTCCAATCCTTACAATAGATTGTAACACCACAGGGTCTACTGCGGGGAAAATAATAAGCAAGAACTCTAGGAATTATTCCACTTATGTATGTGTGATGTTGTTATAAGCATATTCTGTATGTTCTTTGCAGCTTACTTCTTTTGTTACATAGTTACATAGTAGATGAGGTTGGATAAAAACATCAGTCCATCAAGTCCAACCTACAAACCTACAATCCCCTACAGTGTTGATCCAGGAGAAGGCAAAAAAACTTGTTTTGTCTGCCTAGTAACAGTGAGGTAGTAGAAGAGGAGGAGCTGGGCTAGGAGGAGGATATGCTAGACTGGGAGCCTTGGAGGAAGCATTGGAATAAAGAGTACTGATCCATAAAAGTCATTATCACATAGTGGACTTATTCCAGGTGACCTGCATCTTTACTACAACATACAGAATGCATAAAAGCAGGGGTGAACCTAACCCCTCTGCTGCCTGTTTTCGCCCCTACACATATTCAACCCACCCACAACCTGTATGAAATATTATATTATATGATCTCTTTTTTTCTTGGGCCCCAAACAGTGATACGTTAGGCTGCTACTTTTTATATCATTGCAATAGGTAGCAGCCAATAATTCTCTCACTCATCCACGCCTCTGTTGCCACTTTTAGGGCGTGCTGTTGGGGATTCTGAAGAATGCCATAAACAGGTGGGGGGGGATGGGGCAGTCTTTTTTTAATGAGTCAATACTTATTGTATTATTGCAATAGGCAGCGGCTGATACTCACCCATCCACGCTCCTGTCCAGGTTGGCCACTGTTCCGGCACTCTAGGCGGCACTGCACTGCACTTCTTCATGGAACTAAGTTGATATCTATGGGGAAAACTAAAGCCAGATGAACATATGTCTTTCAAAATAATGTATTATTGCACAAAGTGGGCATTCAAAACAATGAGTAGCTATAGAATACAAGATTTTGATAGGTCCTTAGTAGGAGAGATCAGCATTCTAACAGCAACTCTTAGTAATAGTGGGGAGTCTGACCAGATGACCCCCTTTTATATTCTCTTTATAGACATATGCCTTGACTTCATATGCTACAACACAGCATATGGAACTGAGCTAATTTGAATGACTAGTATCCATATGGCATAGTTACAATACCAATTAGATGTAGAAAAATATACTTCTCATAGAATTCAGTGCACTATTGTAAGAACTCACCCAGATATATAGTACTGTACACTGGTTAACTGAAATGTGATACATATTAATGCTAGCATAACTTATTTTCAGCTACTTTCATTTACTACAACCTTTTGGAACAGACTAAAAAAATCTGACAGTAATCCAACATAAGGAGAGGGCTAGACTATATACACACGACCATGTGCGTGTAGTCAGGCACGGTGCATGCGTGACATCTCGGAGCCACCCATGCCTTCACACCCCATTCACTGATGGCAGTGAGCACGGGCCAAAAAACAAACAGGAACTCACAGCCCCATATACAGGACCATTAAAACACATGTTTGTGTTTATGAAGCCATAGAAATACATTGGTCAGTGTGCTACCTGTGAAAAACGCAAACACAGTTGTGTGCATGAGGGCTTATGCTGGAATCTACACAGAGAACTGTCCACTGCCTTAGGTGCTGAAGTTACACAGGCAATAGCAATACTTGTATTTAAAGGATTATTGCACAGGAAATATTTATCCCCTATCCATATGATAGAGACCCCCACTGATCCTGAGAACAGTGGATGTTTAACCCTTATTGTTAACGCAGCTGCGGTGAAAGCCCCGCATCCCCCAGGTGTTCAGCCACCTTCACTGTGCCTCATTCATAACAGAGTTAAACACCCGCCATTCTCAGGATTGGGGGGAAGTCTTAGCAGTCAGATCACAAATGATAAGTAATCCTCTATCCTACGTATTTGATCTGTCCTGCCTTCCGTTATAGCTATTTTTGTATAGGGGATATATAGTTTTTAGGCATTGGGAGTTAGTGGTGGCATTTACTGCTTTGTCTTTATTTATTTTATATTTTTAGATATATTTATTTATTATTCCAATTTTTTTATATTTCATATTTTTTCATTGTGCCCCCCAATGAAGTTATAAATGGGTATTTCAACTTATTTCATTCATACATATTTTTTTTTAATGCAGATTGCCCCTAACAAACATATTAGCCCCAGTTCTATTAGAAATACAGCCTACAGAGGCGGATGTTAGTAAGTTAGAAGGCAGCAGTCCTTACTAGAGATGAGCGAACAGTGTTCTATCGAACTCATGTTCGATCGGATATTAGGCTGTTCGGCATGTTCGAATCGAATCGAACACCGCGTGGTAAAGTGCGCCATTACTCGATTCCCCTCCCACCTTCCCTGGCGCCTTTTTTGCTCCAATAACAGCGCAGGGTAGGTGGGACAGGAACTACGACACCGGTGACGTTGAAAAAAGTAGGCAAAACCCATTGGCTGCCGAAAACATGTGACCTCTAATTTAAAAGAACAGCGCCGCCCAGCTTCGCGTCATTCTGAGCTTGCAATTCACCGAGGACGGAGGTTTCCGTCCAGCTAGCTAGGGGTTAGATTCTGGGTAGGCAGGGACAGGCTAGATAGGAAGGAGAAGACAACCACAACAGCTCTTGTAAGAGCTAAATTCCAGGGAGAAGCTTGTCAGTGTAACGTGGCACTGACGGGCTCAATCGCCGCAACCCAGCTTTCCCAGGATCCTGAATGGAATACACTGTCAGTGTATTCCCGTATACCCGATATATACCCCCGATACCCGTTCCAACGGTGTGCCCCCCCACCTTCACCCCAGAAATACCCTGCAAGTCCCCTAGCAATAGGATTGGGGCTATATACACCCACTATTTTTGCTACTGCCATATGGTGCCATTGTCTCACTGGGAATTCAAAGAATATATTGGGCTTACATATAACTTCAATTCCAGGGAGAAGCTTGTCAGTGCAACGTGGCACTGACGGGCTCAATCGCCGCAACCCAGCTTTCCCAGGATCCTGAATGGAACACACTGACAGTGTATTCCCGTATACCCCATATATACACCCCAAATCCCCGTTCCAACGGTGTGCCCCCCCACCTTCACCTCAGAAATACCCTGCAAGTCCCCTAGCAATAGAATTGGGGCTATATACACCCACAATTTTTGCTACTGGTATATAGTGCCATTGTCTGACTGGGAATTCAAAGAATATATTGGGGTGACGTGCACCCACAATTTTTGCTACTGCTATACAGTGCCATTGTCTCACTGGGAATTCAAAGAATATATTGGGGTTATGTGCACCCACAATTTTTACTACTGGTATACAGTGCCATTGTCTGACTGGGAATTCAAAGAATATATGGGGGTTATGTGCACCCACAATTTTTACTACTGGTATATAGTGCCATTGTCTGACTGGGAATTCAAAGAATATATGGGGGTTATGTGCACCCACAATTTTTAATACTGGTATACAGTGCCATTGTCTGACTGGGAATTCAAAGAATATATTGGGGTTATGTGCACCCACAATTTTTACTACTGGTATACAGTGCCATTGTCTGACTGGGAATTCAAAGAATATATGGGGGTTACGTGCACCCACAATTTTTGCTACTGCTATACAGTTCCATTGTCTCACTGGGAATTCAAAGAATATATGGGGGTTATGTGCACCCACAATTTTTAATACTGGTATACAGTGCCATTGTCTGACTGGGAATTCAAAGAATATATTGGGGTTATGTGCACCCACAATTTTTACTACTGGTATACAGTGCCATTGTCTGACTGGGAATTCAAAGAATATATGGGGGTTACGTGCACCCACAATTTTTGCTACTGCTATACAGTTCCATTGTCTCACTGGGAATTCAAAGAATATATGGGGGTTATGTGCACCCACAATTTTTGCTACTGCTATACAGTTCCATTGTCTCACTGGGAATTCAAAGAATATATTGGGGTTATGTGCACCCACAATTTTTACTACTGGTATACAGTGCCATTGTCTGACTGGGAATTCAAAGAATATATGGGGGTTATGTGCACCCACAATTTTTACTACTGGTATATAGTGCCATTGTCTGACTGGGAATTCAAAGAATATATGGGGGTTATGTGCACCCACAATTTTTAATACTGGTATACAGTGCCATTGTCTGACTGGGAATTCAAAGAATATATTGGGGTTATGTGCACCCACAATTTTTACTACTGGTATACAGTGCCATTGTCTGACTGGGAATTCAAAGAATATATGGGGGTTACGTGCACCCACAATTTTTGCTACTGCTATACAGTTCCATTGTCTCACTGGGAATTCAAAGAATATATGGGGGTTATGTGCACCCACAATTTTTAATACTGGTATACAGTGCCATTGTCTGACTGGGAATTCAAAGAATATATGGGGGTTATGTGCACCCACAATTTTTAATACTGGTATACAGTGCCATTGTCTGACTGGGAATTCAAAGAATATATTGGGGTTATGTGCACCCACAATTTTTACTACTGGTATACAGTGCCATTGTCTGACTGGGAATTCAAAGAATATATGGGGGTTATGTGCACCCACAATTTTTAATACTGGTATACAGTGCCATTGTCTGACTGGGAATTCAAAGAATATATTGGGGTTATGTGCACCCACAATTTTTACTACTGGTATACAGTGCCATTGTCTGACTGGGAATTCAAAGAATATATGGGGGTTATGTGCACCCACAATTTTTAATACTGGTATACAGTGCCATTGTCTGACTGGGAATTCAAAGAATATATTGGGGTTATGTGCACCCACAATTTTTACTACTGGTATACAGTGCCATTGTCTGACTGGGAATTCAAAGAATATATGGGGGTTACGTGCACCCACAATTTTTGCTACTGCTATACAGTTCCATTGTCTCACTGGGAATTCAAAGAATATATGGGGGTTATGTGCACCCACAATTTTTGCTACTGCTATACAGTTCCATTGTCTCACTGGGAATTCAAAGAATATATGGGGGTTACGTGCACCCACAATTTTTGCTACTGCTATACAGTTCCATTGTCTCACTGGGAATTCAAAGAATATATTGGGGTTATGTGCACCCACAATTTTTACTACTGGTATACAGTGCCATTGTCTGACTGGGAATTCAAAGAATATATGGGGGTTATGTGCACCCACAATTTTTACTACTGGTATATAGTGCCATTGTCTGACTGGGAATTCAAAGAATATATGGGGGTTATGTGCACCCACAATTTTTAATACTGGTATACAGTGCCATTGTCTGACTGGGAATTCAAAGAATATATTGGGGTTATGTGCACCCACAATTTTTACTACTGGTATACAGTGCCATTGTCTGACTGGGAATTCAAAGAATATATGGGGGTTATGTGCACCCACAATTTTTAATACTGGTATACAGTGCCATTGTCTGACTGGGAATTCAAAGAATATATTGGGGTTATGTGCACCCACAATTTTTACTACTGGTATACAGTGCCATTGTCTGACTGGGAATTCAAAGAATATATGGGGGTTACGTGCACCCACAATTTTTGCTACTGCTATACAGTTCCATTGTCTCACTGGGAATTCAAAGAATATATGGGGGTTATGTGCACCCACAATTTTTGCTACTGCTATACAGTTCCATTGTCTCACTGGGAATTCAAAGAATATATGGGGGTTACGTGCACCCACAATTTTTGCTACTGCTATACAGTTCCATTGTCTCACTGGGAATTCAAAGAATATATTGGGGTTATGTGCACCCACAATTTTTACTACTGGTATACAGTGCCATTGTCTGACTGGGAATTCAAAGAATATATGGGGGTTATGTGCACCCACAATTTTTACTACTGGTATATAGTGCCATTGTCTGACTGGGAATTCAAAGAATATATGGGGGTTATGTGCACCCACAATTTTTAATACTGGTATACAGTGCCATTGTCTGACTGGGAATTCAAAGAATATATTGGGGTTATGTGCACCCACAATTTTTACTACTGGTATACAGTGCCATTGTCTGACTGGGAATTCAAAGAATATATGGGGGTTATGTGCACCCACAATTTTTAATACTGGTATACAGTGCCATTGTCTCACTGGGAATTCCACAAATAATTTGGGGATTCATTCACCCTACATCTCAGGCTCTTGCCATATTCACCCAGGTTGTCAGTGCTGCACCAGCTCGTTCCCAGACAGCTCGTCCCGAAAAACACGTTACCTATATAGAGGATTTGGACAATGAAGACAACATGTTCTAAATCTAATGTCTGCACCTTCTCCAGAATTAAAATAAAGGCAGCGTTTAACTTTCAAATAGCACTGCACAAAGGAAGAGCTTATCAGCTTGTCTCATGACATGCTACTGAAAAGTTTCATTTGTGTATCTTAATGTAAATATAGTTGTATAAGCTTTTTGGGTTTTAGGCACTGCCAAGTTATTTATTACCACCCGCTCCCTTATAATGATGATGACGCCAAAGTCACTGTGGGTGTTCAGAGCTCACAGCTTTGGGTGACATTTGTCTTGCTCTCTGTCGGTACCAGCTGTCTTTTTGGATACCGTAAAGTTATGTTGACTTTATTAACAGCTATAGAAGCTTTAGCCAGGTTGTGACGGTGTGTAACCCTAACAACACTAAGTGGGATACACATTAATAGTCAGTCTATGTACGCTAAACGTATCACTGAAGTAATTTTTTTTCCCTCTCCCCTAATATAAGAAAGGAACAGACATTAGACCTAGACCGGGGTTCGAGGCTTGAAAAAATCCAGTATTATTTGTTCTTCATGATGTGAAATATGTGTTGAAAAGCAACCCAAGATGAAGTCAGCCATGTGTGCCAGTGTGTTACTTGGCATGCCTTTGCTGGCCCCAACTGTAAGGGTCACTCTCCATTTCCTCCATTTTCCACTCCCCTTCACACCATTTGTGGTGAAGCAATGGGATGCACTGAAGTGCACCCTCTAGCCTCGTGTGGGATAGGGACATCAGATGCCACTCCAACCCCCTCGTCTTCCTCCGCCAGCCAACGGTGCGAAGATGAGAGGAGTGTGCTCTGAATGTTTTCTGCCTAGCAGAGGCTAGTTCTCACTTACGAAAATGGCCCCACTTTGACCTGTATATCAGGCACAATGGTGTAGGTTTCAAAGAAACATGGCACCAACAAGTTGGAAAACGTGGGCCATGCGTGGACCGTGTTTGAGTCTGGCAAGCTCCAGATCTGCTACCAGGTTCCAGCCATTATCACAGGCGCAAAAATGCCAGGCCCCAGGTGTAGCAGGGAAAAAAAAATGCCATCTCAGCCAGGATGGCATCCCTGACCTCGGAGGCACTGTGCTGTCTGTCCCCCAAGCTGATCAGTTTCAGCACGGCCTGCTGACATCTCCCCATGCCAGTGTTACAGTGTTTTCCGCTAGTAGCTGGGGTGGAGGTTGCAGCTTCGTAGGGTTTCAGTCTACTCCTGCCATGAATTTTGGCCTGGGAGAGGAGATAGGCCACCCCAGTTTGCACCCGGGGAACAGACTCCACCACATTCACCCTGCCTGTCATTAAAGATAAGCACTGCAGCATCCCTGACCACAGGCGCTTGTCCATGTGTCGGTGGTCAAGTGGACCTTGCAGCAAAGCGCAGAGCTCTGGGCCCGACTGATGTTATGGGACACATGCAGGCGCAAGGCAGAGACAGCACACCAAGAGAAGTAGTAACGGCTAGGCCCAGCATAGGGAGGTGCCCCAGCTGCCATCTGCTGACGGAAGGCCTGGGTCTCCAGAAGCATAAACAAACACCAACATCTCCAGGGCCAGCAGTTTATCGATGAGGCTGTTACAGGCTTGGGCATGGGGGTGGGTTGTATTGTACTTCTGCCTGCAATGAAAAGCTTGGGAAATGTGGAGTGGCTGGGAAGAGGCGCATGATGGTGCAGGCCAAAAGGGTGCATGAGGGTGAACTCCCCAATGTGTCAGAGATAGGTGTGTAGGTGTCCTTGCATCATATACTTGCACCATATTTGGCTTTGGAAGTTAATTTTGTGCCAAAAAGTGGTTAAGACAGCGATCCCTCAGCTACTCCCGTTACACTGTCTATTGAAGTTACCATCTGTGGAAGTGGACCACCATTTCTAAGATCCCAAAGGAAGCAGGCAAGAGATGTGCAGTTCAGAAAAAAAGATGAGAAAATAAGTTTAGGCTGTAGAGCACAGAGGGATCGGAGAGGACAGAGCTGGTGTCGGCCAGGTATTCCCACAACATGCGCCTATACTTGTCCCTCCTGGTGACACTAGGCCCCTGAGTGGCAGTAATTTGTCCAGGGGGGCCATTAACGTGTTCCAGACCTAGGAATAAGTCTTCCAACAGGGTAGAGTTTTGCATGCCTTTGCTTCTACCCACTGTTTTTGCTGCTTAGCTTCCCTCCACATCTACTCTGCTTTCACCCCTAAACATCACCCCAGTTTATGCCTTTGCTTCTACCCAGGTTTTTTGTTGATTTAGCTTCCCTCTACATCTACACTGCTTTAGCCCCTAGACATCACCCCTGTCCATGTGGGGTTGGTGGCCTCGTCATCCACCAACTCCTCTTCCAATTGCGCACTGCCCCCTTACTGCAAACCGCACATGACCACAGCTTGCCTTGATGGCAACTGTGTCTCATGATCCCCACTTAGGTCCAGACAAGTCGGTGGCGGGTCCAAAACCCCAAAATTGGAAGGAAATGGCAGATGCTGCAGTATTTCTAACACCTGTTCCTGGTGCTCGGGCCTGGTCTGTGTTGTACCCTGCACCCTGCTTAACGCATCTGCCATATCCGAAGTTGTGCTGAGCGCATGCTAATGTTTCGTGTCCAGTGCAATGGATGGGATGGGATTTCACATAAGTCTGCCACCCATGGCCACTCATGGTTAAGCAACTGAGGGAGTTGACTTTGACGAACCCGAGGGTTTTGGAGTTGGAACTACATCAAAGGTCTGTGCTGCTCACACACTCTGCTCAACACATGATATGTTTAGTGCCAGCAGTGTGGAGACGTCGCACAACAGCCGTTGTTCCAGCAGGTACAGGCGTTGTAGGAGTGCATAGAGGCTAGCAGCGGCAACTATACACTTTAAAAACTATCCGCACAAGCGCCACACTTTCACCAGTAGCTCAGGAACATTGGGGTACCTTTTTCAAAAGATTAGCAGCAATGAGTTAAAAACGTGGCCCAGGCATGGAATATGTTGCAGGCTGCCAAGCTACAGAGCCAATCCCAGGTTACGGCCATTATCACACATGACAACATGCCTGGGCCCAGGTGCAGTGGCAAAAACCACATTGCCGTCTCATCGAGGATGGCATGACTCACTTTGTAGGCAGTGTGCTGTCTGGCCCCCAAGCTGATGAGCTTCAGCACAGCCCGCTGACGTCTCCCCACACCAGTGTTGCAGCGTTTCCAGCTCGTAGCTGGGGTCAATTTAACAGCGGAGGAGGGTGGTGTTTCAGCCCTCCTCCCAGGAATGTTGTGTGGGGAGACAAGTCAGGCCACCACATTTTGCGACCCGGTCCACGCCTCAACTACATTCAACCACTGTGCCCAAATTGAAAGGTAGCGTCCCTGTCCGCATGCACTTGTCCATTCGTAACTGGTCACATGGAACTTTAGGGCTAAGCGCTGAATTTAGGGACCGCCTCATGTTTGGGGGAAAGTGCTGGTGTGGACGGCACAGTGCGGTGGCGCAGTAGACACTCTGCCCAAAAAGGGCAGAGTGTCCCCCAGCCGGGATTCCAACATCTCCTGGGCCAGATTTCTTGAGATGAGGCCGTTGAAGCCTTGGGCATGTGGGTGGGTTGCGCTGTACTTTAGCATGAAATGAAAGGCTTGGGAGATGGGGAGTTGCTGGGAAGAGGCGCATGATGGCGCGGGCAAAAGGAGAAATGGCAGGAAAAGGTGAGGATAAGGGTGAACTCCCCAAAGTGTCAGAGGCAGATGTGGAGGTGTCCTGGCTCCTGGTCTGGACTGCAGCGCCAGCCCTGTCAACAGTGGAAGAGGCAGTGGCCGCCAGTCCAAACGACGATTATCCTGCGCTTGCTCTCACCCACTGAGCCCAGGGCTTGCCTTCCAAATGATGGCACCCGCAAGAGGTGGTGAGATTCCTCTCCGCAGATCTCCAAACCATCTTGGACTTGCAAATTGCACTAAATTTGTCATGTAACTGACATGTATATGATGAGTCTATCCATTGTCTGTTCATTTTGGTGAAAGTCAGCCTGTCAGCTGACAGACAGCTGTGCTTGTCAGTGATGATGTCACCGGCTGCTTGTACCCCCAGTTTTTGCTGCTTAGCTTGCCTCCACATCCACACTGCTTTTGCCCCTACACATCACCCCTATCCATGCCTGTGCCTCTAGCCATAAGTCTGCCACCCATGGAAACTCATGGTGCAGAAAGTGAGGGAGCTGACTCTGAGGAACCCTTGGGTTTTGTAGCTGGTACTCCATCAAAGGTCTCTGCTGCTCACACACCCTGCTGAACATACGGTATCTAGGGTTAGAGCGTGTGGTGACCTCGCACAACAGTAGGTGCTTCAGGCAGATGTAGGCCTTGCTGGAGTGTATTGCGGCTAGTTCCAGGTACTGTAGACTTGGGAAAGTGGGTGTCCAAGTGCCGCACTTTCACCCTTAGCTCAGCTAATTTGGGGTATGTTTTTAAAAATCATTGCACCACTACATTGAACATGTGGGCCAGGCATGGAACGTGTTGGAGGCTGGCAAGCTCCAGAGCCCTCCAACAAGCTAAAAAACCTGGCCCCAGGGGCAGCGGGGATAAACAAATTGCCATCTCATCCAGGATGGCATCCCTGACCTCAGAGGCAGTGTGCTGTCCGTCTCCCAAGCTGATGAGCTTCAGCCCAGCCTGCTGACGTCTCCCCACACCAGTGTTGCAGCGTTTTCAGCTCGTAGCTGGGGTCAATCTAACAGCGGAGGAGGAGGAGGGTGGTGTTTCAGCCCTCCTCCCAGGAATGTTTTGTGGGGAAACAAGTCAGGAAAATTCTTGAAACGGGAGAGTTTTGCATCTTTGCCCTTGCTGCCTATGGACATCCCTTTGCCTCTAGCCACCATTTTCCCTGCTTTGCTTGCCTCCACATCCACACTGCTTTTGCCCCTAGACATCACCCCAGTCCATGCCTTAGCTTGTACCCCCAGTTTTTCCTGCTTAGCTTGCCTCCACATCCACACTGCTTTTGCCCCTAGACATCACCCCAGTCCATGCCTTAGCTTGTACCCCCAGTTTTTCCTGCTTAGCTTGCCTCCACATCCACACTGCTTTTGCCCCTAGACATCACCCCAGTCCATGCCTTAGCTTGTACCCCCAGTTTTTCCTGCTTAGCTTGCCTCCACATCCACACTGCTTTTGCCCCTAGACATCATCCCTATCCATGCCTCTTCCCCTAGCCATAACTCTGCCACCCCTGGAAACTCATGGTGCAGAAACTTTGGTTGCTGACTTTGAGGAACCCTTGGGTTTTGTAGATGGAACTCCATCAAAGGTCTGTGCAGCTCACACACCCTGCTCAAGATATGGTATTGTAGGGTTTCAGCGTGTGTGAATGATGGACAACAGCCTGTGTTTGGACAGATGTAGGCCTTGCTAGAGTGTTTTTAGGCTAGCAGCGACTCCTGTGCACTTGCAAAAGTGGGCGCACAAGCGCCGCATTTTCAACAGTAGCTTCGGTACATTTGGGTATGTTTTTAAAAAACTTTGCACCACTAGGTTAGACGTGGGCCAAACATGGAACGTGTTGGAGGCTGGCAAGCTCCAGAGCCGCTACCAGGTTCCAGCCATTATCACAGGCGTAAAAATGCCAGGCCCCAGGTGTAGCAGGGAAAAAAAAATGCCATCTCAGCCAGGATGGCATCCCTGACCTCGGAGGCACTGTGCTGTCTGTCCCCCAAGCTGATGAGCTTCAGCACCGCCTGCTGACGTCTCCCCACACCAGTGTTTTAGCGTTTGCCGCTAGTAGCTGTGTTGGAGGTTGCAGCGTCGTAGGGTTTCAGTCTACTCCTGCCATGAATTTTGGCCTGGGAGAGGAGATAGGCCACCCCAGTTTGCACCCGGGGAACAGACTCCACCACATTCACCCTGCCTGTCATTAAAGATAAGCACTGCAGCATCCCTGACCACAGGCGCTTGTCCAAGTGTCGGTGGTCAAGTGGACCTTGCAGCAAAGCGCGGAACTAAGGGCCCACCTGATGTTGAGTGACACGTGCTGGTGCAAGGCGGGGACGCCACACCGGGAGAAGTTGAGACGGCTAGGGACGGCATAGTGAGGTGCCACAGTTGTTCTGGGAAGATTGGGAATTTTGGGTGGAAGGAGGACAAGACTGTTGGGTAAGAGGAGGTAGAGGCTGCCTGGCTGGTGGACAATGTGCTTTAAGCGTTATCCGACAGCCATTGCAAGACCTGTTCCTGGTTCTCGGGCCTACTAATCTTTGTACCATTCAGCCTAGTTAATGTGGAACTTTTGTGCAAAGCGCAGAACTTAGGGCCCGCCTGATGTTAAGGGACACACGCTGGTACAAGGCTTAACTCACCCTAAGTGCCAAAAACACTGCTGGTGCAAGGCTCTACTCATGCCAAGGGCCTCAATCTCTGCTGGTAGCTCAGCTTAAGGTCATGTAACTTTGTTTGGAAGGGCTCATGTTAAGGGCTAGAAAAGTGAATTTTGGAAGGTCTTACCACATCACACACACACACACACACACACTCAAAATGACAGTTAAGGGTGAGGGCTTTTGGATTTCCCATTGCCTATTCCATTTGTGGTTGTCATGGGGAACGTGATTTAAAGGGGTGGTTGTTACTGTTTGTTGAGCTTAAATTGGGGTTTGTGTCCATCCATTTGGGGAGTAAAGAAGGTTTCCAGGTATTTTCCCACTTTGATTGAGGTTTTTTTGAATGTGGAAAGTGTGTAGTTGTTAGGCAGTGATGTTGGGGTAATAGAGGGTCTTTGGTGTGTTAGATGCCCCCAGACATGCTTCCCCTGCTGTCCCAGTGTCATTCCAGAGGTGTTGGCATCATTTCCTGGGGTGTCATAGTGGACTTGGTGACCCTCCAGACACGGATTTGGGTTTCCCCCTTAACGAGTATCTGTTCCCCATAGACTATAATGGGGTTCGAAACCCATTCGAACACACGAACATTGAGCGGCTGTTCGAATCGAATTTCGAACCTCGAACATTTTAGTGTTCGCTCATCTCTAGTCCTTACAATTATGGTCCAAGAGAGGAAAAAGTGCTATGGCCGCCCCTGCAACCGAGCAATGTCTGCACAGTTGTATACTCAGCAACCATATACAGGAATGTCTTTATAGAGTTCCCTGCAAACCGACTGGACATTTTAAGCCATTTGATGGCCTACAAATAGTTAAAAATAGAGACCTATAAGAATAAAGATATAACACCGGAGCGTGTCATACATCAATATATTCATACGACAGATCAGTGACATAAATAAAATAAAATATTGTATGTAATAGTAAAATATAGACACAAAATTTACTCCTTAGTTGTGGAGAAAATGTGAACGAAAGCGCGTCCTTCCGGCTACAAATTTATCTCATTTGTACCTTTATATTTTTTCTCTTGCCAACTGTCTCCATGGTAAAGTTCACAGGAGCGCCATGGAGATAGTAGTCAAGTGACAGGTTAATTTGGAGCTTTAGTTCCCCTTAAGTTTCTTTATTATTAATTCCCCTGGTCATTCTAATATATTGAATATTGGGATTTGCATTCGATGTGTAGCGTTAACCATTTATATTACATAAGAGAAATAAAGAAAATCTCCCGTCTCTTTTGAAGTTAGTCCTTTCGATAATCGCATTGTGTAACAACGCACCTTTCTTCTATAACCACAGACATGTGGCAACTACGTGAGTCATTGAAACTACAGGATTCCCATGATATTCTGTGCTCAGCTATAAGGGGAGGCTGATTTACTGGCGTACATTCCTCAAACAACATTTCATAAGTGTTTGAAACACTTTCTATGCCTTGGTCGACAAGGATGGGGACCTTTCATAAAGAGGATTACTGTTGTTTTTTACTAAAGAATTTCAACATTTGACTAAATGTGAAAAAATCCAGAGACACAAAGTGAAAGCCTTTAAAAACTTTAAAGAATAACCCCCATTTTATACAACTTTGGTCAGTTGTGATTAGAGGGGGTCCAAGTGCTAGGGATGAACAAACCAGCCGAATCAGGATATTTGGGGCTCACCACCCACAAATCAAGTATAAAAATCAAAGCTCTGGGGAGGTGTGGAAAAAATAAAAAAAATAAAAAAAAACTCCCATTGTCTTATAGTTTCCAGCACTCCGTCACCGCCAAGGTCTGTGATTGGGCTTCAGTGGGCTTCGGTGTTGTAGGCACCTATGGATGAGGACTGGATATCTTGGCAGAGGAACAGAGGAGTCAGGAAAGGTATCAAGATTCTCACCTTTCCTCACTTCTCCAGACCACTGATGGTGGTTTGATTTTTTTTTTTTTTTATTTGTTTGAGACCTACCAGGGGTTCAGATTAATATACTCATGGGTATACTTCAAAACTATTTGCAAAATGAATCTCATGAAGTTCACTCATCCCTCTCTTAGACCCACATTGTTTAGGTAGACATAGTCATGTGCTATGTTCTTTCAGCTGTGATTGGCTCTGTTTTTCTTGGCGGGATTATCAGTGTAACCTATTTACCTCTGGAGCAAGCATTATACAACTGAAGGACATCTATGCTTGACTGAGCACTTCTGCACCTTCGTTTTAGGGACCGGTGTGGGTCTCACCATCTGGTTCCTCAACTATCAAAAATTCTAATATGCCACTATAACTAGAGATAGGCAGGCTCATGACAAACTGGGGTTGTTACAGAAATTTTGAATTTAGCTTCATTGAAGTCTATGACCTATTTCCATAGTCTTCAAAGAGGAGGACCATTCACAAGCTTGGCCACTTTTCCTTGAAAGTATGGTATATAGGAAAAACTCCCAATAGTGACCCAGAGGTGTGACCCTATCAATAACACATACCTGTCGATGAGTTATAAATGCCTAAATTGAGGATATCTCTTTAATTATCACCATCTTGATTGCCCATAAATTCTACTCGATTCTGCTTCTCTTTTTGGTTAATGACTGCAATCTGTTGTTGAAGACTTCCCACTAATCTTAGATCAGCTCTCAGAGAAGCATTGATTCTAGGCTCCAGTATTACGCCTACATCACTGTGTACCTCAGGAAAATCTATGGCATATCCAGGAATTTAGCAGAAGATTTTGCAATGCTAAAATTGTGGTGACGATCCTCTTCTAAGAAATAATAGAGAGAGCACTCAGAAGCCGAATCAACTGAAATTGGTCTTGCAAATTGTGTTATTGCTAGAACAAAATAATGCTTTGCTTTACTGTTATATTTGTTATTTCCATGATATGAGAAGAGCATCATAAATCTGATCAATTCATTATTTGTATTTGTTAACTGTTTCTGCCTTTTATATTCACACAATACATACACAGAAACCTGTTACCAATTCGGAATTCCTCTAAAACATCTAAAATGAAAAATACTGAAGACATTTTCCAAATTTTTGTGATAAAAAATATTCTACTATTTTGTGTGGACAGTTACCATGGTTACAGACTACAAACAAATCTCAGATGATCTGTTCTGATCATGTTTTACTTGCCTCCCTTTGCCCCCTCCGCTTGGTAAGTTCATATGTGTCACAGAGTCCATTCAGAGCCTCTGTACCAACATGTTTGCCAGAAAAATAGCACAGCATGTAAAGCTATTTTCCTTCATCCCTCTCCTGTTGCTAATATTTAGCAACAGAGAGGCCACAAGAGCACCATATTGGGGTGCAATGCCTTGGTTATTTTACAAAAAAATCCACCATAGGCTGGGAACCCACGTGGCATAAAATCACATCCAAATCCACATATTGCAGAAGAAAAAAAATATGTTGCGATTTCCAAAACCGTCACGGTTAATTATACCTATGTCAATTATACCTACGGAAATGATGGTGATTTATAGTTATAATTGAAGTGCTGCATTTGTGCTGCGGTTTTTCCCACAGCGCTTTTTCGCTGAGGCCCACTAAATGAGGTTTTACCTGTAACTAGTAAAGGAAAAAGACAGCATTCCAAAAACTGGTGAAAAAAAATAGGATTCACAAATTTTTGGAGTGCTTCCTTTTTTTCTTTGCTGTTGCTGGAAGTCTGGAGTTGATCTTTAAAAATGGCGTCCATTTGCAGTGGTGCTACTAGGAAGGGTGGGGCCCCAAGGCGAACATTTGACATGAGCCCCCCCCCAGCCCTGACCAACCCCCTCTCCCCCTGCACAAACCACATTCCTGCATACGCTATTATGCTGCATAGCGACCCCTACACACACATTATTATGCCCTATAGTGTCCCCTGCACATACTATGTTCCATGGTGGCCCCAGCACACAGTATTATGCCCAATAGTGGCCCCTAAACACAGTATTATGCCCCATTGTGTACCACGCATGAACAATTATTATACTCTGGGGAGGATACAAACATAAAAAATAAAGTTACTTATCTCTTCTGGCTCCAGCGCACTCCCAGCAGATCTCTTTAATGTTGAACTAGACATCATCTGACCTAGGCTGGTGTCGCGACGCATAATGACACTGGCCTGGGCTACGTGATGTCTGGGACATCACCAAACAGGTACAAAGCCTGCTGGTGCGCAGGAGAGGTAAGTCAAAATGTTTTTAATGATGTCTCACCTCCCCTGGGCCTCCGATCATTATAATCCAGGGTCTGAAGAGACCCAGGAGTATAATGATAGCAGTGTTTGTGGGGTTCACGGGCCCACGGCCTCACCTACCAATCCCTGCTACTGATCACAGCCTCATCCTAAAAAGGGGAAATGCAGGCGGCCGTGAGCAGGAGCAAGAATCAGTAAGTAACTAGGGCCCGTTACCTGCTGGGGTTACTCCAGCTAATGTCCTATTAAAAAAAGCAAAAAACACATCAGGGGTTTCCAGTATATCATATGAAATAATAAATGGTGCCAATGTGAAATATAATAGCCACACAAAAATCACGCCCTCATATGGCTATGCCAGTGAAAAAAATAAAAAAACTTCTGAATTTTGGAGGGGGGGGAGTAAAAATTCGAAATCATAAAAATGATAATTGGCTTGGTCTTGAAATGGTTGATGGATGACATGACAGAATCTGATAGTACCCATTATTATACGTGGGGTCCATTGGGAACCATTGGTGCCCATTATGTAATGGTTCTAGCTCTCCACCTTTTTTGGTTTGCAGCTGCTATAATGGAAACTAGAAAAACAACATACAAGTTTACACAGCCCTACAGACAGTAAAAATGGGGCACCTGCATGCCAGCGCTGACTACACAGGGTTTATTTGTAGTCAATAACTATGGATATACATATGTCTGCAACAGCTGGATGCATAGATGGCAAAACAATTTTGATCAATATTATTTACAGTAGCTTCATCTTTAATGTAGAAAATATTGTAAATATCTGCAAATCCTTTAATTCATTTGTACTCCTGTAAGGACATGATTTGAAGCATACACATATTATCCTGAAACAGACAGGAACAGATGCTGAATATGTGAGCTGTTAGTTATTATACTATGACATGAACAAAGGTTTCAGTGTATGCATTGTTTGAGGTGTATACGACAATAAAACAAGGCTACAGATCACATTTATTTTGTCAAATTCTATTAGAAGAGATATTGCTTCATGTGGCACAAGCAGTTTGACAGGTGGTTTATTTTAGACCGAGAAAATAGAAAATGTCATGATTCAGACAGCTTTTTACAGGGTGTAATCTGCTGTGGCCAGAAACGATGATGAGTGGCAATAGAAGGGCCCTGTCTGGGCGGTGATCAATAGTCTCTAATGGATTTGTAGCCAAGGGGGTTTGTACCAGAAGGCAAGAAAGTCCTCAACGTATAAACGATGAAACTTTTCTTAACAAACTTGTTAATTCATATGAAATACTGATCCAACACAAGTGTCATCCACAAGGTAGGCATAATGGGGGGAATTTATCAAGATGGCATTCTGCACACCAGAGATGGGCCTTATTATGGGGCTTCAGCCTCTTAATAATATAAGTGCATTCTTGTACGCCAGAATTGAAAACTACTCCACTGGGGTAGATTTCAGCTCTAACTTATGCCAGCATTTTGGAATGAATTGTATCAAATTTCTCCCTGCCTGGACAGCCCTGGTGTCTGTCTTGCTCTTCCCACTTTAAAAATAAGAAGACAAGTAAGCAGGGTGCAGAAAGAAGGATGAGGCCCATCTTTGGTGGAAGACTGGGCCATGTGCCAAAGGTGCGCCACATTTCTGTCACAGATGGATTAAAGAATTCCCCCAATGGCTTTTTCAGATACAGTCTTGAGATCTCATGTTGATGGAGTCTAATAAAAGTTGATGTGTACCCTTAAACTTGGGTGAGCTTGATTCCTCTTCTTCTGGCCTGACCATTGGAGTGGTCCTTATCTCAAGTGAACCTTCTGCATTGATCTATAATTTTTTGAGAAAGTGATTGACAGAAAGTTTTTCACAATGGTAGATTTCCTTGCAGGGCCTCCATTACAATGATTATCGGTTGAAATCAATGGACTGTTCATGTCATTCATGGAAGCTTTAGGTCCTCCATGGCAAGAGATTATCTTTGTATCTGTTCTAGCTAATTCATAGAATTGATAATGGGATATGTTTGCTGTCCGTAAAAAAGGCATAAGTAAGAAAAGTATTTCTGAATATGCCAAGACTTCGGCAAGAAATAATGTTTTGCTGGGCTAAGCAGTATTTTCATAACTGTGACCTTCTGATTATATCCAATGTAATGGATAGGGCATGCTTGAGATTGGCAGAAATGCTTTGGGGCCATCTTACAATATAACATAGTATAGCTACAGACACTTTATTGTTGAGCTGATATTCTGGAACTACAGCGCAGTCTTGTTACAAATAAATGTCATGCCTAGCTGCAATTCCAGAAACATCCTATGGACAAAAATTGGTGCTGTTTTTGGAAAAAATATTAAACCTTTTTCATGCAACACCTTTACATTTTTGTCATCTCATAAATTAAGATATAATATCAGATGTAACTATCTGGAAGTAACCCTATATCTATAATTAAAATACGTCTCCACCTAGAAGGTAACACTTGTCACTGACAAGAAATCCATCTGACCCATTCCTAATTTTAAGTCTATTCCTAATTTTTGGGCAGCATTTTCCTATTTGACATTGCAATTCACCAACATTTTTACAAAGGACACATTGTCTTTTCTTCTATAAAACATCATCTCTGAGGTTACCGGAGTGATCTATATTTCAGATTCCACCAGTTTCATGCAAGACCAGTTAGTGGCTGCTTTCTACTGTGCTAGGAGCAATGATATATTACTATAATTACGGCATACATTGAAACTCAATACCCTGCTTAATTCTTTGGTGTTGCACATAGCAGTGTTTCACGCAACAAATTGTAACATTGATGGAAATCAGATGAAAAGTTATTAGATTTTAGATATATCATTATTTTTGTTTGCTGCAGCCTTATGTAGCCCTTGAGCAAAACTATTGAAATTTGGAGTATAATTCTATTAAAAATTAATGATAAAAAGATTCAAGAATAAAATATTACTTTGCTGGACTCTTAAATATGAAGTCAAATTTAACAGAGCCATATTATTTCATTTCTACAGCCCATAGCGCCGGGTGTGTAGATACAGTAGGTCCCTTAAGTTACAATATGAACTGGTTCCAGGACAACCATTGTAAGTTGAAACTATTATATCTTGAGGCCATGGAGATGTAGCCAAGTTAAACATGAATTTTAACACATCAAGTGAGACAAAGTGATTAGCAGCTATTAAAGGTTTTTCCCATCAAGTTCAGCTAAGGCCAGACGGTGCAAACATGCAGCTAGAAACGCTGCGGGGAAAAAAGCAACAAAAAGTGTTTTTTACTACTTTTGTACTGCATTTTGCATTTAGCACTAAGTACTTTTAGTACTGCATATAGCACTAAGTTCTGACTAGACCCAGGCCCACTATGTCTGTATAATGTTTGTTGCCATCTCAATGAGGTTACCTTGTCTGTTCTGATGGGCTCTTTCAATCAATTTGATCAAATAGTGCGCTAAGAACCTCACATATATATACACAGATAAAGACTATAGCACTAATGCAGTTTAAACTTCATATACTAAGGGCTAGTTCACACGGTGCGAAATGGTCAGGATTATGACGCGGAATCTATGTCACAATCCTGCCACCTCCCATTGAAATCAATGGGAGACGGTCATTTCCTTATTCCGCGAGCGGTTTATTCCCGCTCATGGAAAAAAAAAGTGAGCTGCCCTTTTGCCACGGCGTCCGCCTCACGGCACCTCACTAGGCCCATTCATTTGGGCCTAATCTGGAGCGGAAAGCTGCGACGGGAAGCCAGTGCACGGAATGTGTTCACACAGAACCCCGTGAGAACTAGCCCTTAAAGCGGATTTCCAATTAACATAACTATATTTAAATTTGTAGACAAAAGTTAAACATTTTTGCAAATACTGTATATACTCAAGTATTAGCCGAGTATAAGCCGACCCCCCTAATTTTACCACAAAAAACTGGGAAAACTTATTGACTCGACTAACAGCCTAGGGGGTAAATGTAGCAGCTACTGGAAAATTTTAAAAATTTAAATGTTTTTTGGGTGCAGTAGGTGCTGGGAAAGGGGAAGGGGTGTTTTGATTGTCTGTCTGCCCCTTCCCTGAGCTTGAGGACTGGGTTTTTTTCCCCCACTTGGAACTCAGCCTGACTGAATATAGGGTATCTGCAGTGCTTCCTCTATTAACCCCTTCCTGATGGAAGAGGAGCACTGCAGACCCTATATTTGGTAGACCGGGCACTGTCAGACACAGGGAGACCTAATGTGTTTGTGTCTCACAGTAATTTTCTACTTTTATATGTATTCTAGGGAAAAGAGGGATCTAGAACTATTACTTATCTTATTTTTTTATTATATTTTTTAAAGCTTCTTTTTTTCTTTTTTCACTAATTTATGGGAGATTCTATACATTACTATTGCAGCTGGTCATAGAATCTCTAAAACTCTGCAAAATTTTTAACTACTTATATTTGCAAAAATGTTTACCTCTCTAAAATCTCCTAATGTAATTGTGGTTATGTTTGTGAGTGAAAACTCTTTAAAATCTGCATATGTATTAGCACCCTCTACAGAGTGCGGCTTCATTTATTGTCCAGCTGAAGATAGCTACATCTCTAGCTCTATGGAAAACCAGTAATTGGTTTCAAAGACTCCAAAATGTCCCATAAAATGAAGATTGAGAACATGTGGTACTGCACTATAGTGTAGACAGGCACTAATAGTCAGCCAGCAATAATACAAGGGTTTTACCCTGTCCATGATGATTTGTTGGAACCTCCAGCCAAGATAGATAGATATATATATATATATATATATATATATATATATTTTTTTTTTTTTTTTTAATTATTTTGAATCTGGTTTCAAGTTACAATAATCCAGACCATTGTATGTGAAAAATATTGTTCCCTTGAGACCACTGTAACTTTAGGGTCCGCTGTATGTATATTTCTTTCATATGCCCAGTCAGTGGCCTCTGATAAATCTACCTTACACCTGGCAGTAAGTGTTCAATTTCCCTGCAGCGCCACAAGGGGGAAATGTTAAGTATTGCACAAAATCTATTCAAATTATTGAGAGGAATGTGTAATGAAGGCCAGGCCAGGTCCTCCAGAACAAAAGACACTCTTTGTAACTCCTCTCTATCCCTGGTATTAACTCAGAATTTATTATAATGGGGTCCTTGTGGTTTCCTCAAGAATCATGTGGAGACAAAAGTGCAGCTTGCAGTACTTTTCTCTCGGTATGATTCGTGTGGACACCGAACGGAAACCACAAGGACCCCATTATAGTCTATGGGGTCCGTGTGTTTGTTTTTTTAGGTAGCCGTTTTTTATTGCGTATAGGTTTCCCTTTGGGGTCCCCAAGCGGATTCCCCAAACGGAATAATGAATGCAAATGTGAACCGGGCCTTATGTAAAAAATAATTATAAATATATAAAATACATATAATTGGTATCACTATGTCTAGAATACCTATAATGTTAACTTGTCATTTACCCCAACAAAAATTTTCTCTAAGTCTACAAGATTAAGAAATATCAGCTTTAATGTAAAATAATATAACTCTATGAAGCTAAGGACCCACATTGTGTGGCAAATTAATGAAAACTGTCTAAAGCTAAGGCCACATGTTGGATAATTGCAACATTTTTTTCTTTTTACCAAAGCCAGGAAAAGATTTAGTAGCTAGGGAAAGCAAGGGACTGGCATAGATTCAAAGTTAGGCACAAGGGCAGCTGGAGGATGCCCCTAATTCATGATGAGGTCTCATCATTAATTAAGTGCTGCCTGCATTGTGGCAGATGACATCAAGACTGCCACACTATATGCTAACTGACTTTTAGAACACAGCATTCCAAAAGGTAATATTCGGCTATTTGCCCCCCCCCCCCCCCCCATCCTGGTCATGAAAGGGTCAATATAACTGTTATCTCTTTTAGTTATGAACTATTGTCTAGGATTTTGCATCTATAGAATATCTGCTCTTTCCACCTTTCCTCCCATAGCAGATTTACATTGCCACAAAGGAGCAACAGCTCTAATAATAAGATTTTGTATGAAAAGCTTAACACGGCAACTGAATTACTACAGCCATTTAAGAGTGGGTGCATGTAGAAGAAGCATCTACAGGGAACACTGGTGCTACACACTGTATATGATCATCTTTCTGTTGTCATAAATTGTCTCCTGGTACGCTTGTAGAGTCAGTGATTGAGGGAAATGTGATGCTGCTGAATGTAGAAGCCCCCATCCCTAATAAATAGCACATAAGGTACTAATGATCATAATAAAATAAAAAAAATAGATCTCCATTGCTTGTATAATGCTTCTTCATCATAACACCAGTTTTATTGCAACTCCATATCCTTGTGCTAGAGATTATCTATCAAGTATGATAATTCCCACAATTGTACAGAACAGCAAATTATATTATTTAAAGGGGACTAAAATCAGAACCTCCCACTCCCATATCCTAGACTTCTCCTGAGTTGCACTACTACTCTGGAATGCGCTACCCGAGACAATCACATTAACTCCCCATATCTGCCTTAATAGTACACTAGAGGTCAGGTATTTAAATATGGCGGCCACTCATGGCGGCCACTCAGGGGCTGAGCAGCCATCATAGCCGCCAGGTGTCTGCTGTATTATATTATGTCCATCACATGACCATGGACCAGTATATTACATGACCATGTACCATATATCACATGTCCATGTTCTGATTCTTATCTGCTGGAAGTATTCTAAGAATTACAGTTACAGAGATCTAGAAAACCACAAGGAATTAGTACAGAAAGTATATTGGAAAATTGTACAACTTTTCATTATAGAAGCACCATTTACTTGCTGAAAGTGAACAATTCCTCTAAATTTGCTTCCGTGCCTTCTTTTTATATGTTTACAACATAACAGTGAAGTTGAGGCCACGGATGGCCAATAGAAGTAGAATCTAGTACAGATTAGTAAGACTATGCACTTTATCACATGAGCAATTCATCAATCAGATCTTCTGAGCAGACTGAGGACAAAGATGAGAAGAATGCATCGCCTTGAGATATGGATAGTTAATAGGGAGATATCTATGAGTGTCATACTAATATACTTGAACCAACAATGAAAAATGTGTTTAATGTTAGGATGTGGGAAAAGGTGCTAAAGCAACAGAATCCAACCGGAAATGCTGGCATACCACCATAGGCTCAATGACAACTCATCATTATTAAGACCCATTCCCCTCAGTATATATGTGCCAGTTCTGTGATAACTTTTGTCATTGACAGCTGATTTAGTATCCTGTATATTATAATCATTCTGACTTTGCTAATAATCAAATTTAGCTCTCTATGTTAGTGGTGAGCTTGTGCTGGGCATGTGCTTACAGACAGCAGCCAATCTGAGAAAGCCGAGCTTTAATGGGAAAGGAGAAAGCAGTAGCCTAAACCAATGATGAGACAGGAGGTGTGCTTCAGTCTATCTTAGACCTCCTATAGCAGTGGTTCTTAACCAGGGTTCGATCGAACCCTAGGCCATATGCACGGTTCATTTTGTGTACCAGCAAAAAAACATATACCTATGTCTTGAATTTGGGAAAAAAATCATATTTGATTTATCACTAAAGAAGGGTTCGGTGAATGTGCATATGAAACTGGTGGGTTTGGTACCTCAAACAAGGTTAAGAACCACTGACCTATAGGCATGGAAGCTAGAATAGATTATCAGTTGAAGATCCATCGATGTCCGTCAATTGGGACCACCATAGATCAGTTAATTGAAGCCAAATAGAGCGCTGTTTCCACTTCTCAAGCCATTCAACAACACGTTCACTGGTCACTTGACCTGATTGTAGCACAATCCCAGTCTAGTGAATGGGTGATCTACAATGCCAAGCACAGCCACTGTACAAATGTATGGGGCTGAAGTTTATGGCAATAACTGAAGAGGCTGCTATGTTCACCTGAGCGCTGTGGTCTCTTCTAACAGCAGATCAGCTGGGAGCTGGGGTGTCAGACACAAGAATAGATCATCAATTAATAAGCCTGAAAGACACCTTCAATATATTTCTATGAAGAATGTGCAAACTTTAATTTAGAATAAAGCTTAGTAAGAGCCTTGGTAATTTTTACTTGTTCTAAATCACTGTTGAGGCCAATTAAAGGGGTTTTCTATGACTTACATATTGGTGACCTATCCTTAGGAAAAGTCATTAATATGTGATTGGTATGGTATTGGTACAGCTGCAGCTCAGTCCCACTCAAGAAAATGGAGCTGAACTACAATACCAAGCACAACTCCTATAATTTGCATTCAATGAAGATGCAACAGTTCTCACCTGAATACTACAACCTATGCAATCCGGTGATCTGTGGGAGTCGGACCCCCCTCCAATCACATATTGATCCTGGAAAACCCATTTAAACCATGTAAGCCATTGGTGTAGATTTTGGGATAAAGCAATGAAGAATTGTACCTACTTTCTCCCAGGCACTTTGACTCTATTTATTCTCATCTCCATTGGGGCTCTTGTAGGCTGAGTCAAACCAAGATAAATGGCGCCTCCATTTTCTCTGTGCATTGACATTCTAGTAGCAATCCCTGCCAGCACACTGGCTTAAAAATATATATGTTAGCTAACTGCTTGGTAAACGACCAGAATTTATCTGTAATGCATATTAATTTAGATATTTATTACTGGAGCTTTCATTAGTTTGCATAGTGTGTTATACTAACATGGCTCCTCAGGGGTTTAGTATACAGAAAACAATATGCTTGCCAATGTGGCATGAAAATGAGACAGAGTCGTAAGACATTTCTATTGCGCTTTCAATTCTCAGCCTTAATAAGAGACACCATGTTAGGAAATATATTATATGTGCTGTTTTCTAGCTACAACATGGAAGAAGTCATAATACTGATTTATTACATAATTTGGATCTCTAAAATTCATATTCCAGATATTTATTTTGTATAGTGAATCTCTTCAGTTTAGCATTAAGAAAATATTATACACCCTTTATGTGCCAGAAAAGAGAGCCGCTAAACCCATACATGTCCTCCATGTAATACCATGTAATTTCCCTTATGGCGTCCAGATACAGCTTTCTCATGGGATGATTGACAGGGATTCCCGAAGCCTCACCTATTCCCAACAGGAGATCTCTGGGTTGGCCTCATTACCAAAGAAAGGTTATTTTCTATGAGATGATCCCTTTATGAGATGATCCCTTTAAGGGTATGTTTACATGGTGTATTTTGGAAAGGAATTTGAGACAGTTTTCAAAAGCCTTCCCAGACACATGCTCAAATCTGCCTTCCATTGTTTTTAATGGGAGGCAATGATAGGAGGTTATTTTCAATGTAATGATAAAAGAAGTGTCCTGCTTAATCTTACCATGGTTTCCACGGCTGAGTCATTAGGGCCTTTGTTAATGAGACTATTCACACATGTAAACCTGCAGCAGAAAGCCAAGGCTCAGCTTCAGCTTTCCAAGGCAAGTTCCACAAGAACTTCCACAAGATCTTCCACAAGGCAAGACCACTGGAATTTCCTCTCCAAATTATGGTGTGTGAACATAACCTAAGAATAATGCGGCATATCGATGGGATATGGTATAAAATTCTGATCAGTGAGGGTAAGACTTTTAAAAATACGTTGGGAGAAAGGTCAGGGACATGTACACTAGTATTCTTGGCCAAAAGCTGTACTGGAACTGTATGGGGCTGTGCTGTAGTTGCCTGCAAAGAGGAGGACCAAGGCCAAAGGTGACGTTTACTGCCCTAGCACTGTAGGTGCTATACAGGGCAAAGTGGATTGTTCACACTCAGTAACTGATTACATACCCCTATTGCTCCCATCCCCGAGCTGTGAACCTGACAAATTGAGGAAGAAAATATTTAGAGAGTATCAGTCATCAAACCCCCAGCAATGGAGAAGTAATGGCATATCCTAGAGTAGGGATCAGCAATCTTTGGCACTCCAGCTGCTGTGAAACTACAACTCCCAACATGCTCCAATCACTTCCATGGGAGTTCCATGTAGGCATGCTGGGAGTTCTAGTTTTACATCAGCTAGAGTGTCGAAGGTTCCTATCCCTGTCCTAGAGATTTCACATCCCTTCCTATAGATTACACTAGGTTCACATTTGTGCCCAGCTCTCTGCCAGGGAACTTGAACGAATGACTGCTAAAATTCTGGGTGTCCGTCAGCCATTTTTAGATTGAAACCATCAGAGAGAAAAGACCTCCATGTAGGACTTTGCTCTTCGTCGATTTTGAGCGATTTCTGCAGCAGAGTCCCCAATGAAGACTACAACACAGACCTGAACTTAATCTAAAGCCCTCTGATAAATGGGAGGCTAGAAGATCTTCTGGATTATTAGACATAGGTTACCTTTACCTTAGATACAACCAAACCAAGAAAAGTTTTATACCTTAAAATAAGCTTCACTCACTTCTTACCATCTCGTTTGTAGATCTGTTATAGCCAAGGGTTATCCCGACTCTAAAAAAAATGGATGCATTTAATTGTTTAGGGTTTTTTGGTAACCAAACAGTCATAACTTGGACCTCAATCCATCTTTACGCCCTTAAAAATAGACCCATTATTTTCTATTGGGTCCGTTTGTCCTTCAAAATGGACATACATAGAACATGTCAGTTTTCAGAATGTGAATACTCTCATTCACTGTCATTGTTTTATGACAGCTGTTGAAAAAAATGTCCATCGCGCAACCATTTTTCACTGTCATGTGAATAAGCCCTTAGTGAAATGTTGCTGTATTTTTCATGCACTGTCCCTTTGTCACCTAACAGTACCTGAATAATAATAACATTATTCACTTTTCAGAATTGATAACATCGATCTATAATAAGGGAATGAATTATTGATACATAATATATTATTAAAAACAAGGTTGTATTATTTTCGAATTAATTAGATCTCCCCCGGCGTGGGAATATTATAATAATTACAGACATAAATTTCTGAGTAGCAATGAACAGATGAGTGGGGGATGGTAGCATGAAAATTCATTATCACCACTTGAACCTAGTTGTTCTCCAACTGGTGCAGAGGTGGCTTCTTCCCAGCCTTCCTTCTGACAGCGCACACACACATACACACAAACGCACTCTTCTCCCCCGCTGATGTTCACATCCACTGCACAGAACTGCTCGCTCATCCACAATTCACCATATAAATGTGTCTTCCTAAGGACAGCTCAGCTCTTTGCTCCTGAGTGTGAAGCATGCAGCTCGCAGCAGCACCACTGCACTTTCTCTTAATTATTACAGTGAGCAGCAGGTGGAGGGAGTCCTGGGATACAGGGATGCTCTGAAGGACAAAGCCGCCTGCTGGATACACAGCTCTCTTAAGAGGGGGACCGGCAGCTTTCTGATTCTTTCACTTATGCTTTGAAAGAACGGAATCCAAGAAACCTCAAAAAGCAAGTAAATGGAGCACAATCATATCTACAACAGCTCTCTCCTGTCTCACAAGTATGGCTGTGGATTGGGATATGTACCTGTTATCTACTACAGCCTCTTGCTCTGTCTAGGATTACCAGGTAAGGACATATTTGATATATTAATTGGATCAGGAATTTCTCCGCCAGCTCTGGTGTATACAGATCAGAGCCATAGTAACTGTGTAACTCTTTGTGCTATGATAGATAATATCTGCAAGAAACATCTGCATCTACAGAAGACTACAAAATACGCAGAAGAGGTTATTAATGTCAGGATATCCTTATAATAAATGCATCGATATACTGTTCTCATGATATATAGTAACATTATTTGCATGTTGTTATTTGTGTGGATCAAGGATTCTCAAAAATTAGCCTAAAAATGATTCTCAAAATTAGCCTTTTTCTTTTTTAAGATTATAGGCTGCAACCATCACCAAAGGGGTCTCATTCCGTTTTTCATGGCCATGTTAAAATTAATGGAAGTTTCCAAACCGATCATAGTCCCCAGACCCCCATACTGTTGCCTGACACTACAGATATGACTAGCAGGTCCAAAAAGTTTTCATGACTAAATTAATGTGGGTTGGTGCCCTGTCTGAAACAGCTAGTTTGACTTAGTTTCTGTTCATTTTCAGTGATAAGGTTTCAACTCTAGTGCCAAGTTGCAATAGCGCTATGACATCCTTCATGAACCTTAGAATTTGGAGTTGCTATCACTTGTGATGTCACATGCAAGGGGCCTGACAGTCACATGTGGCTCCTGAGCCACCTGATGGGTACGGAGGCACTGATCAAAAGCCTAATACATAATAAGCATCACAAGCCAACCATATTGAGTATATAAAGGTATATATGTGTATATGTATCTAAATGTATAAAAGAATTGAAATCAGGAAATCTCAAGCTTGGTTACGATGATTTTTTCTAATATCTTAATGTATTAGCGGGTTAAATGAATTTTCGCTACAGCCATGACATGAAGATTAAAAATCAAGCCCTACACTTTACTCTCTTCAATTTTCTGCTTCCTTGCTCTGTAAGAGATTATGGAGATGAATCAAGAAAACACTAACCTTGATATGTTTTGCAGAGATCCTACAGAGAAGTAATTTAAGCAGCCTCATGGAGAATCCATGGCGAGCCGGCTCTTGATCGCTTTGTGCTCACTCATGTTTTACAGTATATTGATCATTTTACAGACAATGCCTGAAGTTTATCCTCATCTCCATGATCTACTTAGCTATGGATTGCTTAAGGATTCAGTCAGTATATTGCAAAATCTCAAGGAATTAGTTGAACCATGTCAGGTCAATAATGTCGTTCACATAAGTTTGCACCTTGGATTTCTCTTGTGTTCTCATATTTCGCGATTCACCAGTGAAATATCATTGATTCATGAACCAGGTCAGGTTAAACAATATAATGACGTTTATGATTTATAGTCATCTTTGGTTTTTCACTTCCTGTCTCCAGGAAAGAGGGCCCATCTTCTCTGGTGTCTGGATGGGAGGTCATTGTATCTTTCTTCACATAGGGTAGACCTAGTGTGGTTGGGTCAGTGGTTTAGCTGATTGACTATAGACACAGGTAAAGGAACGGTTCAGAACTAGTGTCTAGATTGGAGGTCATGGTATCTTCCGTCACATAGGGTAGACCTAGAGTGATGGGGTTAGTGGGTTAGCTGGTTGACTATAGGCACAGGTAAAGGAACGGTTCAGAACTGGTGTCTAGATGGGAGATCATGGTATCTTCCGTCACATAGGGTAGACCTAGAGTGATAGGGTTAGTGGGTTAGCTGGTTGACTATAGGCACAGGTAAAAGAACTGTTCAGCCCTTTTAAATGCCATGTTGGGAGGGAATTTTTAGGTAGAGAACTCCTTCAATGGTACTAGCTGACCTTGACTCTCAACCCAAGTATAAACTATTAACAGGTCTATGAGCTTGTTAGTTTAGCTCTAGCCATTGGATTATTGCATAAATGAGGTTATGAATTACCAAGACCATATTTCCACTACATAGCACCAGATCAACTTGGCTTGGTTCATCTCAACTTGGTACCAAGTAGTTTGTTTCCCACTGTAGAAAGTACTCACTTCATGTAGCTAGTTTTCATGAAAATGAGGACCAATCAGTTGAGCAGTGTTTGGACATGTGACCTTCTAGAATCATGTTGGCTCACTTGGCACTTAACCTAAAGTAGGTACTTAAAAAGTGGAAAAAATACAAAGGTAGTCAAAGGTAAGCTGAGGTGATACAGTAACATGCAGGGGAAATGGGGCTATACATGGTCGTTCTAACTACCAATGAAAAAATCTACTATATTTCTGAGTTTTGCCTGTCCTTTCACCTATTTTTCAGGTCTCTCAAGTCAATTGGGAAAATAATGTATTTCCTTTAGAGGAAAGAAATCCAACAAAGGTTTTGAAAAACAAGAGTAAAGAGGGTCAAAGCATCTTGAGCAGGCTTCCTTTTTCCTAGAATCCAATTTCAGCTTACCATCGGCATCTAATGCTACTCATTCAGGAAATATTGCTATGTCACATATAATAATATTGTTCAAACTAAAATTAGGTATATAGATATCTGATACCACAAGAGAACATCTAAACACTTAAAGTTACAGTCAGAACAATGAATGTAGAAGGATAGTATTTAAGTAAGAACATACAGTATATGAAACTTCAAGCTATAGAAAGCTCTAGTATTACAGGTAGCATATACAATACATAGAACTGTCTCAAAGACTATTGAAATTTCTTCATAAATCCACTTTAAAGTAGACGTGTCACCTATTCTGACATATCTGTTTTAGTAAATACTTTCCCCATGAAATAATTCAATTACATCTTTTCTTCTAACTCTATGTTATGCTGTTCCTCTGTTGATCCTCCGGGATATTTACGAATACTGTAAATTGGTAATCAGTTGTTACCCTTTCCCTAGTTAAAGGGGCGTGTCTCTACAAAGTTTGACATAGTCACCTGATTAGATACTGTCAGATTGACTATACAAGGACACACCCAACAATGGTAACACCCAGCTGTCAATTTATTCATAGCTTTCCAGAAAGAATAACAGAACAATGGCACAATACAGAACACTAAGAATAGATGCTCTAAAATTGTTATACTATGGACAATACAATACAATACAATACAATACAATACAATACAATACAATACAATATGTTGCTGTCACATCTATAGCACATGACTGGTGAGGACAGTAATTGTTTGCAGGAGCCACAGGTGAATTCATACCATGCCTCACTGCAGGACACAACAAAGGGAGGGCATTCCAAAACTCTAAAGGTGTATTCCTGTTATTTAAATTTAGGGGGTATTTGTTATTTCAGCTTAGGGGGTAACTGATGGGTGGAGCTTCACCGAGCATTAGAACGAGGGTCTTTTGTTCCCCAAAAAGAATAGAGCAGTTGGTCATGAAAGCATGGCTACTTCACTCACTTCTATACAACTGCCAGAGATAGCCGAGACACTGTTCTTAGCTAACGTCAGCAGTCACATAGAGAATGAATTGAGAGACAGTCTTTCATTTAGTCATGGCTCTATTTAGACTGGGGAATGGGAAGTGAACAAAAGAGAAATCTAAGTCCCATCAATATTTGGTGTGACCACCCTTTGCCTTCCATCCTATTCTTTTAGGTACTTTGCAGACTCAGGAGGTTGTTCCAAACATCTTATAGAACTAAGCACAGATCTTCTGTGGGTGTAGGCTTGCCCCGATCCTTCTCTTTCTTCATGTTATCCCAGACAGACTGGATGATGTTGAGATCAGGGCTATATCTGTGAGGACCATATCATCACTTCTAAGAACCCACTCCAAAGGGCAGTCACACCAAATATTGATGGGGTTTAGATTTCTCTTTTTTTAATTCACTTCATTTTGTTAATTAATAAAAATAAACTATTAACATTTGTATTTCTGAAAGCATTCTGTAACACACAGATAATGCGGCCAGCAAACTCCAAGTCTATCTCGTCCAGCTTAGTGCACATTAGATGCCAGGGAGTGATCAGATGTCCAGAGCAATCACTTTACAGCATGAAGCAATATGTACAATGCCAAGATTACATGTGTTGAATTTTGCTGAACCGTACAAAATAAAATCCTGAGAGTTTTTAATCTGGTGCTAAAAGTAGGACATGTAAGCGATAAAATGAGAGCTTCCAAGGGCAGACAAATGATGTAACGCCAGTAGTGGTATTGATACACTTTCTAGATGTGCACTGACAAGTGTTATCCATAAGCAACACGTGCTGTCATATAGTAAAGCAACTAGCTCATAGCAATGTACTGTACAGTAATACAATTATCTTATTATCAGGATAAATTATCATAATCTTGCAGAACGGGGTTTCCAAGGTAATAACGTAGAGTAGGATGTCGTATTCATGGTGCCCAGTGTATTGGTTTCATTAGGCGCTCTCAGTATAAAGGGTCTCATTTAATGAGATGTAGTGTTTCATGCTCGCTCCCTGGTTGCAATTGATCAGTGAGGTGGAATAAGCCTAGTGGCTGCCAGCGTCCACATTCCCTGATCCCTTTAGGTTTGTTAAAGTAACATAAAAGTGTTTTCATATCAGCATTGAAGGATTACACTTCGCAAGTGGGGAACGTGCATATGGAAGGGCTTCAAGTTACAATGTCCATTTCAGTAGCACCAGCTTATTTGATCTAAGATGTCCTAGGATCTGCAGTGCCGTGGTCTCTGTAATTTCTATGCACTACCATATGGGGTGGCAATTGTCCTCAACAATCCACATTTATCAAGCTGGATCCCCATGAAAGTGGCCAAAAATGTGCCCCAACAATCGATACAGCTGGGATTCTGTTCCTTTTGGAATAGATTTACTGGTTTGGCTAAACCTCGCATCATAGCAATAGGCTTGTTCAAAAAGTCATGCATGATGGATAAGGGGTAGAGATGAGCGAACACTAAAATGTTCGAGGTTCGAAATTCGATTCGAACAGCCGCTCAATGTTCGTGTGTTCGAACGGGTTTCGAACCCCATTATAGTCTATGGGGAACAGATACTCGTTAAGGGGGAAACCCAAATCCGTGTCTGGAGGGTCACCAAGTCCACTATGACACCCCAGGAAATGATGCCAACACCTCTGGAATGACACTGGGACAGCAGGGGAAGCATGTCTGGGGGCATCTAACACACCAAAGACCCTCTATTACCCCAACATCACAGCCTAACAACTACACACTTTACACACTCAATACCACCTCTCTGACAGTAGGAAAACACCTTGAAACATGTGTATTTGGCACTTGCAGTGAGGAGAGCTTGTCACCAGCAGTGAATTTGGCCCTTGTAGTAAGTTGAGGTTGGCACCAACATTTGTTTTGAAAATCAGGGTGGATTGAGCCTCTAACCAGCAGAGTTTGGGCAAATTCATGGTGGAGGGAGCCTCTAAAAACCCCAGTTTGGACCAATTCATGGTGGAGGGAGACTCTAAAAACCCCAGTTTGGACCAATTCATGGTGGAGGGAGACTCTAAAAACCCCAGTTTGGACCAATTCATGGTGGAGGGAGCCTCTAAAAACCCCAGTTTGGACCAATTCATGGTGGAGGGAGCCTCTAACCAGCCCAGTTTGGACCAATTAATGGTGGAGGGAGCCTCTAAACAGCCAAGTTTTGGGAAATTCATGGTGGAGGGAGCCTCTAACCAGCCCAGTTTGGACCAATTCATGGTGGAGGGAGCCTCTAAACAGCCCAGTTTGGGCAAATTCATGGTGGAGGGAGCCTCTAACCAGCCCAGTTTGGACCAATTAATGGTGGAGGGAGCCTCTAACCAGCCCAGTTTGGACCAATTAATGGTGGAGGGAGCCTCTAACCACCCCAGTTTGGGCAAATTCATGGTGGAGGGAGCCTCTAACCAGCCCAGTTTGGACCAATTAATGGTGGAGGGAGCCTCTAAACAGCCCAGTTTGGGCAAATTCATGGTGGAGGGAGCCTCTAAACAGCCAAGTTTGGACCAATTAATGGTGGAGGGAGCCTCTAAACAGCCCAGTTTGGGCAAATTCATGGTGGAGGGAGCCTCTAAAAAACCCAGTTTGGACCAATTCATGGTGGAGGGAGCCTCTAATTAGCCCAGTTTGGACCAATTAATTGTGGAGGGAGCCTCTAACCAGCCCAGTTTGGACCAATTAATGGTGGAGGGAGCCTCTAAAAAACCCAGTTTGGACCAATTCATGGTGGAGGGAGCCTCTAATTAGCCCAGTTTGGACCAATTAATTGTGGAGGGAGCCTCTAACCAGCCCAGTTTGGACCAATTAATGGTGGAGGGAGCCTCTAACCACCCCAGTTTGGACCAATTCATGGTGGAGGGAGCCTCTAACCACCCCAGTTTGGACCAATTCATGGTGGAGGGAGCCTCTAAACAGCCCAGTTTGGGCAAATTCATGGTGGAGGGAGCCTCTAACCAGCCCAGTTTGGACCAATTAATGGTGGAGGGAGCCTCTAAACAGCCCAGTTTGGGCAAATTCATGGTGGAGGGAGCCTCTAACCAGCCCAGTTTGGACCAATTAATGGTGGAGGGAGCCTCTAAACAGCCAAGTTTTGGGAAATTCATGGTGGAGGGAGCCTCTAACCAGCCCAGTTTGGACCAATTAATGGTGGAGGGAGCCTCTAACCACCCCAGTTTGGGCAAATTCATGGTGGAGGGAGCCTCTAACCAGCCCAGTTTGGACCAATTAATGGTGGAGGGAGCCTCTAAACAGCCCAGTTTGGGCAAATTCATGGTGGAGGGAGCCTCTAAACAGCCAAGTTTTGGGAAATTCATGGTGGAGGGAGCCTCTAACCAGCCCAGTTTGGACCAATTCATGGTGGAGGGAGCCTCTAAACAGCCCAGTTTGGGCAAATTCATGGTGGAGGGAGCCTCTAAAAAACCCAGTTTGGACCAATTCATGGTGGAGGGAGCCTCTAATTAGCCCAGTTTGGACCAATTAATTGTGGAGGGAGCCTCTAACCAGCCCAGTTTGGACCAATTAATGGTGGAGGGAGCCTCTAACCACCCCAGTTTGGGCAAATTCATGGTGGAGGGAGCCTCTAACCAGCCCAGTTTGGACCAATTAATGGTGGAGGGAGCCTCTAACCAGCCCAGTTTGGACCAATTAATGGTGGAGGGAGCCTCTAACCACCCCAGTTTGGACCAATTCATGGTGGAGGGAGCCTCTAACCAGCCCAGTTTGGACCAATTCATGGTGGAGGGAGCCTCTAAACAGCCCAGTTTGGGCAAATTCATGGTGGAGGGAGCCTCTAAAAAACCCAGTTTGGACCAATTCATGGTGGAGGGAGCCTCTAATTAGCCCAGTTTGGACCAATTAATTGTGGAGGGAGCCTCTAACCAGCCCAGTTTGGACCAATTAATGGTGGAGGGAGCCTCTAAAAAACCCAGTTTGGACCAATTCATGGTGGAGGGAGCCTCTAAACAGCCCAGTTTGGGCAAATTCATGGTGGAGGGAGCCTCTAACCAGCCCAGTTTGGACCAATTAATGGTGGAGGGAGCCTCTAAACAGCCAAGTTTTGGGAAATTCATGGTGGAGGGAGCCTCTAACCAGCCCAGTTTGGACCAATTAATGGTGGAGGGAGCCTCTAACCAGCCCAGTTTGGACCAATTAATGGTGGAGGGAGCCTCTAACCAGCCCAGTTTGGACCAATTAATGGTGGAGGGAGCCTCTAAACAGCCAAGTTTTGGGAAATTCATGGTGGAGGGAGCCTCTAACCAGCCCAGTTTGGACCAATTCATGGTGGAGGGAGCCTCTAAACAGCCCAGTTTGGGCAAATTCATGGTGGAGGGAGCCTCTAAAAAACCCAGTTTGGACCAATTCATGGTGGAGGGAGCCTCTAATTAGCCCAGTTTGGACCAATTAATTGTGGAGGGAGCCTCTAACCAGCCCAGTTTGGACCAATTAATGGTGGAGGGAGCCTCTAACCACCCCAGTTTGGGCAAATTCATGGTGGAGGGAGCCTCTAACCAGCCCAGTTTGGACCAATTAATGGTGGAGGGAGCCTCTAACCAGCCCAGTTTGGACCAATTCATGGTGGAGGGAGCCTCTAACCACCCCAGTTTGGACCAATTCATGGTGGAGGGAGCCTCTAACCAGCCCAGTTTGGACCAATTCATGGTGGAGGGAGCCTCTAAACAGCCCAGTTTGGGCAAATTCATGGTGGAGGGAGCCTCTAAAAAACCCAGTTTGGACCAATTCATGGTGGAGGGAGCCTCTAATTAGCCCAGTTTGGACCAATTAATTGTGGAGGGAGCCTCTAACCAGCCCAGTTTGGACCAATTAATGGTGGAGGGAGCCTCTAACCACCCCAGTTTGGACCAATTCATGGTGGAGGGAGCCTCTAACCACCCCAGTTTGGACCAATTCATGGTGGAGGGAGCCTCTAAACAGCCCAGTTTGGGCAAATTCATGGTGGAGGGAGCCTCTAACCAGCCCAGTTTGGACCAATTAATGGTGGAGGGAGCCTCTAAACAGCCCAGTTTGGGCAAATTCATGGTGGAGGGAGCCTCTAACCAGCCCAGTTTGGACCAATTAATGGTGGAGGGAGCCTCTAAACAGCCAAGTTTTGGGAAATTCATGGTGGAGGGAGCCTCTAACCAGCCCAGTTTGGACCAATTAATGGTGGAGGGAGCCTCTAACCACCCCAGTTTGGGCAAATTCATGGTGGAGGGAGCCTCTAACCAGCCCAGTTTGGACCAATTAATGGTGGAGGGAGCCTCTAAACAGCCCAGTTTGGGCAAATTCATGGTGGAGGGAGCCTCTAAACAGCCAAGTTTTGGGAAATTCATGGTGGAGGGAGCCTCTAACCAGCCCAGTTTGGACCAATTCATGGTGGAGGGAGCCTCTAAACAGCCCAGTTTGGGCAAATTCATGGTGGAGGGAGCCTCTAAAAAACCCAGTTTGGACCAATTCATGGTGGAGGGAGCCTCTAAACAGCCCAGTTTGGGCAAATTCATGGTGGAGGGAGCCTCTAACCAGCAGAGTTGGGGGAAATCAGGGTGGAGGGAGCCTAGTATTAGCAGAATTGTGCAACGCTTATGGTGGATGAGTATGAGGATGCGGAGGAATTGGAGAGGTTGAGTACAGACATGGAGTTTCATGTTGGGGTGCTTTACACAGGTGGGCACAAAAATGACGGCTCTACCCAGTGGTGGTTCATTTTTATCAAAGTGAGCCGGTCGGCACTCTCAGCTGACAGACGGGTGCGCTTGTCAGTGATGATGCCACCGGCTGCACTGAACACCCTCTCAGATAGGACGCTGGCGGCAGGACAGGACAGCACCTCCAAGGCATATAGGGCAAGTTCAAGCCACAGGTCCAACTTCGACACCCAATACGTGTAGGGCGCAGAGGGGTCGGAGAGGACAGGGCTGTGGTCGGAAAGGTATTCCCGCAACATGCGCCTATACTTCTCACGCCTGGTGACACTAGGACCCTCCGTGGCGGCACTTTGGCGAGGGGGTGCCATCAAGGTGTCCCAGACCTTAGACAGTGTGCCCCTCGTTTGTGTGGACCGGTGAGAACTTGGTTGCCTACTGGAGGAACTGCCCTCCCTGCCGCCAACGTCACATGCTGGAAACATCTCCATCATATTCTGCACCAATTGCCTGTGGCAAGCATTGATGCGATTGGCCCTCCCCTCTACCGGAATAAAAGACGAGATGTTGTTTTTATACCGGGGGTCAAGGATAGCAAAGATCCAGTACTGGTTGTCCTCCATGATTTTGACAATACGCTTGTCGGTTGTAAAGCACCCCAACATGAACTCAGCCATGTCTGCCACAGTGTTAGTTGGCATGACTCCTCTGGCCCCACCGGAAAGTTCAATCTCCATTTCCTCCTCATCCTCCATGTCTACCCATCCGCGCTGCAACAATGGGACGATTCGAAGTTGCCCGGAAGCCTCCTGTATCACCATCACATCATCGGACAACTCTTCTTCCTCCTCCTCCTCCTCCTCCTCCTCCATTAAACGCAGTGAAGCGGACAGATGTGTGGACCTACTCTCCAGCTGTGACGGATCGGATGCTATCCCTAACTCCTCTGTGTGATCTGAGTTATCCCTGATGTCAATCAGGGATTCTCTCAGAACACACAAGAGCGGGATTGTAAGGCTCACCATCGCATCCTCAGAGCTCACCCTCCTTGTGGACTCCTCAAAGACCCGTAGGATGTCACAAAGGTCTCTCATCCATGGCCACTCATGGATGTGAAACTGAGGCAGCTGACTTTGTGGCACCCTAGGGTTTTGTAGCTGGTATTCCATCAAAGGTCTCTGCTGCTCAACCACTCTATTCAACATCTGAAACGTTGAGTTCCAGCGTGTGGGGACGTCGCACAAAAGCCGGTGTTGTGGCACATGCAGGCGTTGCTGGAGAGATTTTAAGCTAGCAGCGGCTACTGTCGACTTGCGAAAGTGGGCGCACATGCGCCGCACTTTCACCAGTAGCTCTGGAACATTGGGGTAGCTCTTTAGGAAACGTTGCACCACTAGGTTGAAGACGTGGGCCAGGCATGGAACATGTTGGAGTCCGGCAAGCTCCAGAGCTGCTACCAGGTTCCGGCCGTTATCACAAACGACCATGCCTGGGCCCAGGTGCAGCGGCTCAAACCATATTGCCGTCTCATCGAGGAGGGCATCCCTCACCTCGGAGGCAGTGTGCTGTCTGTCCCCCAAGCTGATCAGCTTCAGCACAGCCTGCTGACGTCTACCAACGCCAGTGCTGCAACGTTTCCAACTCGTAGCTGGGGTCAATCTAACAGCGGAGGAGGAGGCGGTGGCGGAGGAGGAGGCGGTGGCGGAGGAGGAGGCGGTAGAGGAGGAGGAGGAGGAGGGGGGTGTTCTTCTCGTGTCCCTGCCAGGAATGTTAGGCGGGGAGACGAGGTACACCGGGCCAGTTTGGGAAGCAGTCCCAGCCTCAACTACATTCACCCAGTGTGCCGTCAGTGAAATGTAGCGTCCCTGTCCGCATGCACTTGTCCACGCGTCGGTGGTCAAGTGGACCTTTGTGCAAAGCGCGGAACTAAGGGCCCGCCTGATGTTGAGTGACACGTGCTGGTGCAAGGCGGGGACGGCACACCGGGAGAAGTAGTGACGGCTAGGGACGGCATAGCGAGGTGCCGCAGTTGCCATCAGGTCCAGGAAGGCGGGAGTTTCAACAAGCCGGAACGCCAACATCTCCTGGGCCAGCAGTTTAGCGATGTTGGCGTTCAAGGCTTGCGCGTGTGGGTGGTTAGCAGTGTATTTCTGCCGCCGCTCCAATGTCTGAGAGATGGTGGGTTGTTGTAAAGAAACGCCTGATGGTGCCTTTGATGGTGCAGGAGAAGGAGATAAGACAGGACCAGGGGAGGATGAGGTAGAAGTCAACAAAGTGGCGGAGGCAGATGAAGTGGTGTCCTGGCTCGTCCTCTGGAGTGCATCGCCAGCACAGTCAGCAGTGGCAGTGGCAGAGGCAGAGGCAGAGGCAGTGGCAGTGGCGTGAACGGCAGTCGGCCTTTGTCCTGCCGTTGCTGCCTGCCACTGATTCCAGTGCTTGGATTCCAAATGACGGCGCATTGAAGTGGTGGACAGGTTGCTCTTCTCAGAGCCCCTAATCAATTTCGAGAGGCAAATTGTGCAGACAACACTATATCTGTCCTCGGCGCATTCCTTGAAAAAACTCCACACCTTCGAGAAACGTGCCCTCGAGGTGGGAGTTTTTCGGGGCTGGGTACGAACTGGAACATCTTGGGAGATTCCGGGTGTGGCCTGGCTTCGCCTAAGCTGCTGACCTCTGCCTCTGCCTCTAGCTACCCTTTTTGGTGCTGCACCTGCCTCAACATCCACACTACTTTCCCCGCTTGACATCCCCCCTGTCCAGGTCGGGTCAGTGTCCTCATCATCCACCACTTCCTCTTCCAACTCCTGTCTCATCTCCTCCTCCCGCACAATGCGCCGGTCAACTGGATGCCCTGACGGCAACTGCGTCACATCATCGTCGATGAGGGTGGGTTGCTGGTCATCCACCACCAAATCGAACGGAGATGGAGGAGACTCTAGTGTTTGAGCATCTGGATACAGATGCTCCTCTGTTAGGTTCGTGGAATCGTGACGTGGAGAGGCAGGTTGAGGGACAATGAAAGGAGCGGAGAACAGCTCTGGGGAGCAGGGACAGTTTGGGTTATTGTTCTGTAAAGCTTCGGAATTTTGGGAGGAAGGAAGACAAGACTGTTGGGTAATAGGAGGAGAGGAGGCAGAGTCTGACTGGCTGCTGGACAATGTGCTGTAAGCGTTCTCTGACAGCCATTGCAAGACCTGTTCCTGGTTCTCGGGCCTACTAAGGTTTGTACCCTGCAGTTTAGTTAATGTGGCAAGCAACCCTGGCACTGTGGAGTGGCGCAATGCTTGCTGCCCCACAGGAGTAGGCACGGGACGCCCTGTGGCTTCACTGCTACCTTGCTCCCCAGAACCATTCCCCCGACCTCGCCCACGGCCTCGTCCACGTCCCTTTCCGGGAGCCTTGCGCATTTTGAATTCCTAGTTAGAAATTGGCACTGTATACCAGTAGTAAAAATTGTGGGTGCACGTAACCCCAATATATTCTTTGAATTCCCAGTCAGACACTGGCACTATATGGCAGTAGCAAGAAATGAGGGTATTTGTATTCCCAATATACTCTTTGAATTCCCAGTCAGACAATGGCACTGTATACCAGTAGTAAAAATTGTGGGTGCACGTAACCCCAATATATTCTTTGAATTCCCAGTCAGAAACTGGCACTATATGGCAGTAGCAAGAAATGAGGGTATTTGTATTCCCAATATACTCTTTGAATTCCCAGTCAGACAATGGCACTGTATACCAGTAGTAAAAATTGTGGGTGCACGTAACCCCAATATATTCTTTGAATTCCCAGTCAGACACTGGCACTATATGGCAGTAGCAAGAAATGAGGGTATTTGTATTCCCAATATACTCTTTGAATTCCCAGTCAGACAATGGCACTGTATACCAGTAGTAAAAATTGTGGGTGCACGTAACCCCAATATATTCTTTGAATTACCAGTCAGAAACTGGCACTATATGGCAGTAGCAAGAAATGAGGGTATTTATAACCCCAATATATTCTTTGAATTCCCAGTCAGACAATGGCACTGTATACCAGTAGTAAAAATTGTGGGTGCACGTAACCCCAATATATTCTTTGAATTCCCAGTCAGAAACTGGCACTATATGGCAGTAGCAAGAAATGAGGGTATTTATAACCCCAATATATTCTTTGAATTCCCAGTCAGACAATGGCACTGTATACCAGTAGTAAAAATTGTGGGTGCACGTAACCCCAATATATTCTTTGAATTCCCAGTCAGAAACTGGCACTATATGGCAGTAGCAAGAAATGAGGGTATTTGTATTCCCAATATACTCTTTGAATTCCCAGTCAGACAATGGCACTGTATACCAGTAGTAAAAATTGTGGGTGCACGTAACCCCAATATATTCTTTGAATTCCCAGTCAGAAACTGGCACTATATGGCAGTAGCAAGAAATGAGGGTATTTGTATTCCCAATATACTCTTTGAATTCCCAGTCAGACAATGGCACTGTATACCAGTAGTAAAAATTGTGGGTGCACGTAACCCCAATATATTCTTTGAATTCCCAGTCAGACACTGGCACTATATGGCAGTAGCAAGAAATGAGGGTATTTGTATTCCCAATATACTCTTTGAATTCCCAGTCAGACAATGGCACTGTATACCAGTAGTAAAAATTGTGGGTGCACGTAACCCCAATATATTCTTTGAATTACCAGTCAGAAACTGGCACTATATGGCAGTAGCAAGAAATGAGGGTATTTATAACCCCAATATATTCTTTGAATTCCCAGTCAGACAATGGCACTGTATACCAGTAGTAAAAATTGTGGGTGCACGTAACCCCAATATATTCTTTGAATTCCCAGTCAGAAACTGGCACTATATGGCAGTAGCAAGAAATGAGGGTATTTATAACCCCAATATATTCTTTGAATTCCCAGTCAGACAATGGCACTGTATACCAGTAGTAAAAATTGTGGGTGCACGTAACCCCAATATATTCTTTGAATTCCCAGTCAGAAACTGGCACTATATGGCAGTAGCAAGAAATGAGGGTATTTGTATTCCCAATATACTCTTTGAATTCCCAGTCAGACAATGGCACTGTATACCAGTAGTAAAAATTGTGGGTGCACGTAACCCCAATATATTCTTTGAATTCCCAGTCAGAAACTGGCACTATATGGCAGTAGCAAGAAATGAGGGTATTTGTATTCCCAATATACTCTTTGAATTCCCAGTCAGACAATGGCACTGTATACCAGTAGTAAAAATTGTGGGTGCACGTAACCCCAATATATTCTTTGAATTCCCAGTCAGAAACTGGCACTATATGGCAGTAGCAAGAAATGAGGGTATTTATAACCCCAATATATTCTTTGAATTCCCAGTCAGACAATGGCACTGTATACCAGTAGTAAAAATTGTGGGTGCACGTAACCCCAATATATTCTTTGAATTCCCAGTCAGAAACTGGCACTATATGGCAGTAGCAAGAAATGAGGGTATTTGTATTCCCAATATACTCTTTGAATTCCCAGTCAGACAATGGCACTGTATACCAGTAGTAAAAATTGTGGGTGCACGTAACCCCAATATATTCTTTGAATTCCCAGTCAGACACTGGCACTATATGGCAGTAGCAAGAAATGAGGGTATTTGTATTCCCAATATATTCTTTTGAATTCCCAGTCAGACAATGGCACTGTATACCAGTAGTAAAAATTGTGGGTGCACGTAACCCCAATATATTCTTTGAATTACCAGTCAGAAACTGGCACTATATGGCAGTAGCAAGAAATGAGGGTATTTGTATTCCCAATATATTCTTTGAATTCCCAGTCAGACAATGGCACTGTATACCAGTAGTAAAAATTGTGGGTGTATATAGCCCCAATTCTATTGCTAGGGGACTTGCAGGGTATTTCTGGGGTGAAGGTGGGGGGGCACACCGTTGGAACGGGTATCGGGGTATATATCGGGTATACGGGAATACACTGACAGTGTATTCCATTCAGGATCCTGGGAAAGCTGGGTTGCGGCGATTGAGCCCGTCAGTGCCACGTTACACTGACAAGCTTCTCCCTGGAATTTAGCTCTTACAAGAGCTGTTGGTTGTCTTCTCCTTCCTATCCTAGCCTGTCCCTGCCTACCCAGAATCTAAGCCCTAGCTAGCTGGACGGAAACCTCCGTCCTCGGTGAATTGCAAGCTCAGAATGACGCGAAGCTGGGCGTCGCTGTTCTTTTAAATTAGAGGTCACATGTTTTCGGCAGCCAATGGGTTTTGCCTACTTTTTTCAACGTCACCGGTGTCGTAGTTCCTGTCCCACCTACCCAGCGCTGTTATTGGAGCAAAAAAGGCGCCAGGGAAGGTGGGAGGGGAATCGAGTAATGGCGCACTTTACCACGCGGTGTTCGATTCGATTCGAACATGCCGAACAGCCTAATATCCGATCGAACATGAGTTCGATAGAACACTGTTCGCTCATCTCTAATAAGGGGCTGTCCCTAGAGGGCAGCAAGCGGAGGCATCGTTTTCCTAATTACATCCTGAAAAACAGATTTGCATATTTCCTATAATCCCCCAATGGAGCGAAAATGGCTTTGTAAGTCTCCATACGCCTGTAAAGGTGCTCTCTCCTTAAGGAGTGATATTAAGCCCAAAATTTATTTCGTTATTATAAAATTCACTTTGTCAGCACGGAATTTGATCAAAGAATTCATTTTGTGGTCACAAAACTTTTTTATAGGCACAGAATTCATTTTGTGATTACAAATCATTTTTGTGCACACAATATCATTCTGAGTTTCACATAATGCGCAAAAATCATTTTGAGATGATGTTTATTTTGTGTCACAAAACCTACTTTTGAATACTAAATTTTATTTTGTCACTAAAAAATGTAATTTTTTACACAAAAACTGATTTTGTCACATAGTATTTATTTTTGTGAGCAAAGAATCACTAAATTACATTTTGTTAATAAATGTCAGAAACTATCTGTACGTGTCTTGTGACGCAGAATGATATTTTGTCACACAGAATGTAAATTGGTGGTATATAATTTTATTTTGTGGCCCAAAACTTAATGTTGTAAAACAGGTAATATAAAAACACATTAAATAAACCTCTCGCAAAATAAAATTCTGTGCAATAAGATAATGTTCTATATCACAAAATAATGTATGACAAAATAACATATATTTATGTGTAAAGAGAATGGATTTCATGGTAGTGCAATATAATTTGAGATTAGAACATATTTTTTCTATATTCAATGTTTATAAAAAAAAAATGCATTTTGTCTCACAAAGTGAACTTTTAATAAGCTGAGCATCATACTGCATACTTTGTTTTCTGGCCATTCATAACTGTACATGACTTGGGGGAGTGTATACATAACTGTTTGACTATCCCTTCTTAGAAAGGAGTTTCCTGGTTTAGTTAAATGGGTTATCAGGTTTCTGAGACTGATGGCCTATCCTCAGGATAGGCTTCAATATTAGATATATTAGATATTAATATTAGATTTTGGGGGGTCCAGCACCCAGTTTGTACAGCAAGTGAGCAGCACAGCTCTCCTATGCTGCTTTGGTATTGGTGATCTAAGGGGGTTCTGGGTGTTGAACCCCCATAATTCTAGTATTAATTGCCTACCCCGAGGATAGGCCATCAATCTCGAAAATCGGATAACCCCTTTAACCTCTATGTGTATGATTTAGCAGTGCCTTTGAGTGTAATAGACAGAATCTCCCTCCTTTGTATTAACCAGGGCAGAAAGCTGCTATAAAGACCTTGTTCTTGTATTATATTGACAGACCATTGATCTTTATGGTGGAGTCCAATGCTCCACTTTCCAGGGGAATTGAGAGCTCAATGGTGATCCCAGCGTATCGCCAGGGAACCTGATTTTTGCAAAGAGATTTCTACAAATCCTTTTAACTCCTTACTGAAAGTGTTAGCAGGATGGACTCTTTCCCATGCCCTAAGAAAGCCAAGCCAGCTACATCTATTGAGTAAATGCTTAAACTTCCATTAGGATATACTTGGTAACTCTCCCTGAATGCTCAAAAAACTATTGTAAAACAGTCCCTCTAAAAAGCCAAAAAATCTTTCAGGCTACTCAAATATTCACCTCTACTTGTTCTTTAGAGCATTGTTTTCAGGTGTGCCTGGTAGCAAAGGGAAGGGCAGTAATGAGAAGAGGTGCATGCCCACTCTGGGGTCTGAAAAGGTAGTTTGTAGTCTAGTCTACAACCTGTAAATGGAACGGGTCCCATTTGGGCTCTGTAGTCTGTAACAGAGGGGTCAGGTCTGGGGCTTATAAACATGGGGTTACGGTTTGGGGTCTGTAAACAGGTCTTGGTGAGTAAAATGTAGGGTCTGATTTGGGGTCTGTATAAATAAGGGTACTGGTCTGGCTTGGGGTCTGCATAGATGGAATCTATATTAAGGCCTATACATGAGAGTCTAGTTTAGAGTGTAGGAGTCTTTTTGTGGGTTTAATGTGTGGGCTATATTCACTTTTGGTTGTGGTAAAGAGGGTCATGTGTACTATTGTCAAGTTAGTTCATTAATGAATGAGGCATAGGGAAATTATCTTGCATGACAACGCTATTTGATCCACTCTTAGGAATTTGTTCTCAAAAGTTGTCAGTATTAATATTAATTATATATGTAAATGATCCTTCCTGCCACCTGACTGGTCACTGGGGGCCACATGGCTGTATCCACAGCACTACATCCACTAAGATAGAATACCAGCCTCTTGTAACCTCAGTTATCACGGAGAAGTTTGGAGGCTTTGGTTCAAATGACATAAAAAGCTACTGTAGATCAAAAACTGCCTGTGTGTTTCAGTCTTAGAGATTTCTACAGTTTTAAGAATTGATCACAGTAGTAACAGCAGGGGGCTCCTTTCAACCTACTGCTACTATATATTAACATGTATATGTGAAAAAGAATCCCAATTTTACCCTTCTCAATAGCGGTGCTGATAATAATGTATATGCATAATATCTGGAGATACGATATGCATGAATGTTCTGATGTCATAACCTCCATGTGCATTAGGAACATCTGAATGTAGGATAATGCTCACCAACTGTCTGCTGTCACATATATTAATAGTCAGCTCAGTATTCTTTGACCTGCAAAAAGCAATCTATCTACAGTCCTGTGCTATGATATGGTCATAGCGAGGTGACATTTTCACATAGAAGTCATTGTAAATGTAATGTCTGCATTGATACTTTGCAATAGAATAGAAAGTCTATGTATATAGTATTCACTACTTTGGAAAAGTTTATAAACCATACTTGACATCCTAGCCAAAAGTAAATTATATCAAGTAAGTTTGTACCAAGACCAAAGCAAAACGCATTTTAGTGGCCTCAGTGGAAATGACAATGCTATAGAATTATTCCCAAATATTAGTCCCTGGATCACAGCTAGTGAGGGGGTAAATGGGAACATTCTTGATGGTCTATGGAAGTGAAGGGGTAAGGCTCTATACACTTCATGGATTCTGCTTATAATAGAAAACAAGCGTCATTGGCAAAATAATATAATGCTCTCTAGTGGCATACATAGTATAGTGGCCCCACACAAACAATATAATGCAGTGCCCTTCACACAGTATAATACACATCATTGGCCCCCACTTAGTATAATGCTCTTCAGTGGCCCCCACACAAACAGTATAATGCTCTCCAATTGCACTATACACATGCGTAATGTTCTCTAGAGGCCCACACACACAGTATAATGCTCTCCAGTCACCCTGTACACATGCATAATGTTCTCTAGGGGCCCACACAGAGTATAATGCTCTCTAGAAGCTCCCATACATAAAGAGATCCCAAGTGCCCCCCCCACACATGTAATGATACTCAGTGGCCTGCCTCCAAACAGTTCTTACCAAGCCATGTTCTCACGGAGCTCTCTGCAGCTGTAGACAGTACTGGTGGTAGACTGAATGGTGGAGGAGGAAGCTTAAGTCTTCCTCTTCACCATTTTACTCAACTCTATCTGTATCCTGAGGACACTAATAGAGTTATCATCTGTGGCTGGCTGTGCCGTATGTACACATTTTTTTAAAAAAAGAAGCAGCACTGTGGCAGGACTACTTGCAAATTGTTGCCAAGACTAAGCAGTCGTAGTGCCATTTGCAAATTCACAGTCACACATGGCCATTTTGGTCGCCATCTGGAGCCCTAAATGGGTGCAACTGCTACCTCTGTTCTCCCTATAGCTCCGCCCTTGATTTATGCTAATGTAGGCTATGGCATCCTCACTGAATTGATGAATTTAACACATTGAAATCTTCCAGCATGAATGGCATAGCTCTCTATTAGTGAGTAAGGTTATCATAATTGGAAGACCATCATAAGAAGCCATTAAATACATTTCATAGGATACAAATATGCAATAGGGAATACAATACGGTGAACTATGTGAACAGAGGAAGTGTATACACAATGTACCGGCCTACTGATATATTACGCTATGCTTTCCTTCCTGTTTTTTATGCTTCATTCTTACCCAAAAGATCATTAGTTTCCATGGTGCAAATAGTCTTAATTGGGCATACGATAATCTCATCTGCAGATGGTTGTGATGTCATCAACAGTATATCAACACCATTCATGGGAACAACCTTTGAGTATATCATTTCCGTTGCATAAAAAGGCAAACATAATTAAAAAGAAAAAAAATGTAGATAATTGATGCAATTACGTTTCCCACAATGTGCACAATATATTCAGTATTCCCTTCCCAAGGTACTGTATATACGGAAATCTAATACAGAGCATATATGACTATACCTGTGCTATATATATACTGTACATGCTAATCACATGCACCATTTGTATTGTTTTAATCAGGTCATGTGAATTAACCACAATATGCATCGGTATGATAGTGTACCTAAATGCTCTAAAATATGGGGGAAAATAACTACTCCCCCCTGAGCAGTACAAGTTGTCATACAAAGTATCTAGGACTCCATAATAAGAGGTCATTTTAGCTACTAAACCTATCATAACTAATCCTGGGATAACTTTGTCATCACTCAAGGTATGACCACTGAGACCCTCAGTGAAAACCAAACATATGTCCTGCTACTCCATTCATTCTCTATGGAATTGCTCAAATAAAGAGCTTATTTATTTAAAAAAACACTGAAGTTTTATATGCAGTTTTTTAAGGCCAAAACCAAAAGTGTACCCAGTGAGAAGGAGAGGTAGAAGTCCTTCCTTTATATTTCCCTTCCCTTTTGGGCTGTGTTTAGATGCCACTCTTTTCTATATTACTCCAATACATTTTACAGAACCTGAAGACATTGTGATCACTTTTATATACTAATAAATAAAATTTAATTATTATGTAGAAACCAAAAACGTTTTTTTAACAAATATTTCGGTCTACCTATCTATCTTATAACTCTATACAGTACGTGGCTAACTCTTGTTTATGAGTAGCAGGGTAACTCCATCTCAAGCATTCACAGTATATCCACAGGATACATCATCCTGACAGGTGCTGGTCCACTATTGGAAGAGCCTGGCCCCAGTGCTGGCAGCAAACATTTTTCTGATTGAAATCAATGGCACTCTCCATGAAGTATATGGAAGCTACGAAAAGCAAACATGGATTAGTGGATTACTGCTTTATGAACTAAAGGGTGGGGGGAACTGGCATTCTGTACACCAATTTTAGGCCTCATGCACCAAGTTTGGCCTCGGACGACACTCTTATAACATTGAAGTGGCATCCGAGTGCTTTCCGTGTACATTGATTTCAATGGGGAATTCTCTTCCATTCCATTCTAATGCCAGAAGCAGGATAGGACCTGCTCTAATCATCAGAATGGAATGGAGCATCAGAATCCCCATTGGGAGAGCCTTGGCTTGCACATTTGGTTGTATGAATGACCCATTCCCACTATTTTGGATACTACCATGTACCAGAATTGAACTCTACACCAGTAAGGTTACAGATTTCAAATCTAACTTAAAGAGGACCTTTCACCATATCCGGGCACAGGCAGTGTTATATACTGCCGGAAAGCTGACAGTGCGCTGAATTCAGCGCACTGTCGGCTTTCCCGATCTGTGCCCGGTGTGAAGAGCTTACGGTCTGGTACCGTAGTGCTCTATGGTCAGAAGGGCATTTCTGACAGTCAGTCAGAGACGTCCTTCTTCACAGCACAGCCTATCGCGCTGTGCTGTGAGAGCCGGGAGCAACGCCCCCTCCATCTGCTTGCAGTACTCGTCCATAGATGAGCATTATCAGGGAGGGAGGGGGCGTTCCTCCCGGCTCTCACAGCACAGCGCGATTGGCTGTGCTGTGAAGAAGGACGTCTCTGACTGACTGTCAGAAACGCCCTTCTGACCATAGAGCACTACGGTACCAGACCGTAAGCTCTTCACACCGGGCACAGATCGGGAAAGCCGACAGTGCGCTGAATTCAGCGCACTGTCAGCTTTCCGGCAGTATATAGAACTGCCTGTGCCCGGATATGGTGAAAGGTCCTCTTTAAATCACCTTTCTGTCAAGAATCCTAGTAATTTTTTAGGGCCAAATCCACCTTGACTTGGTCTCTGCCCCACTGCAGCCACTTCATTTAAATTGATAAGTGGGTCACAGAAAGAACGACACACCAAAAATGCATCACACTTACACCCATCTATGGGAGAAAACTGCTGGGTTAGTAAATTCCCGCTATTGTATCTCTACTAAAACATAAAACATCGTATCCTTTGCAATGGTCACATGGTCATGATTTGGGAGTATCTCCAGGACGGTAGTACATGGGGTCTTAGGCATAATGGGAGCACGTGGCAATGTCTTGCATTTTCGTTTGAGAAAGGTAGGTATGTAAGGCAATCTGCACATAATGCACAAAAGGTAGGTTCACTTAGTTTCCAACAGTTGGCTTTCAAAGAATATTTCCCCAGAATTGTAATGACAACACATCCTAAACATTGTAAGCAATACACAGTACAGGAATAAAGAAGTGATAGGAACTGCCTTCTGTGGGGTCGTAGTCTCCGCCAGAAACCAATGTGTTACAGTAAAAGAAATGCAAATGGCAGAATGACTGAAATATCCAAAGGTCAGAAACATTTTCTAAGAGTTCTTTCTTTTCTACTTTGATCTTCCAGCTACAAACATCAGTTATTATTACAGCTTGTAAATATCACCTTATACCATGAGCTGATTTTTACAGAATCACAGCCACATCTGACAGAGCCATCTCATAGATCAGCTCTTAAATATCAACCTTCATTTTCATTTGTTTGAGGAGACAGAATAATGAGACAGAGCCGAATCCTGGAGTCTACGCCACCACACCTCTGCCAGTCCGAGTCAGCTCATGCCAACATACAGCGGCATGCTTCACAACCAATTAATGAAGATCATGAATAATATCACTAAGCACCATTAAGTGTTGGCTGTATGAGAAGTGAAGCCTGGGCATGTAGTGCAGGTATTAGTATCGGGATGGGAATCCACAGGATGTTTAGCTACTTTCTGTGATAAACAAGGAGTATAAGCATCTGTGGGGTAGAGCGGACATCTGTTATCAATCCATCATATATCACTAGGATATGGCATCACTATGTGATTGGAGGGAGTCTGACTTGTGGGAGCTCCGTGGATATGTGATTTACAGGACTAGTTTAGCATGACATCCTCTTCACGGATGTTGCCTGCACAGCAGTGCCCCACCACCCACTGTAGCATGTTCCTTGGCAAGCGAATGGACTGGTTGTAGATACCTGCACAGCCAGATGAGTGAGAATGTCACTGTACAAGGACAATACTTAGAAGGGGATGCAAATCAACTCTATAGTCCCTTCATCCCCAGAATTGATGGTATATTGAAGTGATTCACCATAAGATTAGAAAATGGGCATAGTCCTTTAAGGCCAGAGGATTGTTGGTGGCTTACCTGGTATTTGAAAATGCTCCTGAAAAGAACATGCAATGCCAAAGAGTTGCAACTGAAAGTGAGCTGGTTTTTGCTGTTGACAGGTCCGCTGTAGATATCTTACAGCAGGACCGACCTGTGTGGTCTTAGCTTAAGGATGCTTTCACGCAATCTATTTTGTGAGCTATAAAAATTAATACTGAACTTCCTGTTTTTATCTATGTATCATCCATGTGTCATCCATTTCATTTTGCGTCCGTTGAATATATGAAAAGAGAATAAAATATGGACATCATATGGATGGCGTACATTGGCTGGCCATTTTTATCACAGACTCATAAACTTAAAAGCCCAAGTCGAGTAAAGAGAAAAAATACTGCACGCCATGTCTTTTCTCAGTGTCTCTTAGTCTGGGAAGGAAAACAGATGTGTGAATGGCTTCATTCGCTATAATGGAGCCATAATTGAGTCATTCGCTATAATAGGGTCATTGAGTATGGTCTAAAAATAATTTGTTATATAACTCATTACAAATGTACAAAAAACCCTGGCATTATTGCTTGTTACTAGAGATGGGCACAGGATTTGTTTCGGGAGGCCAGGGTCCCAGCTTTGTTTCATATCCAACAAGTACAGTACGAACCACACCTTAAATTGGCTTAAAACATAGTGTATTACACTCACAGGGCTCCTAGGAACCCATCTATTTATTTTCTAGCTAGGCAAGCACAACCGAAGTTATGTCAAGTGAAAGTGACATTATTATACTCGAAAGCAAACAATTATTATTTACAAAACCAAACAAATGGTGATTCACCTTGGGTGAACTAAAATGGCAACCACATTATACTGTGAGGTCTCTTCCCTTACCATAATCATCCTTTTCTCACCTCTTTTGGGCCTCTTTCCTCCCCTTTCAGTCTCTTCTCTTTCCATACTTACCTTCCCTCACCTCTTTTGTGCCTCCCTGTAGTGTTTGGCCTCCTCTGTGAAGTCATGCGAAATGACGTCATGACGCTCGGTGTGCCCATGTGACTGCTGGTAGCCCAATCATAGGTAGTGATCCCAGGTGCTTGAGATCTCAAGAGACTGCCAGATGTAACAAGGAGGCCTAAAAGAAGTGAGGGGATGTAGTTTTATTGGACAAAGTATTACTAGTATGGACATGGCTGCCTTAGTGGTTTGCAGTATTTAGAACTGGACTGAGCTGGCAAAGGGCTGCCATTGGACCTGAAAGCTTTGGCACCTAGAGCTTGTTTTTCTGAAGCCCCCACTGAGATTCCAAAGCTATCAATAGTTTATGAATTGTGAAGCTTTTTGCTACCTAAAACAAATGTATTTGTATTACTGTATGTATATTTGTGTTATTTGAGAACTACATGGTACATCATTAGGTTATATGCACACGAACATGTGCTGGGTCCATGGTAAAATGGTACGGACAGCACATGGATGATATCCATGTGCTGTCCTTGCCTGCACGGATCCATTGATTTACTTCAGTGAGACCAGTTTGCAAAGTCAACAGGTATAGGACCTGTACAGAGTTTTCTCTCGGGGTTCATGGCACCTTACACACACCTGTAATAACATGAACATGTGTATGGGGTCATAGTCAATAATGGGACAGTGTGCTACCCATAAAAAACATTTGTGTTCATGGAGCCATGGGATAAGGGGAAGTTCAATTAAAGGTCCATCTGCCATCCACCTTAACACGGGGGCTGACACATATCGCTAATTATAACCATATTCTGAATTGTCACATAATGGTTTCAGGATGTCCCTGACCAAAATTATATACTTTTTTTCAAACCCCATAACAGATTGAATAGACGGACAATATTGTCCATATCTCGTTATATGCTTGAAGCATTTTCACAATGATTTACCTTAAACCATCACTGTCAACATTTCACAGCATCATCCAACATTCTGAATTTCATTTTAAGCAATATACCAATTTCATATCTTTCTCCTGTTATCTGCAGCTACAGGGTGAAAGTTACTGTGCTTTTGGTGACAGTAGAGGAAACTTAACTACAAAACTCTGATAAGTTTCTTTCTGGCTGATAAGACATATTGAAGTTTTTCTTTGTAATTTTTTTTTCTTTTCTATTTATTTTCAAAGAATAGCATTTTAAAGGGGTTATACCATGAACAATATGTATCCTCTATCTATAGGATAGTAGATAAATAGCTGATCAGTGGAGGGCTGACCACCAAGACCCCACCAAATCTCAGATCTGGGGGTATTTTATCCCCACTGTGAATGCAGCTGTGGAATAAGTGGCCTGGTGGATGCAGATACATCATTGTTCCCATTTACGTCAATGAGAGCACTGAGGATAGCCAAAGTACAGCTCTCTGCTATGTGTAATGCATTAGAGGTGGGATTCATCTGTAGCTAACCGGGATTCAGCCACTTTTCCCTCATCATGGGGGTAAAACATGTACTTTGTGTTTAAAGTGCCTTAATAAATCCCAAGTGCCACTTTAATTAAATTAATTGCCCTCTCAAATTATACCCCTGATTCCACCTGACATAAATACTGCGGCCTTAATGACCGCCCACTAATGTTCATAAAGTCTCCTAATAAAAATGATGCCCCCTAATGGCCCCTTATGGAAAAAAATCTCCCCCGTTGTATTCATAATGCCCCCTGATAACCCTTATATAAATGACCCTCCTTCTGTTCATGATGCCCCCTTATCTAAATAACCCCATCATCATAATGCCCTCTAAACAATATTCCTTTATAGTTATATTTCCCCCTTATGCTATTAATATACCCACAACTGCAATTAAAAAAAAAAGTTACACTCACCTACTTGCGATCCTTTGATAAATGGAGCAGCCTCCTCCTCCCTGTCCACGCACAGGACGTCTGTGTCTCAGCACAGGAGGCATGCTGTTATGTAGAGATGAGCGAACAGTGTTCTATCGAACACATGTTCGATCGGATATCAGGCTGTTCGATGTGTTCGATTCGAATCGAACATCATGTGGCAAACTCCAAAAAAATTTGATTCCCCTCCCACCTTCCCTGGCGCTTTTTTTGCACCAATAACAGCGCAGGGGAGGTGGGACAGGAACTACGACACCGGAGGCATCGAAAAAAATCAGAAAAAGTTGCCGAAATCAGGTGACCTCCATTTTAGACGAATAGTGGATTTCAAATCCGGGTCATATGAGAATGTGAACTTTGTGACTAAGAGACAGGGATAGCTGTACAGGCAGGGATAGCTAGGGATAACCTTTATTTAGGTAGGAATGTTATTAAAAATAACTTTTTGGGGCTCTATCGGGTGTGTAATTGTGATTTTTGTGACATAAACTTTTTCCAATAGGAATGCATTGGACAGCGCTGATTGGCCAGAGTACGGAACTCGACCAATCAGCGCTGGCTCTGCTGGAGGAGGCGGAGTCTAAGATCGCTCCACACCAGTCTCCATTCAGGTCCGACCTTAGACTCCGCCTCCTCCGGCAGAGCCAGCGCTGATTGGCCGAAGGCTGGCCAATGCATTCCTATGCAAATGCAGAGACTTAGCAGTGCTGAGCCAGTTCTGCTCAACTACACATCTGATGCACACTTTGGCTCTGCTACATCTGATGTAGCATCTGATGTAGCATCTGATGTAGCAGAACCGAGGGTCCACTAGAACCCCTGTGCAAACTCAGCTCATGCTAATAGAATGCATTGGCCAGCGCTGATTGGCCAATGCATTCTATTAGCCCGATGAAGTAGAGCTGAATGTGTGATTGTGATTGTGAGAATGTAGATCTTAGACTCCGTCTCCTCCAGCAGAGCCAGCGCTGATTGGTCGAATTCCGTACTCTGGCCAATCAGCGCTGGCCAATGCATTCTATTAGCCCGATGAAGTAGAGCTGAATGTGTGTGCTTAGCACACACATTCAGCTCTACTTCATCGGGCTAACAGAATGCATTGGCCAATCAGCGCTGGCCAATGCATTCTATTAGCGTGAGCTGAGTTTGCACAGGGGTTCTAGTGCACCCTCGGCTCTGCTACATCAGATGCTACATCAGATGCTACATCAGATGTAGCAGAGCCAAAGTGTGCATCAGATGTGCAGTTGAGCAGAACTGGCTCAGCACTGCTAAGTCTCTGCATTCGCATAGGAATGCATTGGCCAGCCTTCGGCCAATCAGCGCTGGCTCTGCCGGAGGAGGCAGAGTCTAAGGTCGGACCTGAATGGAGACTGGTGTGGAGCGATCTTAGACTCCGCCTCCTCCAGCAGAGCCAGCGCTGATTGGTCGAATTCCGTACTCTGGCCAATCAGCGCTGGCCAATGCATTCTATTAGCCCGATGAAGTAGAGCTGAATGTGTGTGCTTAGCACACACATTCAGCTCTACTTCATCGGGCTAACAGAATGCATTGGCCAATCAGCGCTGGCCAATGCATTCTATTAGCGTGAGCTGAGTTTGCACAGGGGTTCTAGTGCACCCTCGGCTCTGCTACATCAGATGCTACATCAGATGCTACATCAGATGTAGCAGAGCCAAGTGTGCATCAGATGTGTAGTTGAGCAGAACTGGCTCAGCACTGCTAAGTCTCTGCATTCACATAGGAATGCATTGGCCAGCCTTCGGCCAATCAGCGTTGGCTCTGCCGGAGGAGGCGGAGTCTAAGGTCGGACCTGAATGGAGACTGGCGTGGAGCGATCTTAGACTCCGCCTCCTCCAGCAGAGCCAGCGCTGATTGGTCGAATTCCGTACTCTGGCCAATCAGTGCTGGCCAATGCATTTCTATGGGGAAAAGTTAGCTTGCGAAAATCGCAAGCTGACAGGAATTTCCAATGAAATAAAGTGACTTTTATGCCCCCAGACATGCTTCCCCTGCTGTCCCAGTGTCATTCCAGGGTGTTGGTATCATTTCCTGGGGTGTCATAGTGGACTTGGTGACCCTCCAGACACGGATTTGGGTTTCCCCCTTAACGAGTATATGTTCCCCATAGACTATAATGGGGTTCGAAACCCGTTCGAACACTCGAACAGTGAGTGGCTGTTCGAATCGAATTTCGAACCTCGAACATTTTAGTGTTCGCTCATCTCTACTGTTATGATGTCATCGCGCTCACCTGCACGAGAGGCAGATATCCATCTGTGTTCTCGGTGTCTTGTAAACCACAGGTCTGAAGTAGCTTGCAGTTGACAAGACAGTTAAGTTGCAGGATACGTTTTAACTAGATCGGAGTCTGCAGACACTGATCAAGTTAAAAGAAAGGATGTACTTATACTGGAAATCAGAAAATCATGTTTCCCTCTGAAAAGTCTATTATGACCTTATGGGGGGTACAATGTACAAAATAAATAAATTCATGAAAATACAACAAATAAATATAGTAAAATAAAAAAAAACAATGTTACTAGAATGCTCACATCATAGGTTTTAGCCTTGTTCTTTTGGAATGCAACAAAAAACAATTTACATTTTGCTGAATATATGAAAAAGAGGTAACAGGAAAAGGTAAAAATGACATAAATGTAAAACCCTGATGATCACCCAAAAAATGCAAAAAATATTTGAATGACCCTAAAGAATATGTTATAGCGTTCAAAAGTGTATGAACTTAAAAACCCAAAAATATGTCTGGTTATGAATAGAGATGAGCGAGTAGTATTCGATCGAGTAGGTATTCGATCGAATACTACGGTATTCAAAATACTCGTACTCGATCGAATACTACTCGCTATTCGAATGGAAAAATTCGATGCAGAACCAGTGTTGATTGGCTGAATGCTATACAGTCGGCCAATCAACGCTGGTTCTTCTCCTACCTTTAGAAGTCTTCTCCTTGCAGCGTCCCCGCGGCATCTTCCGGCTCTGAATTCACTCTGCCAGGCATCGGGCCTGGGCAGAGCCGACTGTGCATGCCCGGGCTACAAGAAAATGGCCACTTTGACTGTAAGCGGCCATTTTCTTGTAGTGCGGGCACGCGCAGTCGGCTCTGCCCAGGCCCGATGCCTGACAGAGTGAATTCAGAGCTGGAAGATGCCGCGGGGATGCTGCACGGAGAAGACTTCTCGGAGAATCCAGCCCGATCCTCACTCGTGGACTTGGTAAGTTCTATTTGATCGAATGTTGCCTACCCCGGAAACGAGCATTTTTCCCCCATAGAGTATAATAGGATTCGATATTCGATTCGAGTAGTCGAATATTGCGGGGCTACTCGAAACGAATATCGAATATCGAACATTTTACTGTTTGCTCATCTCTAGTTATGAACCAAAGAAAATGGCCCAGTCATTTAATGGTTAAACTACAAGGGCTGATGGATATTAAAAAAAATAAACAAAAAACCCTAAACATTCAATGACCAATAAGGGGGCGGAAAAAGCACTAAAAGTTATAAATATGTAAAAATAATATTTGCTTTACTTCCACAGTGATACTTATTATGAGTGTGCTTGAAGGCTAAATATAAGTAGAATATCATATCTAGTGTACGTCTGCTGTAAGTACTATCATTACAAAGTCATCTTGACTGCCTCCAGTAAAATGTTAATATTGGTAGTATGGGATGGCTACAGGTCCTTCATTCTCAAGCATCTCATTAGTAACAGCCTTTTATAATTAACCAATTACTTCAAGATCTGTTATGACTCCTAATAGCCTTGGGGAAATCACATTTTGCAGCATACTATAGCCTGAGTGTTTACCAAAAAAGATGAGCATTTCTTGATGGAACTTATAATATGAGCAAAAACCAGTAAACACTAGAAGTAAACCAGTTGTTTGCTGAGCAGGATCATGGGCAGGTCCTTCGAGCCATTAATAATTATATACATATAATGAGTCTGCATTGAGTTTTGTGCACCACTGATTTCATCATTTACATGTCTGAGCATAGGAATATTTGGGGTGGTTGGGGTCATCTTTATGCCCACAATATATATGATATTTACAAGTACCACCACTAAAGATCACAAGAGTGTCACATCTTTCTCATTGGCTTTTATATTCTTCAGAACTTAGTAAACAGGAGACCATTTAGTAATATTTTTTACATATTTGTCTTTTTGCATATTTGTAAGGGGGCGTTCACACTACCGTCATTGTCCGACAGGTAGTGTTCGCTCCTAGTGTCTGTTCGTAAAGATGTCCGACTTTTCAAGCAGACAGAAAAAACCTAGATGTTGGGTTTTGTTGTCCGCTTGAAAAGTCGGACATCTTTACAAACGGACAGTTAAGGACAGGCACGGAGTGTAAAAGAACGCACCCGATCGCCATTTAAATGAATGAAAAGTGTCACGGACACAGCTAGTGTCCGCTGCTAATGTCCGTACGAGATTTTGAACGGACACTAGGAGTGGACACTACCTGTGGGACAATGACGGTAGTGTGAACGCTCCCTAAACCTAACATCTGGTTTGTCTAGTAATCTACACAGATCCGATATTCTGTGATCAGTTCTTAACAGGGTTTTCAGACAGTAATGTCCATCCCAGGCCTACCTAACTAAACTAGTTGTCACAGCAGTAACCTGACTCAAACACACGTGTCACAGTAGCTGAATTGTCTGAAACTTACTTGTGATGTCACGGCAGCTACCAGACTGAAATCTACCTGTGATGTCACAATAGTTTACCTGACTGAAACTTAACTGTGATGTCATGGCAGTTACCCAACTGAAACTTACTTGTGATGTCACAATAGCTTATCTAGCTGGAAGTTACTTGTGATGTCACAATAGCTAACCTAGCTGGAAGTTACTTGTGATGTCACAATTGCTTACCTATCTTGAGGTTACTTGTGATGTCACAATAGCTTATCTGACTGAAACTTACTTGTGATGTCACAATAGCTTACCTGACTGAAACTTACTTGTGATGTAACAACAGCTAACCAGACTGAAATGTGTTTGTGATGTCACAGCAGCAGACCTGACTGAAATGTGTTTGTGATGTCACAGCAGCTATCTGACTGAAACTTACTTGTGGCATCACAATAATATCACAACATAGTAGACAAAAACCCAATTGCACTTATCCGAAACTCACTTCAAATGTCAGAATGTTATCGGTCAGCCAAATCTTTATGCAGTCACAGTAGGTCCCCTGACTGAGATTTACTTGTGAGGTCACAGGACATATAAACAAAGTAGTAATATCACATCTACATATCTGACAGAAAAATAGGTGTGATGTCACTGCTGCCCACCTGACTAAAGCGCATGACCATAGCACTTAACATGAAGCGTAGCCACTTGCATGTGATCTAACAGACAATATGGAGTACTCCTATATACTTACACTAGCTTACAGGTAGGTGTTTATCTCTATGCAGTAAGTGCATATATGTGTGCTCTTAATAATTGTGACTGTACAGATAAGTCAGCCCATAACTCGGCTTGGACTTACTAAAGGACACAATTTCTCATGGAAAAAATGAAATACAATATCACAACACACCAACAAAAATCTTGAAATCCTTAGGATAGGTCTTCATTGTGTGATCGGTGGGGGTCCGATACCTGGGTCCCCCATAAACAATTAGTTGTAGAGGTTAAAGAGTTTAGAGGAATGCTGAAGCCTCTTCACTGAATAAGGGGGCGTTCACACAAGTGTCAGTATCCAATAGCTAGTGTCCAATGCTAACATCTGCGCAAAATCTTGAGCGGACATTAGCATCGGACACTAGCTGTCGGACACCAATGCTAGTGTGAGCCCTGCTTAACAAGCATAGCATCATACATATTGTAAGGGCTGTGCTTCATATTACAGATTGTACATCTTATACACATCTTATACATCTTATTCACATCTGCGCCCCGGTCTCCATTTAGCAGGTTTCCGTTTCCTGACTGAAACTGGGCAGGAGACGGAAACCTGCAGTCATTTTTCAAACCCATTCATTTGAATGGGTTTGGAAAGTGTCCAGCCCTGAGCGCTGGTGAGCGTTTTGTGCTCTCCGCGGCAAAACGGTTTTTTTTTTAACTGGACGCAAAGTCGGACATGCAGGACTTTGTGTCTGGTTAAAAAAAAAAAAACGGTTTAATCGCGGAGAGCACAAAACGCTCATTGGCGCTCATGGCCGGACACGGTCTTCCAGGTTTCCGTCTTCTGTTGGCAGAAGACGGAAACCTGAATACAGAGATCGGGCGCTGGTGTGAACGCAGCGTAAGCCCCACCATTTCACACACTGAGCTGCTGCTGTATCATGTTACCATCGGAAGAGGTAGGAGGAAGGAGGTCACAGAACTCTTGAGTGCCACTTCCTCCTCAGATGATTTGTGGGGGTCCTGGGTATGAAACCCCACCAATCATTTGTTGATTGCCTATTCTAAAGATAGGTCATCAATATGTTAGTCTTGGAAGACCCCGTTACTTTCCTAAGACTGAATATACTGTATATACAACCCAAATTTCTCTCCTAACAGAGTGGTTATTGTAGTCACAAGGCATTTGAATTCCTCACTGATGCGCTCTATGATGACAACTGAATACCTTCAAAGTTAAAAGAATTCTAAGATTGATTTCCTAATACATAACATACCCATTACTCCAGCTGCTCCTTGTACAGGACATTATCATTTCTTAAGATAATCAGCGGATGTGTCATTATATATACTTACTGTATGCATAAAACTCAGCGGGTAATGGAAATGAATATACAAGAAACATCCATTAATCATCATTATTAGATTGCCATGTTCTTATTTATTTCCCTTAATGCTTTATTTTTAAAAAAAAAAAATAAAAAAATTATTGTTAGACATATAACAACTTCTTGCAGATTAAGAGCATACAGTGTATACAGAGCTCTGCTGCAGATTCCTGATCTGATTGCACAAGACCACCAACTTTCACTAGCGCTGGTTTAATAGGCGGGATAAAGAAATACAAAATTTGGAGCCCATAGAAGTAAGGTTCCTTAGTAGAGATGAGCGAGTACTGTTTGGATCAGCCGATCCGAACAACACGCTCCATAGAAATGAATGGATGCACCTGGTACTCCCGCTTTGACGGTGGCCGGCCGCTTAACCCCCCGCGTGCCAGCTACGTCCATTCATTTCTATGCGAGCGTGCTGTTTGGATCGGCTGATCCGAACAGTACTCGCTCATCTCTATTCCTTAGTGGTCCCTATAATTTTTGTCTCTACGATTACCTCTTCATATGCTAGTAGCCGTCTTAATATCTCTCATGAGTGTATTACGCCTTTAAGACTATTACATATTGTCTTTCTGTAAAGAAGACTTAATTATAGTTGTTTTGGGGTTTTCCAGGCATTTAGCTGGATATGTGTTAAGCTAACAAATAATATTAGTCTTTTTTCTAGCTCTGTTGTCTTCAACTAGTCTTTGCTTCTAATGATGTGACATGAGTTCAGCAGACAGTCACTTGCAGTGTGTCAATCTTAGTGATGCCACCACAGTGGCCAGTGATTGGCTGTCGAAGTCATGTGTCACATTGATTTGTCATCACCAAAACCTTGATGGAAGAGTAGATAGGGAATTGAAAGGGATATAGATTATTATTTGTTATTTTAATCCATATCAAGTTTCCATACATTTTTGTAAAGCAGGGTAATCCTTTGAAGAGGACCATTCACGTCTAACTCACTACATCCTTCACCACTCCACTGATTCACATAGTCACACATTCACATGATGACACCTTTCGCAGACCATAGAGTTTTTTTTGCCTTAAATAAGACCTTTCACCACCTCCTCCAACTCCAAATGGTTGTTTGTACCTTTCACTTACTCTGGTGCTACTAGATTTTTTTCTCTAGCCTCCACCATGCCGCAGAAAATAATTTCTGTTATTTTCAACACAGTTATGCTTTTCTGTCAGGTGGGTGGAGCAGGCAGAGAGGGACCGCCCACCTGACATAAGGGAGCATAACTATGCTGAAATGAACAATGATGATTAGAGATGAGCGAACACTAAAATGTCTGAGGTTCGAAATCCGATTCAAACAGCCGCACACTGTTCAACTGTTCGAATGGATTTCGAACCCCATTATAGTCTATGGGGGGAAATGCTCGTTTCAGGGGTAGGCAACATTCGATAAAATCATACTTACCAAGTCCACGAGTGACAGTCAGGCTGGATTCTGCTTGAAGTCTTCTCCCGGCGCAGGGTCCCCGCATCCTCTTCTGGGTGGAATTCACTCTGCCTAGGCATCCGGCCTAGGCAGAGCCGACTACGCATGCGCAGTCGGCTCTGCCCAGGCCCGACGCCTGAGCAGAGCTGACTGCGCATGCGCGTGTATTCGCGTGCATGCCCACGCATGCGCAGTCGGCTCTGCCTAGGTCGGATTCCACCCGGAAGAAGACGCGGGGACGCAGCGCGGAGAAGACTTCGGAAAGGTAAAAGAAGAACCAGCGTTGATTGGCAGAATGTATAGCGAACACCTACTCGATCGAACACTACTCGCTCATCTCTAATGATGATTGCCTGGGAACAGTAGGGAATAGAGAGAAAATTTCAACCGCACCAGAAGCAGTGGAGTGGCACCTATTGAAAGATGCAAAGAGAATTGGTAGAGGTGGTGCAAGCTGCTCTTTAAGAAAGAAAAAACCTATATTTTCTGCAAAAGGTGTCATCATGTGACTGTGTAACCATTTGAGAAAAATTTACACTTATATGGAAAGAACACATTCCATTTATGAACTTATATTATGAATTTTTACAAATCATGGTCAGTAAAAGGTGTTGTGTAGAGATGGGTGAATCGGCTCGTGATCATCATCCCAAATATTCCAAATTGTTCGTATTTTTACAAAACAAAAAAATGGACATGCACGCTCTCTCTCATTCATGAGCCTGCTCCTGTATAGCACACATGAAGCTTTCCTGTATTTCCTTCCATGCACTTTCCTTTTAGATGTCAGGCATATCAACACTCAACTATTCAACGGGCAAGATGTCAGCTAGTAGTTTATCTTCACTATTGTTGTGTGACCTTTGATTTTGACCCCGGCAGACCTATTGACTACAGTACTGTGTTTATGATCTTATCATCTTTTATTATGGTTGGTCTCAAATAGATGTTTGTGACCTCTGACATTAACAAGGTCCTAACCAAGATGCATGGTGGCAGAATTTAACCTCACCTTATTTTAGATTTTGTCTCCCGCTTGGTCCACTTGATAGCCAACCATACTTTATAAGGTTGTCTTAAAGGGGTTGTCCCATAACAAGGATCCTATCTATACTGCTTGTTAATGTGGATTTAAGACTTTTCCTAAATACTCTGCTTCAGCAAACTGCTTTGTTTGTCCACCATCTTACTTTATTCACTTCATTGTTGACATTTCGTTTCTATGGCCCTTGGGATTATCCGCTCATTTCCCAAGTGCCTTAGCTGCCTGCTCTCAGGGCGGAGGGGCTAAGTGCATGGGAGCAAACCTGTGTCTGTAGCTGTTCCTGTGTTTGCACCACACATGTGATCTAGCTTCCTGCTCTCAGATAAAGGAGGGGGAAATGAGTGCAGATTTCTTATATAACAGTTTAAATCCTAGTGGACTCACTAGGATTTAGCTTTCTTATATAGAGCAGGCTAAAAGCTAGTGGGCAGAAGGACCTGGTCCCTTAGCCCACTAGGATTTAGCCGACTCTATATAGAACAAGCTAAATCCAAGCGTTATAGTACCTTTGATGACATCACAGGCCCTTCAGTTGTCCCATAGGATCACGCTATGTGGTAGGTGGAGCTACATTCTAATTTGGGGGCGGAGCGAAACTGGAGGTAGTCAGTGTGGCTTTGCATATGAAACGCCGCCCACCAATTGACGTCGAAAACCAGGAAGAAAGGAGTCTTTGCAGCAGCGAAGACTGGTGAGCAAGGGACATGGGAATACCCCTTTAAGGGCATTAAATTGTATTGGATTCTCATGCAGACTTTGAGCTCTCCATGGTGCTGCAGAAAAGTTCTTTATTTACGCATCATGTAAAAAACAAATAGAGTACAACACACAGTGCAAAAAGTAAGAAAAAGACGTGGTTAAAAAAGACGCTAACGTGTTTCGAGGTTCGAGGTTGTTTTTTACATGATGCGTAAATAAAGGATTAACGGAAATTGAAGACCCTGGAGTGCTGTGAACTTCACTTTTCTCTATTGTTTGCCTCTAGAAGAATGCTGTTGGCTGGAGTCATACATAGAGGTAGTGTGCTGTCCATCCAGTCATTGCACATGTATTACTACAAATTGGTGTAGTTATGTGTTATGACTGTGCGGTAGGTGCGGCCAAGGGTTCAGGGTCGCAGCCTGTTCTGCTGTTACTGCTCAGTCCAGCATGGCTGGGGTTAATTCCCTTGCAGCCGATAGGCGTGGTCGGTTTCCTGACTGACAGTGGTACTAACCTATGAGAGCCTGGCTTGGGCACCTAGCCTGGCTATTCAGTCCCGCCTTCCCTCCATTTAAGGAGACAGGTTTGGCAGCCCGGGGCTCTATCCTCAAATGCCATATGGTGCTGCGGATCTGTGTGTGTGTCCTATGTGTCCTATGTGTCCTATGTGTTGTGGAAGTGGGTCTCCCTTCCAAAATTTAAGCTATTTGTTTAGGACCTAGTTCACACAGTCTGCCAGCTTCGGCTGTGTTGCAACAGCAGGTGGCTGTGGTGGGTGTGGCCCAGTATAGTAACTGGGAGCACCTGGTCATAGTTCTGTTTGTCTTGCAGTGGAAGACTTTTGTATTCATTTGCGGCTGCTCTGGCTCTGCAGGCTATTGTTTATTTTTTTAAGTAAGCCTGCTGACTGTAACATTATGTTGTATGGGAACCAAAGAAGTTTTCACAAGTGAAACATTTTTTGACATGTGTTACCTGTAAAAATTGCCAACCAAAAGCTGCATGGAAAACTGCTGCAGTTCACAGGCAGCGCCGCACCTCCCATGAGGCGACCTGAAGCGACCGCTTCAGGCGGCGCTATGCCAGGGCCCCGGGGAGGGTGGCATTTTTGCTTACCTAAGCCAGTCCAGGACAAGCTGTCCTGGACTGGCTTAGCGTCACCGAGCGGTGGATTGGGGAGGCCGCTCCGCCACCTCCCCTCCACTCCGCCCCCCTTCTCCCGGGGGCGGGGCTTTCTGTCGTCTGCCTCGGGCAGCGACAAAGGTAGATTCACCCCCGTTCACAGGAAACTGCATTCCCTTGATAGCATGATTTACAATTGCAACTACATCATTTGTATATAGAGTACATGTAATGAGTGGAGACTATAGCACTAATTCCCAGTGCATCCACTATAAATCAATCTTGACCCTAAGCAACAGATGCCCTTCTGCACAGTGTAGTCAGTAAATACATACCTCATGCAGCTAAAGCTACTCTTTAGATAGCTGACAGCTATCAAAATCTGACCAGCCCATACACAGTCATGCTCAGCTCTGTTAAATGGTGTGTATATACTGAACTGGGAGAAGAGAACGACTTAGTTCTCAGAGAACAAAAAGATCAGGCAGATGAACTCCAGCTACCTGATCCTTATCTCCTACTTCATCTGCCATAGGGGAGTAGTCAGAAGTCCCCCCTACATATAAGATGGTTAGTTCCTTTTAATCTTTTCCATGTTTCATGTACAGTGTGGAATGTGATTAATAAGCGCATCGCCATGATCATGGACATGATGCAGAGTACATAGGATGACCTAGGGAACATAGCTATGGCAGCTATGACAGCTATGACAGCCAGGCTCCCACTGAAACAGCTGGAATGGTGATAACACTCCAACTACTTATCTTTGTGACATCTTTGGGTTCCGTTCGTCAAACTGACACCTTCTGGCTACTCGAAGCACCATCATTGGATGGCAATGACTCGATATGGCAACAAAAAGTTTAGGTTTCTTGGAATACAATGAAAAAATTAAAAACAAGTCAAAATAGGCTGTGTCCTTAAAGTGTTTTTTTTTTTTGCAATAGGGTTGTATGGCGAGATTTGTGTACTATACTTTATTATCCTAGCTAACTTCCTTTTTTATCATAAAATAGACTGTAACATTCTCCCTAACAACTGAGCTGTTACCAGGCAAAGTCTGTACACATTTGTATTGTAAATATGTAGAGCTGAAGCATTTACCAAAGATGGAAATGGTTACTTCAAATGGCTGTATCCCCAGTTTTTCATCTTTCATATGCTGGCAAGATTTAAGAACTAACTATAACAGAACCTGAGATATCACTAATTAAAAACACAGTAGGGAATTTGATCTTAATAGACAGCAGTTCATGCTTTCATGCTGCATATAAAACAAATTTTCTAGGTGGTATACAACCAGAGATACAGCCATTTGAAATTAACATCCCTTTTGGTAAAATCTTCAGATCTGCTAATGAGAATTTTACAGCCTGTTTTCTACTAAAAGGAAGTTTTATAGGTTAATAAAATATATTTAAAAAATTCTAACCATACGTCACTGATACATTAGCCAAAAATAAATAAAATGGTAGTTACACTTTAAAAGGATTTTATCATTGGAATCTCTTTTTTTTTTTTTTTTTTTTTTTTTTAGCTAAAAGCATGCAGCCTTAAGAATGGCTCTTTTTTCTCTTACCTTTCTTATTATGATCTACACCCCTGTTCCTGAGAAATTTCTTCTTTCTTCCATATGTAAATGAGATTTCAGACAGCACAGAGGGCATTCCCCTTTGCTCAAACAGCACAGGGGGCGTGCCCTGTGCTGTCTGAAAACTCTCCAGTAGGGTTGAGCGATCAGGATCAGAAAAGATAGGATCAAGTAAATTTCATGATCTCGATCGGAATTCCGAACCAATCTTTTCCAGCGGGATCGAGGTCGGAGATTATTTCAAGATCGGCTCAAACATCAAGTGACTTTTCCCATAGAGAAGCATTGACTAGGGTTGAGGATCGGAAAAGATCGGGTTCCGATCAGCGATCAAGCAAATTTCACGATTGCGATCGGGATCGGCTGGAAAATGATCGGAAATTGGATTTTGAAATCGATCCTGAAATCTCAAGATCAGCTCAACCCTACACTCCAGCAATGCCTCTGTCTTCTTCTGCCGGCCACCTCTTCGCCTCGTCACAGCCGCATCTTCATCCAAAAGTGGTGATTGCGTATGTTCGTCAGCTATATTCCTGTGGCCTCTTACACAAGTGCCCATTTGGTCACAGTAAAATGGCCAACAGACATGCGAAATCAGCGCATTTGGATGAAGATATGGCCGGTGACGTAGCGAAAAGGCAGGCAGCAGAAGGCAGGGGCGCTGCTGGAGAATTTTCAGACAGCACAGAGGACACCCCCTGTGCTGTTTGAGCAAAGGGGAACGCCCCCTGTGCTGCCTGAAAACTAATTTACATATGGAAGAAATAAGAAATTTCTCAGGAACGGCGGTGTGGATCAGAAAAAAAAGGTAAGAGAAGAATAGCCTTTCTTAAGGCTATTCTGACATGTTCTTAGCTAAAAAACAAAGGGATTCTATCATTAGGAGTTAACTTCACATCTAACGTGTAAGGCTAGATTAATAGGGAATGTAGATATAGCTGTTACAAAGTTTTCTCTGCACAATTGTCTCTAAATGTATTGTAGCTCAAGTTTTGTGTGTAAAAATCTAACTTTCAATGTTTAATGATCCTTTAAGTCTATTGAACAACACCGCAGGAAACAGAACATAATGGGGTATACTTTTTTGCTGTTATAGAAACTACTTATAAAGTACATTAGGGATACATGACTTTGATACTGGACAGACTATCATCTCATGTCTTGTGGGTCTTGGAATAGTAGTTGGGTGGCAGGAATGAAATCTCATTTCATAAAGTGGTTTCATGTCAGACAAAACACTGGTTTCTTGTCTCTTGTCAATACAGCGCAGAATATTAGATCTGCTTTGCAGGGAAATATATATTGACTAATGTTAAAATCAATGAGGCGACAAATCTTACAGCAAAGCACAGTAGAAAATAGGTAGACAGGAGTCTCAGATACTGAAACTTCTATAACTCATCCGACACAAAATGCGCTGAAGGACATTATTCTTCAAAGTCATCCAAATCTAACAAAGTAACTCTACACTTTCAGTAGCTGATGACTGAACTGATGTCCGGCCAGCTATTTCTTCCAACTTCCTATACATGTGCTCTCAATGGGAAGAGGGGAACATTTCCAAGGATGTCGAAAATTAACATGCCCAATCTTTATGTTCCCATTCCCATATATATATATAAAATAGTCAGCCAGTCCTACAAAAATTGGCAAGTTTGCAAGACTTAACTATTATATATAAATTAAATAAAAAAAATTCAACCAGTAAATATTTTTTAAATAGCGAAAAAAATGGAGACTCTGGGGTTCAATGGGGCCAAACACAGAACTAGGTCCTTTCAAGATAGTTCTCACTATCTCCCCCTTCAAGCGTAACCGAAGAACAAAAACCCAGGCACTGGTGTGAACCTCGAGTAAGTGGTCATGTTGGCATTTGTACATCTGTACATAGTCCAACCAGTTTAAGTGTTAGGGCCCCTTCACACGGCATCAGCGCTCGGCTCATTCCGAGCCGTACACGTGAGCGCTTCTAAACACTTCCCATTCACTTCAATGGGAGTGCTCGTAAAGCACTTGTAAAGCGCTTGCTTGGATGTTGTCAGTATGAGCAGCAATGCATCGCTAGCAGCAGTAGTGTATGCAGCTTATTTCATTGTGAATTTGGTCCTTGAAGAGAATGTTAGAACTACAGTGCAGACTGACACTGAAACATAATAGAAAATGAGATCCATAGACTGGTATTTCTATATATATCTTTATCTTGTAGATTTATCTCTGTTTATCATCCACCTGTTGAAAAGTGTCTGTGGCGACAAGAAAACAACTGTACGGAAAAAATAGCCATCTGTAAATCTGCATAATGAATGCGTATGTTAAAACTTCAAACAGATGCTTCCATATGGTCCTGGGCACCGTGTGATGTAAGGAGTTAATTACACAATGTTAAACTTGGAAATGAGCCATGAGTTTTCATTTTTGGCAAAATCTAGCTCCCGGGACTCTGAGCCAGACATCAAATAGCAATTGATCTACAGGTAGAAAGTCTTATTAAGCAGAATTGTAGGCTTGGCAGCCATATACTATATGTAACATTGAGAAGGTGAAGCTATGACATAGAATATTATTATATATATATGCATGTGCATAAGTTATAGGCAGGTGTAGCAAAATGAAGCAAAGTAAGAATGCTTTGAGAAATAGAAGGGTCAATAGTTTATTTTTGCCAATTTGCAAAACAAAATGAACGAAAACAGAGAAATATAAATCGCATCAATATTTGGTGTGACCTCTGTCCTTGCTTTCCATCAGTTCTTCTAGGTACACTTGGAGACACTCGGCAAACATCCTGCTTGTAGGCTTATCAAATCCTGTTATCCCAGACAGACTGGATGATATTGAGATCAGGAGTCTGTGGGGGTAATATCATCACTTACAGGACTCCAAAGGGCGGTCATACCAAATATTTATATTGATTTCTACCAGAAGACTCTGATACAATATTGAGCCCTAAAGATCCAGCAGAAGAGAACACTCTATGGAGCTGTGTAGCCAATCACTTGCCACTAGAGTCTGCTTCTTATAGATTGATACGATATTTTATGGATGCTTATGGATGATGTATCTTATGTGTAGAACAGTGAAATGTCAAAGCAATTAAATCTGGACGTGCACATGTTCTATATAGATGGAAGATGAAACTCAAAATCATTTCCTCTGATGACCCCAAGAAAACCCAGTGCAACTCTGACCAAAACTACAATAAACAGATACATTAGAAATGTCAATGGATTTGGGGCTGACAAGGATTAACATTAAAGTAAACACTGTAAGGTAAAAGGATTCAATTCACACAAATACAAAATGTGGCAAATAATGACATACAAGCAAAACAGTTACAAAATAAATGGAAGAGAATAACAGAAAAATGTAGCTTACATGTTACAGTCCTTCTGGGTCTTTGGTGGAAATAAGACATGGCTGACCTCTAAAAACTTAACTTACAAGCTGCACACTTTTTGATTCCATGGGGATAAGTGAGAGAGGGATAGGGGAGTACAGTGAGATTTGTCTGACCCCCTTACCCCCAAAGCCTAACTTACAAGATACAGTCTGATTTATTAGGGGTAGGAGGAATAGTGGAACATACTTAGACTTGGTTGATCCCCAATAACCTAACTTAAAAATTTCCAGAAATTTTCTCAGGTCCCACCAGCAGCTCATCAGAGTGCTTGTCATTCATGATGTGTTGGATTTGTGGACCAAGGAAAATACCTTCCTTAATCTTGGCATCGGGTATTAGTGGGAACATTTGCCTCAAATAACAAAAACCTTCTGCTTGCTTGTACATTGCTTTTACAAAACTTTTCATCAGCCTGGGGTTTATGTGAAGTGGAGACAGAAATATCAAAGAACAAGTGCTTTATGCAACATTTTTCTGCTTGTGAGTCAACTGCTTACGGATTGGCCACTTCCTTCCACTGTAATGTGACTGCTTAGTATGGCTTTCCCATTTGCAAATGAAACAGCAGTACTTGGTATATCCAAGCTTCAATCCAAGTGGCAGTGCTACTACTTTTACATCTCCACAGATGTTCCAGTTGTAGTTGCTGTACTTGATGTGTTTCAACAACAGTTGTATGTTTCTTTCATGTGTGCAGCATAGCCAATAGGTATTGAAGGATAAACATTACCTTTGTGTAATAAGACTTTGAGACTTAACACTGATGAGTCAATAAAGAGACGCCACTGATTTGGCTCATATACACAACGCAAAGCTACAAACAACCCATCATTGTCTGTGCAGAAACACAGGTTGACAACCTTTCAAAAAACTGTGTTGTGATATTGGCAGCTTCAAAAGACAGAACATTTTGTACCAGCAAATGTCATTGGTGAAGTCTTGAAGCCAGTAACTCTGCATTTGCTGTTGATGTAAGTCCCAGACCAAGTCATTCAGTTCTGGCTGTGTGAATCAGTGTCATTCCCTGACCCATGTACTGCAACATCTTCATTGGCTGCATCCTCTAGCCTCCATATCCCTGGTGGCTTTGGTACTGGAAGAGTGTCCTCATGTGGCACTGGTCTCACAGCTGAAGGCAGATTGGGATATTCAATGAATTTTTTTATTCTTAGCAGAGAAACCAAAGTCATTGGTTTAGACAGCAGTAACAATTGGTCACGTTGGGACAGCAAACGGCATTGACTTGCAAGAACCTCTCAGCTAACCTCTAAGATCAACAGCACATCTTACACGACAGATGTAAGGAGCCCAGGATTTTTCTTGATCCCTAATCTTGCTCGCAAAGTACAGCTCATAGACTTTCATGATAAGAGCTGTCATTGTGCGTCTTTGAGGCTTAAGCATGTACCCACCACAAATGTAACAGAACGTATTGTGACTATTCCGACACTGACAAGACATTTTATCTATATCAGATTGTACTGGAATAGTTTATAGCTGCTTAGATTTGAAATAACTTGCAGAATCTTTGCATGCAGATATTACAGCCTCCGCAGGCAGTGACCAGGCATGTCTAGACATGAGTAGGTGGGTCTAGTCTGTAACAATTTCACTGAAGTTTTGCAGCATAAAATGAAATGCAAGGAATTCATTCCTTTGCTTGCCTATAAATTACATAACAACACAGCACATATATTGAGTAAAATACATGAACAGACTGAAAATATGAAAAAAAAAAATGTCTAAACAGAAGATTTCTGAAAGATTGTAAGTGACAGGAAAGTTTCAAGGTGATTTTCATGAAGTACAATGAAGTACAATTAATATGTGTCAGGTCTCTTAATTCACTTCCCTGTGTCCAGCTGGGATCATTTGAAGTTTGCTTGTCAGACAATCCATTCTTCATGGTTCTGGCTCAGATCCTCCATCCTACAATAACATTTCCAATGGACAGTTCAAAGGACTGATACAAAATCACATTTAACATATAGAGCCACAGAACAACAATATTTCCCTGGCAAATGTATACATGTAAGAGTTTTTTTTATTATATAGCCTATGGACCGGAGTGGAACTGGTTGTACTCAGCAGTTCTGTGTCGTCTATACTGTGCTGTTCCCAATAGAACATATATTACATTTTTTTTTCCTCCCTAACACCAGTGTTGTCAGAAACACATGATAAAGGAGGTCATCACTTATGAGATAAGACATGTTAATGTCAATTCAGCTTGTATGGAAGGATAAATCATTATACGCTTTAGTCCGCTGTTTCTATGAGGGATGTGCCATAAATAGGCTAATAAAATGAAACTGCTAAGGCTTCATATCTCCCCACAGTACCTAGTTATCTAGTTCCACTTCTGTAATGTACAATTTATGGTTTCCAGATTCTAACGAAGACATCATTCCGCCCTGGCAGAGTTATATATTTGCCCTTGAAAAGGTCATTCATCTATCTCTATTACAAGCAGTCGTCTAAAAATCTTTATAAGCCTTGTGAATCTTAACTTGATCTTAATCTGAAAAGGACTTGATCTTGCTTTACAGCTTCAAGATAAATCGTGGTGTAGCTGCATGATGAAAAGCTTTATTATATAGGTAGAAATCTCCAAATGTTTATGGAAATGAGATTTGGACAGGTAAAGAACAACATACACCTGTTTCAATGGCTGAATTAGGAGGTTTTAGTGCATTATATATCAAGGTACTGTTCACACGAGCATCTTGACAGCTACATCTGTTGAATCCATTTTCAAGTGAACCCAGAGAATTTTGATGAGCTCTATTGATTCAAAATGGGGTCATGTGTTTGAGTCTTCAAGGTCCTCAATGTTCACCGTTATTGTGATAGCAATCATTAATTTTTTTGATTATCATCGTCATCCCCTTTATAAGGGCTGCTCCTTTTGGACAATTATTCTGGAGAACATGTGGGCATCATGGAGGGGTATCCCAGCCTGGTAGACTGAATGGGGAGAATTTTCTAATCTCTTCGCACCAGTTTTCAAGTTCAAAACTGGCACATTTTTGTAACTCAGCTGTTTGCACCAAAAATATGTCACTTAGTCCATTTTCCAATCTGCTCAACAGTTTTGACAAAAGTAGAGCAGGGAGGGGATTATGGTGGACCAGGATGGGGACATCTATGCCCATCACATTTTCTATAAATCATACTTCAATACCAATGTGTGTAGTACCTGAATCTCCACCAGGGTGACTGGGACCTCCTGTGGTGCACCAGAAATATTGGCCAAAGATCACTTGATGGTTTTCATTGCTATCTTTTTATAAGCTTCTCATGTGTCATAATGAGCCAACCAATCCCAAACAGAATATCTATAGTTTTCAGCAATCCCAGTTTATAAGAGCACCAAAAATTTTATTGGCATAGCACAACTATAATACAAAGTGAATGGGTGTCCATGATATGCAAGTTTCTTAAGCACACCAAAATGTTTGTGTAGAGCTTGCTATATAGTGCTACATATAGTGCTTGATATACTGTATGGACCTATGGGAGGCATATGCCCCTGTATGCCAAGTCAATAAATGCTCATGACATCTCCTTACAATGCTCCTAACACAGTTTGATCACAGTATATTGAGAGCCTTCTGATCTTTATACATGACTAGCCATACGAGTAAAAATAATTGACCTCTCTTGATATTGTGCCACCCAACATGAAGCAGATATTTATCCAAGTACATAGACATGGCCTTGAATGTCTCTGCAGAAGATACACTGAGAGTCTGAACCTTTAACCACAGAACTTCCCTATTTAGAAATTCTATTTTGTCTTCTTTCACTTTGGCGCCTGATCTTCAGCCAAAATTCCAACTTCAATTTATGTGACAAAATAAAACATCTGAAAAGTTGAAATGTGCATGTTTCATTCTTAGTTTAGTAAGTCGCAGTGATGGAATTTGTACTCTAATGATACTTTATTGCAATTCTGCTCCTCTAAATGGCGCATGACAGCCCATTCTATCTGGTTCTATAGACTGAGTGACCTTCCCTGTGTCCTCCTTATTTCACTATCACTGCATGTTTATGTACTCACAGGATGCATTAACCGCAGTTCCTGAAAGTAATGGACAGAAATACAGCCTGCCATGCTTTATACTGCTGAAACACTGGTTTATGTACAGAAATATTGATTGTTCTTATAAAAGCATGCAAACACAAAAAAAGCCATCTAATCCATATGAATAACTTAGATGTCTATTAAGTATGTGAGTTCTCTTTTTTGAATGGATATTGTGATGGATTCAATGTGATAATGAATACTATAAAGGTCAGACCAAAGGTGAAAACTCAGCATTGTCTGGATTTAAAGGGGAATTCCACCCTAAATGTATCTTGTAGTACATCAATAATTAGGCTAGGGCTAAACCATGACGAGTTCTGTGCACTAGCAAGATATAATCATGTAACAAAAAACATTCGTGCAACTGCTGTTGTTCAACTTTTTTAGAACTGGAGTCTGGCTGTAAGGCTGGGTCTCCACAGCAAATTTTCCAGGATCCTCTGTTGTGCGTTCAAGGATTACTATGTCACCCTGTGATACGTACACAAATGCAAATGAATGCGGTCAAGTTGCAAGCACAAGTCTGTGTTGCAAAAGATCTTTGACATTACAGAAAGAGAACTTAGATCTTTATCACAACATCACTCAAGGTTGGGTGAGTACAGATGATGCTTGTCAGGGAATTGCTTGCTGAGCAAATCCCCAGTAACTGCTGCTGAAGCCCGCAAGGAAGAGAACTTGACCCAGCCCCAGCCCCTACCTACTTGCCTCAACTACCCTAGGTGGTAGAGGACAACTGGGCGACAGTCCTTGCTCTAGATAGGCGTTACAGAGAACAAGACAAGACAAAAAAGAACAGAAGCGAAGTCAGCAACCCAAGATCATAATCAGAGAGACACACAGTACCAAATCGCAATCCAAAGAGAAGTCTACAGCCAAAAAGCAAAGGTCAGTAATACAAGCAAGATAAGGACAAATGCTTAGCATGGTCAGAGACACAATAGCCAGCAGACATGTGTGGGCTGATGACCTCTTTATAGGAAGTTCAGAACCCACCCCAGACTTGATTGGTAGATAGGCTGTCAATCACAAAGCACACAAAAGTAACCCTAACCGTACCAACACAAAATGACCAGATTCCAGGAGCAAGTAATCATGAGTGGACACACCTCCTGCACTGTGCAATGCGGCTAGAGAATGGCGCAGAAGTTCGAATAGGTGCGGATGTAACAATGCAGTTGTCCTTGTCTGCTTTATAAGTGGGATTAATGATGTATAGTGCACATAAACACACAATGACACACACCATCCTAGATTATACACATTAACACATTGTAACAGAAACTGCAATTTATAAGAAAATAACTACATTACATGCAGTCATAGCCCAATCCTAAACAGTCCTGAGAATGCAGGTCCTGAAGTTTCTTCAGACTGGGGATTTTGGATATGTTCCTATGTGTTAGGGGAGAGATTCATACTTGTTTATATTTTTTACATAGCAAAACGAATTAAGCTTTAAAACCTTCCGCCCAGTATATTAAAGCAGCGGCCTGCTGTCTTCAGCAGTATTTAGATGAAGCTTGTTGTCCAGTCAAATGATCTGGATAGATCCTAAATTTACAAAGAGAACTGATGAATCAGACGCTCTGAAGTTTACTTCGCTTGCTGTGAAGCTGTCCTAAAGGCCATGTGAAAATAACATCCATCTTCCACTCCACCAATCAAGGAGAAATATGACTCAGCTTTTATGGACGCAAAGAACATCTTGGTGAAAATCAAGAATTTACCGGTAGATGAGAGCCCATTTACAGGAAATGCCATATAAATGACTTCTACTTTACTCTGAAAAGTTCAGCAGATATTAAAGGAAGTTAGAAGAGGAAACTTTTTAATACCGCAACATTTATATAGAGTCTGATGGCGATTCTATATATGTGTATATATGAAACCCAGATAACAGCCCGGAATGAAAATGCTATCAATAATAAATCACTTTCATAGTATAATGTAGCCATTGCCTGCGGGATTTCATTTTTAAAAAATTTTTAACCTTTGTGTAAAAGCAGAGATGTCTCGCACATCTGGTTTTATTTAAATGAATTCTATTCACACACTCTTTTTTTTTTTTTTTTACTATTGCTCTAATACAGTGTTTCCCAAACTGTGTTCTGGGGAGCACCAAGTGCTCCACGAACCATTTACAGGTGCTCTGCCCTATGGCGATAATAAAGGGTTAACAATAAAAAAATAGGTAAATGTGACGGGTTTCAAAATTAAAATACTGGTCCACATGCACTCCTAATATTCTACCAGCGCAGCACTTCGGTCTGTTTAGCAAATATACGAGGCCGGCGGATTAACGCTTCACGGTCAGACGGCACTTCCAAACTGGTCTCAGACCGCCCTTTCTGGCTTAATACTCTCATATATTCGCCGAACAAACTGTACCTACAGATAGAAGTGCTTTAGTCATCTTTCACACTTGTATTATGCAGTCACTCGATTCTTGCTGTGTCAGTTTCGTTCGCGCAGTATTTGCAGCTATTCGCCACGTGTTATTCGAAAAATATTCCTAATTTGGTTGTTCAGCAATGGATCGCTGGTTCCAATGGATCCTTCAGAAAAGCAATTAATACCACTGACACAGATCCAGCAGCTTCAGCTGACTGCCGGGTTTCCATCCCCTGTCCAGTTTCTTGGGGCAGAAGACGGAAACCTGCCGGATTGGCTAAAGCACGCACGGGCGCAGATGTGAACCCACCCCTACTGATGCCAAATGTGTCAGAAGCATTCCACGAACGAAAATGTAATATCTAGTATCAATTTGTTAGAAATCCACCCCATCGGTAATATTGCGCGTTATCTTTGGCACCTATGTAGGTTTTAGGTAAAATATGTTAAGTGCTCCCTACAGAATTTCTACCCTTATTAGTGCTCCTCAACTCAAAAAGTTTGGGAAACGCTACGCTAATACATCTAAACAGAAAGAGTAGCAACTTTCCAAATAGACTTCATTAAACATTTCCACTGCTATGCAGGTCCCTAATATACTACGAACTCTTTAAAGTAGGATCCCACAGTCAGTGGGGCAAATTCATTCTGACATAGAGGGGTGATATTGAAGCACCTAAAGCCAAGGCATTGTAGGTCAGGATTGGAGAGGATCAGGCCATGAGTCATATTGGAAATCTCCGCCATTGTGACTTCAGCTTCTGGCTTAGACTACAGGCTCTTCATTAATCTCTCAGTCCCTGTGCCAGTCGAGTCTTTTATTAAGACTTCAATCTTAAGAAATGTTGCCGCATTTTATCTTGTAGATTTCTTTTTTCATAAAATGGAATAAAAAAGGGGATACACAGAAAGAAAAATGATTGAAGACTACACAGGGTTTGTTTATTGTCTGTTTCCAAGGAAACACATAGCATTGCATAGGAGCTGTAGACATGGCAGGATATTTTCAGCAAATACCATTTTCAGTTTTGGTGTCTACATTTAAAGGGGTTTTCAAGGAGTTAGACATTTATGACATGTCCTTAGGATAAGTCAGCAATATCTGTTTGATGGAGTCTAACTCTTGGGACCGCCACAGATCAGCTGTTCAGAGCGACAGCTGCTTCAAGTCAAATTCATTCACCACGTGATCTATATGCAGCTGTGCTTGGTAGTCAGTGAATAAGTAACAGCACTCATCTGAACACTGTGGTCTCTTCACATAGCAGTGCTGTGGTGGGGTACCAGGATGTCAGACCCCCCAGTGATCTAATGTTGATGACCTAAGGATAGATCATCCATTTTATAATAACTAAAGCCTCTTTAAAGAGGACCTTTCACCACTTTTGGGCACATGCAGTGTTATATACTGCTGGAAAGCTGACAGTGCGCTGAATTCAGCGCACTGTCGGCTGTCCCGATCTGTGCCCGGTGTAAAGAGCTTACGGTGCCGGTACCGTAGTGCTCTATGGTCAGAAGGGCGTTTCTGACAGTTAGCCAGGAACGTCCTTCTGCCTCGCGGCGCCAATCACGCTGTGCTGTGGAGCGGGGAGGAACTCCCCCCTCCCTCTCCTGATAATGCTGGTCTATGGACGAGCTGTGTGAGCAGAGGGAGGGGGCGTTCCTCCCCGCTCCACAGCACAGCGCGATAGGCGCCGCGAGGCAGAAGGACGTCTCTGGCTAATGGTCAGAAACGCCCTTCTGACCATAGAGCACTACGGTACCAGCACCGTAAGCTCTTTACAGCGGGCACAGATCGGGACAGCCGACAGTGCGCTGAATTCAGCGCACTGTCAGCTTTCCAGCAGTATATAACACTGCATGTGCCCAAAAGTGGTGAAAGGTCCTCTTTAATTCCTCCAGTTTATGTCCCTACGTAGCTATGTATCTCCAGACGGAAAAGTCTATCTTTTTTGCATAATTTCTCCTGTGCTGACCTGGATTGACATTGAGATCTGCGCTGGTTGATATTGGAATTGGTTGACAGTTTCTAGGAGATTATCTGAAAGTCTATAATGAAATGTTGTGTGCTGCGTTACAGCCTGGCAGTGATGGTGAATTTTATGTCAGATTTCTGCATAGTTCCTGATGTAAACTAGACTCTCCGTAATACAAATCTCTAGAGTACACTATAAGCAGAAATTGAACAAAATAGGTCAAATATATTCCCAAATCTGGTGAAAAATTCCATTAAGAATATGGACTCCCTAAACAAGGATTATGTGGGATTGTAGCCCAGGGACTGTGGTATAATAATCTGACACTGATGTTAACGTAGACCCCTCTTGGCCCCTAAATCCACTGGTCCCTGGCATCTGTTCGGGTTGGCGTGATGCTGCTGCACAGTATACTTATTAGAGATGAGCGAGTAGTACTCAATCGAGTAGGTATTCGATCGAATACTACGGTATTCGAAATACTCGTACTCGATCGCGGCATCTTCCGGCTCTTCATTCACTCTACCAGGCATTGGGCCTGGGCAGAGCCGACTGCGCATGTCCGCTTGTAGTGCCCAGGCTCGATGCCTGGCAGAGTGAATGAAGAGCCGGAAGATGCCGCGGGGACGCTGCACGGAGAAGACTTCTCGGAGGATCCAGCCCGACCCTCACTCGTGGACTTGGTAAGTATAATTTGATCGAACGTTGCCTACCCCTGAAACGAGCATTTTTCCCCCCCATAGACTATAATAGGATTCGATATTAGATTTGAGTAGTCGAATATTGAGGGGCTACTCGAAACGAATATCGAACCTCGAACATTTTACTGTTCGCTCATCTCTAATACTTATCCTTGCAAACAGAACATGGTATCCTAATGGGATAGGCCAGGGGTAGGGAACCTTTGGCTCTCCAGCTGCTGTGAAACTACAACTCCCAGCATGCTCCATTCACTTCCATGGGAGTTCCCAGAACAGCAGAGCAAGTATGCATGCTGGGAGTTGTAGTTTTGCAACAGCTGGAGAGCCGTACGTTCCCTACCCCTGGGATAGAACATGGCTGCTTTTTACAAACCTTGAAACCAGTTCTATAGTGTTGACAGGGGTGGTTAAGACTTAATACACAATCCTTAGCATCTCGAGAAGCTGCTTTGTTTTCTTGCCAACTGAATCATAGAAGTGATAAGTGATATATTTTTTTCATGTAACACCAGGGAAAAATTAGCACCCAGAGTCTTTCTTTCATTCAATGCATTAAGAGTACATTCAAGGAAGCCACAGTACAGTAAGGGCATGTGCCTGCACAACATCTATATCTCACAGCTCAAAATCTCTCGCTTATTGTGTTGAGTACAACTTGAAGATGTTAAGTGCAGGGGAGCAAGAAGGTCATTCCACTTTCTAGAAATGCTTCCAGTGATTTTCTCCAAGCCTTGGTTTAATTACCCTCTTGAGATTGTAAAAGTTTACAGGAGCCTCTGTCTGTAAATGATAGAGCTCCCGTTCATTTTATATTTTTATCCTGTCGCCTATGACAGCTCGTCCACAAATTAAATACCAAGCGATCAATTTAGTAAAAAATAGTCTTAGACAACAAAACTGTCAACCTCAAAAATGAATTATGAATTGAAAACATTTCCTAAATTGGAAACAAGTTATAATATAGTACAACATTATATTGTAGTGCTTAAAGGGACTTCTCACTTGTGAACTGGACAATAATACCTTCTTGCTACAATAGTTTCCATGTCAGCTTTATGGGTTTATGGCAGCTGGAACATGCTGTGATAGTCCAGCTGCCAGAAAGCTGGGACATGCTGTGATGATCCATCTGCCAGAAAGCAGGAACATCCCAATGGGAAGCTGGCAAAAAGTGAAGCACCACCATAGGTACAACATTTCCATTAACCCCTTAGTGACCAGCCTTGTTTTGGACCTTAATGACCAAGCCAAATTTTGGAAATTTGCCCTGTGTGACTTTATCAGTGAATAATTCTGTAACAGTATACCGCATCCAAGCGATTCTGATATTGTTTTTTCGTGACATGTTGTACTTTACTGAGAAGGTAAAATTAGACTGATATAACTTGCGTAAATTTATTTAAAAACTCGCAAATGCTGAAAATTTTAAAAAATTTTCAATGTTTTCCATTTTTAGCTGCGATATCTCACATATACACAATAATACAGGGCAAAAAAGTTAGTAGTTATATACTTCCAAATGTTCCTTTTGTGTTTCAAGCATATTTGAAATAATTTTAGCATATTTGAGTATCTTAGACAATTTACAAGTTTATCAAGTTTATAAGCAAATTTTGGAAATTTTGAGTTTGTGATTTTTTCCTGTACCAAGCTATGTTTGCAGACAGGAATAGGTGACATAATGACAGAACCTCCCATGAAATGACCCAATTTTGAAAACTAGACCCCTTCAGGTATTCTTTGAGGGGTATAGTGAGTATTTTGATCAAACAAATATTGTTTTGCAAGAATTATTACAAATGATGAAAAAAATTACATTTTCATTTTCTTCAAATATGTGTCATTTTAAAGCCAGTTTTTTTGCACACAACACATCAAAAAGAAGAAACACACCCCAAAATATATCACCCCACTTCTCCCGTGTTAAAAAATGTCCATTTTGTGGCCTTAGTCCTATGTACGCACATACAGGAGGGCCTAAGAGGTAGGGAGGGCCAAATGGATTTCAAAACAAAAATTTTGCTTGCAGATATTTTAGGCCCATTGCACATTCAAACAAGATTTGAGTTACCAAAGCAATTGAAAACCCCCATAAATGACCCCATTTTATAAACTAGACCCCTTAGGGTATTCATTGAGGGGTATAGAGAGTACTTTGACCCCATAAGTTTTGAGAAAATTTGCGTCAAACAAAAAAAAATTCCTATTTTTTACACAAGTGTCATTTTATAGGCAGTTTTTTTGCACATAACACATGAAAATGAAGAAAAACACCCCAAAATAGATGACTCCATTTCTCCCGTGGTCAAAAATGTACACTTTGTGGCCTTAATCCTATGTACGGACGCACAGTAGGGCCCAAAAAGAAGGGAGCACCAACTGGATTTCAAGACACAATTTTTGCTTCTAAATGTTTCAGGCCCATTGCTCATTTAAACAAGATTTGAGTTACCAAAATAATTGAAAACCCCATAAATGACACCATTTTATAAACTAGAACCCTTGAGGTATTCATTGAGGGGTATAGTGAGTATTTTGACCCCATAGGTTTTAAAAGAATTTGCGTCAAACAAAAAATTCTCATATTTTTTTACACAAAAGAGTAATTTTAAAGGCAGTTTTTTTGCACATAACACATGAAAATGAAGAAAAACACCCCAAAATAGATAGCCCCATTTCTCCCGTGTTCAAAAATGTGCACTTTGTGGCCTTAATCCTATGTACAGACGCACGGCAGGGCCCAAAAAGAAGGGAGCACCAACTGGATTTCAAGACACAAATTTTGCTTGCAGATATTTTAGGCCCATTGCACATTCAAACAAGATTTAAGTTACCAAAACAATTGAAAACCCCCATAATAGACCCCATTTGATAACCTATACCCCTTAAGGTATTCATTGAGGGGTATAGTGAGCATTTTGACCCTATAGCCGTTTCACAGATTTTACTAACCTTGGGATGTGTAGGTTAAAAATTACTAAAATGTCCCTTTATCCCCAAAGTTTTCATTTTCATAAGGGGTTAAAAGAGAGAAAGCCCCCCACAGTTTGTTACACAATTTCTCCTGAACACGGCAATACCCCATATGTGGCCATAATCTGCTGTATGGGGACATGGTGGGGCTCAGAATGGAAAGAGCGCTATTTGGCTTTTGGAGGGCAGATGTTGCTGGAATAGTTTTCAGGTGCCATGTCGCATTTGCTGAACCCCTAAAGTACCAATACAGTGGAAACCCCTCAAATGTGACCCCATTTTAAAAACTACACCCTTCAAGGAATGTATCAAGGCGTATTATCATTTTGAGCCTAAAAATACTTCCCAAAAATTAATGTACAAAATGAAAATTGAAATTTTTAAAGAAATCTGCCATCTCGGTGCCCAATACGTTGCACCCACTTTGTGTTGTCAGAGACCCGCACTCCTAATACTATTAAGGGGCCATCCCGAGGGGCAGAAAATTATATATGTGGGTGTAAACTGCTGCTTGGGCACACAGCAGGGCGCAGAAGGGAAGGAGCACTGCGCTTTTTAGCTATTGGGGTACAGAGTTAGAGGGACTTTTGGGGCACCATGTTGTTTTTGCAGAGCCCTGGAGGTGACAGTAAACTGGAATTCGCCAAGAAGTGACCCCATTTTGTAGGGGAAATTTTAGGGTCTCGGCAAATATGACATGGTGTCCAAACACCAACAATCTAAATCTGCACTCCAAAAGCACATATTGCTCCTTCACATCTGCGCACTGCTGTGTACCCAAATGGCGGTGTATGCCCACATGTATGACACTGGTGTACCCCGGATAACGGACTTAATGCCATATGTGGGTAGAATCGACTGTTTGGGCACAGCCGGGCACAGAAGGGAAGGAGCGCTATTTTGTTTTTTGGTGCACAGTTTGGTTTTTGGACGTCACTTTTGCAAAGACCCTGAATTGCCAATAAAGTGGAATCTGCAGACATGTCACCCCATTTTGGACACTAGCCCACAGATGGGATTTATCAAGTGGTGTAGCGAACATTTTTAACCCTTGAGTGTTGCATTTATTTGGTTTCCAGAAATGAAATTGCGGCTGATAATGAGAAGTTAAAAATGAAGTTTTCCAGAGATTCGCCATTTCAGTATCTGATATGTTGTGCCCGACTTATGTCAGCAGAGATACACACTCCAAACACTGGTAAGCGGGTATCCTGGGCACAACAGCTTTTAGAGCGTTCATCTCTGATACAAGGAGGGCACAACATATTAGGCACTGAAGGGACGTATTCCTGGAAAAATGGTCATTTTCACCTTTCACAATCAGCTTCGTATTTATTTATGGATAATAAGTTATAGCAACATTTGGGGGTTAAAATGCTGTCTGTGCCCCTGGATAAATCCTTCAGGGGTGTAGTTTCCAAAATAAGGTCTCATATCAGGGGATTCCACTTTACTGGCGTTCCAGCTCTGCAAAAGTGTCATGGTGTCCAAAAACCAAACCGTTTGTGCTCCGAAAACCCAATAACCCTTCTTCCCTTCTGTGTCCGGCTGTGCCCTAATATCAGTTTATACCCACATATGACATTACGTCCGTTATCCTGGGTACACCAGTGTCATACATGTGTCATACATGGGGCATAATCTGCAGTTGGGGTACACAGCAGGGAGCAGAAGGGAAGGAGCGCTATGTGGCTTTTGGAGCACAGATTCAGATGTTTGGTATCCGGACGCCATGCCATGTTTGTAGAGCCTATAACGTACAAGAATACTGGATTCCCCAAAGGAGTGACCCCATTTTGAAAACTCCACCCCTCAAAGAATGTACCAGGGGGTGTAGTGAGTATTAGTATCCCAGACGTGACTGCACAGCGGATGGCGAAGGGGAATATATAAGCAGTGCGGAAGACATTGGGAACACCAAATTCCCTACTATGTCCCATGATTGGGGGAGCTGCTCTGGGGGTCACTTTGGGGGTCACTTCTGGTGTCTTTTCGCTCATAAGCTGTAAATCTGATATTCGCTCGCACAGATTATATATTCCCTACCTGCCGCAGCCAGTTGTATTCTAATGATTTGGCAAGTTTTGCGGGTTTTTGTCTTCACATTACTAGATGCTGTATTTTCTTTATTTTTCTGGTGACGTGGCCATATAAGGGCTTGTTGTTTGCGGGATGAGATGCATTTTGTAATGACACCATTTTTGGGTGCCTACAACTTATTGCATACATTTTATTAACTCTTTTTTGCTGGATTTTTTAAAGAAAAATCAATTCTGGCATTGCATTCTACCTTTTAAATTTTTCGCCATGCAGCGTACAATATAAGTAACATGTTCCCTTTATTCTGTGGGTCGGTACGGTTACGGCGATACCTCATTTATGTTATTTTTTTATGCGATACTAATTCTGTAGAATAAAAACACATTTAGGGACATAAATCAATGTTTTTTGTATCGCCATCTTCTGAGAGGCGTAACATTTTTATTTTTTGGTTGACAGTGTTGGTTGAGGGCTTATTTTTTGCGGGACAATGTGCGCTTTTTATTAGTACTGTTGTGCGGTGATTATGACTTTTTGATCACTTTTTATAGCATATTTTGTAAGGTGAGATGGTGAAAAATCACTATTTCCGGCGGGTTTTTTCCGGGTTTTTTTTCCGACGTTCACCATATACATTAAATATTATTGCAGTTTTATTGTTCAGATTGTTACGGACGCGACAATACCAAATATGCATTGTTTTTATTAATTTTTAGGTTTTTTTTAATATAATTCATTTTCTATTGAAAAAAGGGAATTTTGGGGCTTTATAAGTTTATTCATTTTTATCAGACACTTTATTTATTTATTTTTTCACTTTTTTCTCTTACTTTTTCATGTGTCCCTTTAGGACACTTGGATTAGTGATGCTTTGATAAAAGCATCACTAATTCTCTATCAGACGCTGCAGGACACAGCTGTCAGTGTCTTGCAGCGTCTGGAGGAAGTCAGACGCAGGGGCTGCCTGCGTCTGACTTCCTCTTAATCCGGGCAGGATCAACCAGGTATTGGGGGTCTCTTGGAGCTTGGGGTCACTGGCCAGACCCCAGGCTCCATGTTAGAGACATCGGCACCCCCCGATCTCGCCGCGGGGGGTGCCGATTCGGCCGGCACCGTCACGGAACCACTTCAGTTCCGTGATCATGTTTGATCACGGAACTGAAGGGGTTAAAAACCCCCGATCGGAGCCCCCTCCGATGGGGGGTTATGGAATGGGGTCTTAGCTGTTAGATACAGCTAAAATCCCATCCAATTACGTCTGCACTTACAGGGAATCCTTCCCTGACTGCCCGACGTAGTTTTCCTATAGGGCAGTCAGGAAGGACCTGCAAGTGCCGACGTAGATTCCCTATGGGCCGGTCGTTAAGGGGTTAAAATCAAATTTCTAGGTTTCATTGTGTCCACCAGATATAATTTGTAGTTCATTTCTGCTCTGGATAACAAATCAGACTTCCTTTATATAGTGAAACCCAACTTTTCACCACACCCACCAATTCCAGCACTTTGCATTATCTAAAGGTGCTACTCCATTGATTCCAGCACAATTGGAATTTTTACTCTAGCCCCCACCATTACTGAGTAATCATTGCAGATATTTTGAAACCAAATATACAAATTAGGCTATCTACTGTCAAAAGGGCGGACCTTTTCTGAAGCAGGTAGACATGGCGGACAGTCCACCTCACAGTAGAAACCCTAATTAACATATTGGATGTCTGAACTAACTGTACTGATTGCTCAAGAATGGTGGGGGCTAAGGAAAAAATTCCAGTTGTGCCAGAGTTAGTGGAGCAGCACCTAGTAAATAAAAGCACTGGAGTTCGTGGAGATCATGAAAGTTTCTCTTTAAAGGTCATCTCCATTTTGATAAAATATTGCTCACTTCTTTTGCATATTGTAATAACTACAAAAGTAGCCGAGTTATCCCGAACTTCTCAATTGGTTAAACTGCTGCAGCATGATTATGGTATCACAGAAGACAACATAAACCAATGAAAAGTCATTGGAAACACATTTTACATGACTTTTCATTGTTTTTTGTTGTCTCCGGTGATAAGATATCACACCACAGCATTTAACCAGTTGCAGTAGTTTGGGTTAACTCTGATATATATATATATATATATATATATATATATATATATATATATATGTCTGTTTTTAATTAGAGATGAGTGAGTACTGTTCGGATCAGCCAATCCGAACAGCACGCTCCATAGAAATGAATGGATGCACCTGGTACTTCCGCTTTGACGGCGGCCGGCTGCTTAACCCCCCGCGTGCCGGCTACGTCCATTCATTTCTATGCGAGCGTGCTGTTCGGATCGGCTGATCCGAACAGTACTCGCTCATCTCTATTTTTAATGCAATCCTATATGTATTACATAGCACATTGTAAAGTTATTGTGACTTATATCAAATAAAATACTAAGTTCTACTACATTATATGTACTTTTTCCATGTATTCCGATATATTACTTAAAGAGGACCTTTCACGTCCTCTAGGCACATGCGGTGTAATACACTGCTAGAAAGTTGACAGTGCGCTGAATGCAGTGCACTATCGGCTTTCCCGTTCTGAGCCCCCACTAAAGAGCTATCGGTACCGGTACCGTAGCTTTACAATGTCAAAAGGGTGTTTCTGACAGTCTGGTTTGGATAAGGGGGTGGCTTCCTCAAGAGGCCTCTGGAGGCCACAAGAGGTATAAAAACCAAGGACTCTGAGTACTTTGATTCACTAGTGATCGTAGTGAGTATAAAGGTAACTAGCTTCTCCTGTTATTTGGGTTTCTTGGAAAGCTAATACATTCTGTAGTACATCCTGGGTTACATACCTGGGCAAATTTTTGTTAAACATGTGGAAATAAACTTTCTGGAACTCAACTACCAGTCTGAGAAAGATTATGATGTCAGAGCAGAAATAAAATGTGTATATTTGATGAACACTTTAGAGTGTATAGTAAAGTCACAGAGACTAAAAGCTTCAGCTATAAAATAGATATAATGTGGTTTATGGCATCTAAAATTGTCAAACATAATACAAAAATATGCCACAACCTAAGAGAACCTATAACATTAAATGACTCTTATTTCACAGTCTGTTACATTTAGAACTGGTTTTATTGGAAATATAGATGTTTTATATAATACATCTCTTTCATTAATCTCTGGTTCAGAACATGCGGCATAACCAACATTTTCTTGAATTTTTTTTTTCATTCTTATTAGAGATGAGCGAACGGCATTCGATCAAATTGGTATTTGATCAAATATCAGGCTGTTCGAGGTACTCTATTCTCATCGAATACCAAGTGGCAAATGCAGTAAAAATTTGTATCCCCTCCCACCTTCACTGACGCGTTTTTTGCACCAATAACTGTGCAGGGGAGGTGGGACAGGAACTACGACAACATAGGCATTGGAAAAAAAATTGGAAAAACTCATTGGCTGCCGAAAACATGTGACCTCTGATACATAAGAATAGTGTCGGCCATCTTCGCCTCATTTTGGTTTTGGAGTGATAGGGAGAGCTTGTTCTCAGAGTGAGAAACATACAGTGAACCTGCCAATTATGCAGCAGGGTAGCAGCAGGGGATGTGGGCAAGGACGTGGATATCCAGCTGGGTATCCAGTCCACAGTCCAGGTACTGGAGAGGGGCTGCTAGCAGTGCCCCTCGACAGTAACAGCAGGGGACGTGGGCGAGGACATGGATATCCAGCTGTGTATCCAGTCCACAGTCCTGGTATTGGAGAGGGGCTGCCAGCAGTGCCCCTTGTCAGTAGCAGCAGGGGACATGGGCAAGGACGTGGACGTGGATATCCAGCTGGGTATACAGTCCACAGTCCAGGTACTGGAGAGAGGCTGCCACCACCCAATTCACTCATCAAAGCAATTGTTTAGGGCTCCAGCCCAAGGGCCTGCAAAATAATGTTTTAGGGCTCCCCCAAGGGCCTGAAAATTTATGTTTTAGGGCTCACCCAAGGGCCTGAAATCTAATTTTTAGGGGTCACCCCAAAGGCCAAAAAAATAAAACACTGCTGCTACAAGGCTCTAGTGTTCCAAAGGACTCTGTGTTTAGATTTGGCTCAGTCACAGATTTAGAACATGCCTTGGAATGCAAGGTTTCCTTTAGTGGCTCCATCTCAGCAGGGCGATGATGATGATGATGATGATGATGATGATGAAGTTTGGTTAAATCTGGTGTTGGAAGGGAAAGTGGTTTCTGATCTACATCTAAAGTACAGGAGCATGTTTTTTGGACTATTAACACCTGATCAGAACCCTGTAGAGGTAATGTAGAGTCTGATATTAGAGGACCATTACTGGTAGTAGTGGTTGCAGCCAATTCTCCACCTTTGTGGTCCTCTAAATAAAAGTTACCCCCAGGACTTGATGCCAAAATGTTACCAATTGCCCAATCACAATCAAGGTCAATGTCTGGGTCCTCAGTCCAATCCACTGCATCAATCTCACACAATGAGAGTGATGGTTCTGGAACCATCGTTTTAGGGGCTAACACGCTGCTGGTGCAAGGCTCAACTCACCCAAAGGGCCAAAAACACTGCTGGTGCAAGGATGAACTAAGTTAAAGGGCCTAAAACTCTGCTGGTAAAAGGCTGAAGTCACCTAAAGGGCCTTAATCTCTGTTGGTAGCTCAGCTTAAGGGCCACTAACTTAATTTGGAAGGGCTCACATTAAGAAGGTCTTACCACATCACACACACACACACACACACACACACACACACACATCTACAATGACAGTTAAGGGTGGGTAATGTTGGATTTCCCATTGCCTATTCCATCTGTGGTTGGCATGGGCAATGTGATTTAAAGGGGTGCTTGGTAATGTTTCTTTAGCTTAAAATTTGGGTTTCTGTCCATCCAATTGGAGAGGAGAGAAGATTTCCAGGTATTTTTCCATTTTCTCTTGGACTTTGATTCTGTACTGCGTTGCTTGACTATTACCGATCCTTTGGCTTGTTGACTCTGATTTTGTGTTGTTTGTCTTGTCTTGTTTTGTGTACACTTATTCAGAGAAGGGATCACCGCCCAGTTGCTCCTGTCATTAGGACAGTTGTGGCAATTAGGTAGGGGAAGGGGCTGGGTCGAGTTTAGGGCTCACTGTTTCTGACTTTCCCTTCTTTCATTGTTCCAGCAGCAGCACTAGGGAATTACACAACTAGCAATTCCCTTACAGGAGGAGTCTGTTAATTGATTTATTACATTTTGCACAGTATTAAAATCGTATCTGGAAGATACAGAAGTACCAGAAAAGCACATTCACTCACATTGTAGCAGAGTTTAGAAGCTGCAGTTATTTGTGTGTGATTTCCATCAGTCTCCTCCTCCTTCTTTCTCCCATATCCATAGACTAATATGTGAAAATAACAGCCTGATTTAATAGATATATTACAAAGGTTTATATATATTCAAATATGCTATTCATTTATGATATACAGAGTGTACATATTTGTGGAGAGGGAGCATATGATATAAACAGGACCACTAGGGATTGATGTGAAAGTATCATGGACACAGGGCAAGTAAAGGGAACCTGTTACATTAAAGGTACCATGTTACAGCTCAGGAGGAGCTGAGCAGATTATACATGGTTTTGTTGAAAAACATATAGTGTCTGTCATTTATGTATTTTATTTCCTGCTTATTCTGAATCTGGGAGTCCAGTGGGTGGACCTACTCACTGATCGAAGACTAACGTTGTATGCACACTTATCTAAGAAAGGCTGTCAATTGCTAGTTGTCTACTATCCCACTGAACTCCTAAATCCAAAAGGATTTTAACAGATGAATTATACCTTTTACTGAATCTTTTCCTACAAAATAGTGGGGCTGATTTACCATGGCTTGAGCACCAAATATCTGGCAAACAGAAGTAACAATTGTAACTTAAAGGGCAAAAAAATTTTGTTTTGTTTTTTTAAATGTATGTTAATGCTACTAATGATTTAATAAATGCACTCATATACCTTTAGCATGTTTTGAGTGATTTCTAGGTGTCTCTGGGAGCTCCTGGTATCTCCTGCATTTGTTTACAAGGTTCAGCTTCCTGCTCTGTTACTTCCACACTAACCTTTCTCACCTCACTCCCCCCTTCCTCTCTCCCTCCCTCCCGTACACCCCCTCCCTGTCTCTCTAGCTATCCCACCCACTACTAGCTCTTCCTTACCTACTCAGCCCAAACCCCAACCCCATTATATACTTACATCTCTTCCTTCCTTCCAGGCTTCTTCCTGTAAGACGGCCCCTCTTTTCTTACTGATTCAAATAGGTGCACGCTCTTCTCCCAGCACTGCTCTGTGTGATGATCCACCTGTACTGCGTATGGGTGGGAGCTGCACAGTAGAGGTGGATAATTGGCAGCAGTGCGCAGAGCAGCGCTGGGAGAAGTGTCATCATTCAGAAAAAAGGAGGAGCCATCCTGCAGGAAGAATCCTGGAAGGTAAGTATGATGGAGGGTGGAGCAGTAGTGACAATCCATTTCCAGAAACGGGGAAACGGGTCGTCACCGAATAACCAGAAAACGTCCCTGGGGTGGACACATGACCACTCCAGGGATATGGGTAAATGTACATTTTTTATTAATTATGTTATTTCGAAAGTAAAAGGGTATTTAGATCAGTGTAGGGATTTCCAGTTTCCAGACAAACTCTTTAAGTTTTGCATCTCATTTGCTGCTTCCTGCACCAAGGAACTGGCGTAGATTTCTGTTGAGACCCCAAGGATGCACCTTGTGATAGATTAGGTGCCAATTCCAGCATGGCAGGGATTTAGTATAATAAATCAGCCTCAATATATTGATCTTCTAGAATAATAAATCAGCCCCAATATATTGATCTTCTCAGCACATTCTGCTCTATAACATGCTGGCTGTAGATTGGACTTCATGTTCAACATGTCAGGTTCCCTTTAAATTAATTGTCGTCCACCCAACGTCTATCATACTAAACTTCATGGACTTCATTCTGCAGACAAAATCCGCTACTTTAGGCACCAAGATAGCTTCACCCATTGCTGAAATAAACAATTGTTTTACGGAATTAGTAATAGGTTTAATAACCAGCAAACACCTTTTGCTTCACAGTCCTGCAGTAATTGCCGTCATTGCAGGGGTTTTGCCATGTGTGCAGTGTACTGTATCAGGCAGCACTGAGTCACCGCGCCTTCACGAGAAATGCTGCGCTGGCATTTCAGAATAATAACTTTAACCCTGTCTGTCCACCAATGCTGCATTATGACACTTGTTATTTGTCTCCCTGGACATTCACTCTATGTCATCCTACAAGCAGAGCAAGCAAATTGGGTCACTTCTATCAGTGACTCATCACAAAGCATCTTAATCAAGGATAAGAAAACACCTTCACGGAGCTGAGGCATGTGATTAATGCCAGGGGAGTACAACGTGCTGTTATGACACAATATGTCAAACGTGAAAGTGATATAACTATTTAGCAGAAAACCCCCGCACTGGAGTAAATGCAACCAGCAGGCTCCTTGGCTCCATGTATACATTCAATTATTTCTTATGTTTTGTTCCTTAATGCATGCTGCAAACAGAGTGTTTGTTTAACGCACTGTGACACTTATTAGTCTCCTGGGGCAAAATTGGGCTAGTTCTGCACAAAGGTCTTGCAAGGGGAAAAAGCTACAATTTATTTCTGTTGGATTCCTTTTATTTGATGCATTTGCTACAGCTTTGTGCAATGATTTGGGTTTTTAACCTTTGTGTTTTTTCTTTCCTGCACAACATTAGTAGATGGACCCCTGAGTCAACTGAGTCATTCTTGACCATGTTCTCCCGTTGATTTTTATAACTACCGAGAATGTCTGGCTGCTACAAACTTGTGCCTACATTGTAAATGGACCATTTAAGTCATTTCAAAGAGAAATGGCAGCTTTCTCAAGAATATCGAAAACATCCAAAAGGCTTTAGGAAAGTTCTACCAGCGACAAGTGACATGAACTAGTGTTCTTCGAGTGCTGACTCGCAACGTAATCATTCATTTTCTTTAGCAAGTGCAATAAAAAGGCCACTGCTGAATAGATCTTACAAGTTCTTTGAAATGTACCCAGATATAAAGGAAAGAAAAAAACTTTTGCTATAGCAGAAGTAAAATTTTGAATTCAAGGCGGTAGGGCTACCTCACCGTGGCAATCTTTCCATATGCCATATCCGAGCCACACATTTTATAGAGGGGAGTCATAGACTGGCACCCCTCCTTAGTAGCCAGATTGGAAAGCTATTAAAAGTGTTGAAATTGATCCTGGTCTATCATATGGGCTCTACCAATTCCTCAAGATCTCCTCCTGCAGTATACATGATGGTGCTGATAGTGTCCCAAAGAGCATGTTCTAGCCGTGGTCGGCCTTTTGAGGCAGATGGGAGTTGGAGTGCCCATGATGGGGTAACTTACAACTTTACTGCAGTATAACAGCTTCCACAACTTTACCACTGTGCATAGGATCTGAGTTGGTAGTTGGGGTACTCAAATGGCAGTTCCATACAGTTTTTACCAAAACCCTCTTGGATATGAAGGCTAACGCATTGCCTAGTCTGTCCTGCGGTGCAGGAAGGGCTGATGCTCTAACAAGATAACAATTATCCACACATACCAGGATGGCATACTCTCTTCTAGATTTCCTCACCCCCTAGCTGAGATTTCCTCACCATTTCCTCCCATCTGTCTCAGATGCAGTGTAGAAGGTCTGGGCTAGTGAGTGCCTAAATAAGAGGCTATCTCTCTGCCTCCTCACTCCTCAAAGGTTTATAAAAAAACAAAAAACAACCCTAGGTCTCCTTTCTAGAGTTTACTGAATGGGTCATACCAAAACTCTGCTCCTCGAGAAATCTCTACAACATTTAGCCAGTGGGTAAGGAAGGGGTCTAGTCAGATATAAGGAAATGAAGGGACTATAAGGTCAACAGTATGACTAGGTTGAAACTGCTCCCTGCCCCCATGACAACTTGTAGGTTAATTTGACTTTTTATGCTTTTAAACTGTTGTAGCTTCACCAAACAGGTTCCCTTTAAAGTTAGATGATTTTATATAAAAGTACAATTATGAGCACAATTTGCAGACATTTTTGCATTGCAGTTTTTGATGATTCTCAAATTATTGTCAGTTTCATGCGTGGTATGTGCACTAATGGTAAGGGAAATACTAAGCAAACCCTGTGAAAGGAGCACAAATGTTACTGAAGGGGTTTGACTGAGCATGCTCCAACACACAGTCCTGTCGACTAGCACTTTGCTACACTAAATGCACATGCTTTTACCCACCAATTTGTTTCTTTACTGTTTCCCACTAAAGCAACTTATCCCCTATCCACAGGATAGAAGAAATGTTGTAGATCATTGGGGGTCCAACTACTGGTACCACCACAAATCACAAGAACAAAGGAGTTTTGCTTCCCAGTCTGAATGGAGTCATGGTAGGAAAGGCATGCCCCTCCTCCATTCATTTCATGACCAAAAATAACCAAGTCCAGTGCTTGACTATCTCCAGAGGTCCCATTGTAATGAATGAAATGGAAGCATGTCTTTCTGGCCCCTCTCTATTTAGATTAGGAAGCAAAACGGGGCCATTCTCATGTCTAGGACCATTTCAATGGGACCGCCAGGTATAGATGTGTGCTGTGCTTTGGTGATTCAATGAAATTAATGCAGTGGAGGAGTGCTTGTCCTACCCCCACTTCATCCAGAATGGGAACAAAACACCCCCATTCTTGTGAAAAGTTGAGGATCCCACTGGTCAGTGACCCACAGATCTGCAAAATATCCCCTATTCTGTAAACAGGGGCTCAGTTGTCCAGTTGGTAAAACCCCATTTAAAGTGGAATATCTCTAATACACACTTATTATTATTAAAACTGGTCTTCTGATAAAAAGCATTTCTTATATTTTAACAGTTTAGCCATTCTGATGACAGGTTTGCAGTTCAGTGCCAGGAAATTAGAATTCCCAACAGGCCTGAAGCTTAATATTACTCTTCAGTTTATAAAGATAGTGAGGTGGATAAGACGTATGGTACAGTATATTATGGGATTGCTATTAAAGGGATGTGTGGTGGTGCAGTAAATGTTATATACCTTTAGGCCACATACAATAGGCCACTCCCTCAACTCTTTGCCCTGAAATGTTGCAAAATATTGCAGAAGATACATTACAAATGTGACACTCCAACGTTCCCCATTCTCAACTTGGCTCAACTGCTTTTTGAGTGAGTTCCAGTCTGCCCCCAGTCTTTCAATATATAGATAGCACATGACTTGGAATGATTTTTTCTATATCCTGCATATTTTCCACTTACATTCTTCCTATACCTAGTGAAAAAGCCATAATGCAGGTCTGTGTAGCTTTTTGATGTCTTTTGTGCACAAGATATAACGTTCTGTGACTACTTCAGTACATGCAATTTCATGTGCCTAAATGGTAGTTGCCCATGTAGGAAATCGAACATTTTCTTAGCAACAAGAACATAAACTACTATGCTAAGGGGAAAACAATGCAACTCTGTGTAATACAAATGAATGTGTATATGTGTATTCCATTACAATAGAATTAGAGTATCACCAATAGCCACATTATTCACAGAGACTTGATCATTTTGTTTGCTCAGTTTTTACCACATTAATAGCCCCAGTATATTGTTGAAGGAGTCATTTGGAGACTAACAAGTACTTGCAGTATTAACTGAAATGGATGGCCTATATATATATATATACACCAACATATGCCCTGCTCCCTGGTCTCACCGCTTCTGAGAATTTTCTAGCGCTGCCTGATGGCCGAAAGTCTTCCAGTTCGACTAACCTGGCAATGCTTCATTAGAGAAGCTGAACTCAAAAAATACGAGCCCCCAAGCCATGCTATAAAATGCTCAGCATCGGTGCGACAGGGCAGAGCAGCATGTATATTGATAAGTACAGGGATGTTGCTATGGGAATACAGTCACTATCAGGCCCTAGAATCTCAAAGACCTCTGTAAAACATAAAAAGACGCCACTAGAATAGATAGAACATGGTAAGGGAATGCATATTTTGTATTGAGCCAAGTTAAGTAGGATATACTGTACAGTGAATATACTGTATTTTTTATTCCATAGATAAGCCTAAAAAGGCCCAATTGTACCAACTTCAACTCTTTGCATTATCCAATAGATACAATTTTACTTATTCCTGCACAGTTTGAATTTTTTTCTCTAGCCCCCACCATTCCTGAGCAATCAGTAAAGTTATTTTTAGCACCCAATATGCTAATTATGCTCCCTACTGTCAGGTGAACAGTCCTGAGCTGGAGTAGATAAACAATAACCGCCCACCTGACCGTAGAGAGCATGTTGGGGGGCTAAAGAAAAAAAGATAAACTGTGCCAGAATCAGTGGAGCCATGCCTATCAAAGGATGCAAAGGGTTGGAGTTGATGAAAGATGTGGCGGTAGTGAAATATCCTCTTTATTGACTGAATACTAGTTATGCAAAGCTCATACTATACACTGATATTTTCCCCCTTTGCCTCAGTCACTTGCATTTGTCCTATAAATTTATAGGGGATATTCTTTCCTTAGCTTACGTTAAAACCAGAGTTGAGCTATAGGACCTCACTGTTATTACCGCAAATACAGACTTGGAAAGGAAGACTGGATCTTGTTCAAAAGAGGCATTAGATTTAAAAGGTTGAAGCGAAGCCGGGATAAGTAGAGACAGCAATACACTTAACTTGTCAGCTGGGCATCGCTGACATTTTAATTTGGTAAGGCTTGCTGCTAGGCTTATATTCAGGGTCAACTACTTTAAGAAAATACTGCCCGCTGATCAATAAATCATGATGAGCTCCAATAATTATTCTTCACTTGGTATTTTCTTCATTTTTTTTTTGTATTATATGACTTTAATATTTCAGATTCCAAGGGCAATGAGTAGAGACGGGAGAGGTAGAAATTTCCCAGAATAATCCATCATAAGAATAGAATTGCTTACTCTGAGGATAACTCAAGAACTTATATTTACTAGGGCTTTTATTCTTCATCTTCTCTTTCTCCTATTTCTTCTTCTTCTACTTATTGTAAATCATAGGAATGGAAACTGTACTTATTATCTCCTGTTCGACATAGTATAGTATAGATGACCAGTTCAGCAGGGGCCACACGGTGCCTTAGGCACTCGGGCTTGGTTCAGTTGGAACCTTAGCACCCTTAGCTTCGTTGATGCCTTGAGCCACTTCCAAAAATGATTGCCCCTTTTGGGATATACTGTAGGTCATAGTTATGTTCTAGAAATAGCCTATAAATATATGGACATCCAATCTATCGGGACAAGGTACTTTGATTTTATGAATACATTTCTAGAAATGAGACTGTTTTGCATAATATGCAGTGCAGCACCTCTAAAAGACTACCTTTTTAAGAAGACCATCTCTTTTTGGGCCAGATTTCAGTTCAATCATTTGTTGTTCATGCTGGATCCTGGGGCTTGTTCTGGAACTAGTCCCTGGCGCATTTGACCACTGAGGCCAATCAGTGGCCTAAGTGGCTTAAGGAAAGAGCACAGGATACCACAGGTGACATATGTAAGTGACCTGGTTCCTTTCCTTAGACCTCTGAGGCCAATCACATGAGGTGGGGACTCCTGCCAAAAGAAGCATTATGGCGCCACTGGAATGGACAAGCTGGGTGAGAAACTGGAGCAGCAGGAATAGGTGAGTGTGGGATTTTGTTTTTTTTTACCAGCCTCCTTGTGGAAGATTGTATATCCTGGACAGTCTCCTCCTAGGAGATCAATTTTCAATATTCCTATTCGGGAATGCCCCTTTGCCCATAAACTGCCTACTTTGTGCTTAATTTTGCCCAAACTCTGCCTCTGAAGTTGGTCATTACCCGTCCCCTGTTGATTTCTCAGGATCATTGGAACAGATGCTATTCCGGCTTTCTTGTTTTTTGTCAGTGCCGGTAAACAAAGAATGGGGAGGGGCCAGTGGAACAGTGAATCAGTGCTGCCATGGCAACATCACTCTGTAGGCATATGTATCATGGTACCAATACTCTGACACAGAGAGACTGGAAAGAGCTCCTCCTAATATGTAAGGGAGGGTGAAAAGCCAAGTCATAAACCTGCAATGGAGTATTGGGACCCATCAATGTGTCAGCACTTCTGGGAAGGCTCTCTAGCGATCAGTGGACCCCCACCATTTGCTGGGCACCATGTCGGGTGCTGACACAAGTCTCAGTGGAATGTCTGGCTAGGTCACCACTGTGAAGCCATGGAAAACCTTGTGACCCTAGGAGTCTAATTTATGAAAATATATCCAGTTTGACCAAATTTTCTTAGTACGGTAGGTTGTTTTCATGGAAAGCAGGAAATATCCCAATGCTGGTCAGTATTTAAACTCATTAATAGAATATAACTAATATACAATTTAAGAAGCTTCACTAATGAGATGTTTTTACATGTTATTAGTATTTGCCATCCTTGATTAATGACTCAGAAGATAAGCAGCGAGCAGCTCATCCATAAGAAGCAAAGAACAAGCAAATCATTAAAGGCAATAAAAAACACCAATTACATCCAATTACTTTTGATACTTACGTCCTTTAGAGATATGCTAGCCATAGATGAAATATTTGTGCAATCTACTGTACATCCATCTATTACTACCAGAAGATAGTGAAAAACTAAGCTACAATAACCTGACACTGGTTTTTCGCCTTATAATAGATACACCACAAAAAATAGAACTTCTGAAACCTAATTAAGAAGATTATTTATGAAAACTGGTAGAGTGGAATCATTTCCCATAGACATTACTCAGGTCTCCTTGTAAATTCCCACGTGTACCATAAAAGCTTTGAACTTTTTTTTACGTGCCACAGTAAGGTAATGAATCCATGCTTGAGTAGTAGGCCTTGTCATTATTGTAGTCCAAAGCCACCAACACTTGTAGACTATTAGTAGATCGCACCATTTTCAGAGGAATTTGAAGGAGCTTGAAGCATTCCTGGTAACAAGGCCTATCTGAGATTATGTGAACCCTCCCCGGAATGTCTAAGGAATAGCTATGCATACCAGCCCAATAGATGCCAAAAGTATACCCTTTTGGCATCCATCAGGTGAATAGAGCCTTATGGATACTTTTCCAGTATTCGCTATTAGCTTTCATGGTACATACTACAAGCATGAACATAGCCTTAATGACCAAAAGGTTGGGTTATTGGATCCATATAGATTTTCTGTGTGTCAGAGCTATATTGGCTAGGTTGTATGACCAGAAAGTTAAGATATTGGATCCATTTTGATTTTCTGCATGCCAGAGCTATATTGGCTACGTTGTATGGTACCATTTTTAGAACACTTAAGGTCATCTACTGTTTTCTTTTTTAAAGGGTTTATCCCATTTCTAGTATTGAAGGACTATTGTTAGAATAGGCCATCTGTATTAAATCTGCAGGGGTCCAACACCCAACACCATTGCAGATCACCTCTACCGAGAAAGGATAGGCCATCAAGCACAGGATAGCCCATACTAGAAAATGGATAACCCCTTTAGATTAACCAAATCTCAATGTGTATCTACTTTGACTAGATACAATGCAAATTCAAGACATTTTAGTATATGTAGATTTAGAATTTAGTATTGATAGCAACTACTTAAAAATATTATTATTGCAATATATTTTAACAGTCGTTGTATTATCTTTTATATCCTGTTTATGTGGCCCCTCCAATTGTTGGCAGCTGCAGATTGAGTTATAGTGGTACCAATGATGGCACAATGTGAAGCTGCAACTTAAAAACTGAGTCAAAACCATGTCAGTTGTATTTAGAGCTAGGATAAAAGTCATACACTGTCTACCAATAAGTATTTGGACACCTGGGGTAGAATAGAAAAACAACATTTATTCATATACAATAGTTGGTAGAACCCAGCAGATGCTTCCTTACGGATGTATTGATCGACACAATACTCCCTGTTGAAACTCCTGGTGTATGTGAGCCCTCGGTTGGGTGCGGTTTCTCTGGCCAGCACTCGTCGGTCTCAGTTTCGGGGATCTGCCGACTCGGGGCACGTTCCGACAATCACTGTTCACCTTCCACTTCATAATCGCATAGGCCACTGTCGATTTTGGGTAATTCAGTTCGCTTGCTACAGTATGTCCCGGATCGACCATTTCTGTGGTACCCGACAATTACCCCTTTCTCGAAATGGTTCAACTCTGCACTTCATGGCATTTGCATGTGACTAATGCCAATGCTGTTTCCTACACAATATTTAATGACAGAAGGTGTGACACCGCAGATATCTTCATATTTGTATGGGTGTCCAAATACATATTGATAGACAGTGTATTATTTAGTCACATCTTCAAGGCTCTTTCACTCTTTGAACTCCTTAAAGACAAAGCTGCTTTGGGCCTTAAGGGAGTCAACTTTTTTGTTCAGAAAGTAATGACCTTTTTATTTTCTATTGTCATAGCTTTATTAAGGGCTTGTTTCTTGCATGACAAGTTGTAATTTAAAACGCCACCAGTGTAAAGATAAATGTAGTATATTGAATAACTTTTATTAATTGTTTCTGGGGTGAACTGGGGAAAAACATAAAAAACATTGTTTTTTTATGTTTCAATGTTGCACCATTTTTCATGAGTCATAGATAACGTATTAACTTTATTCTGCAGGTCAATAAAGTTGCAGTGATTCTAAATTTTTATAGTCACTATGGTTTACCGCTTTTGCACAATAAAATTACTTGGTGTCACTACATCACAAGGCCCAAACCATATTTATTTTCCTTTGATGGAACTGTATAAGGACTTGGTTTTTGCAGGATGTGCTGTAGTTTTTTTATTGGTGCTATTTTGGGGGACCTATAGGATGAACAAAAAGATCAGTTCTTGCATTGTTTTTTAACTTAATGATACTTGATATTTACAGGTCATTTTGTTTGTGGTTATGGCATTTTTTTATATTTTGGATCCATTTTTTATTAGTTTTATTTTTATGTGTTTAAAATGTCAATTAAACTTTTTTTTATTTTTATACATTTTATTTAATCTCACTAAGAAGCTTGGTCATGCAGTTGCTTGATCGCTTATATAATGCACTATAATATTGTACTGCAGTGTATTATACCTGTAAGTGTAATGCTGATAGGCATCTTATTACCTAATAATAGGTATACAAGTATGGCAGACCTGGGGACATTTATTAGGCCAGAAGCAGCCACGACAATTCATTAACCCCATGAAATTGTACTGGTAATGCTGATTGGGGTGACAATCTCTCTAGCTAACCCCTTAGATGCCATGTTCACTATGTCCACCCGCATTTAAGGGGTTAAACAGCTGGGATCAACGATATCAGACTTTTGGCTCAGCACCATCTAATCAATTTAAAAGTGTCTCACACTATACAAAAGATTGGCGACCTCTGCTCTACAGGTTCCCAATAGAAATCAATACAGCTGGCAGCCTGGGATATGACTGCATTGAAACCAAGAAATTAAGGTTTTAACAAGCAAGTGTAGCTGTGGTACTTATTACATTGTGAGACATATACCCTGAACACAGTGGCATAACTACCAGCTGCCACAGGGCCCGGAACATTAGAGGGCGTGGCAGGACCCTGATTTTTTTTTTTTTTTAATAGGCCGTTACCCCTTGGAGTAACTCCAGCGGGTAACAGGCCCTATTTACTTACCGATCCCCACTACTGCTCTCGGCCACCTACTCTTCCCCTTCAGAGGCAGCTGTGATCAGGAGCGGGGATTGGTAAGTAATAATGTGTGCGAACCCTACAAACACTGCTATTATACTTGGGGGTCTTTTCAGACCCCCAAGTGTAATGATCATAGGTCCAGGGGAGATGACAGAACATAAAAAACGTTATTACTTATCTTTCCTGCATTCCGGCAGTCTGTGGGCCTGTTGATGATGTCCCATACGTCACATGGGCCAGGCCTGCGTCATTATGTGTCGCAATGCAACTCTGGCACATTGTTTTTTGTTTATATCCTCCTCTGGGTCTTTGATCATTATATTCTGTTGTTCTGAGTGTGCAGGGGCCACTATGGGGCATAATAGTGTGTGCTGGAACCACTATGAGGCATAATAACATGTGCAGGAATGTGGTTTGTGCAGGGGGGAATGTCGGTTGGGGTCGGTTGGGGTCGGTTGGGGTCGGGGGGGGGGGGCAATGTCAAATATCCACCTTGGGGCCAAGCCATCCTAGTTATGCCACTGCTGAACAGATTTTTTTTTTTGCAACTGGTATTTAAGAAAAAAAACAGCTTTTTATATTTCCAATGAAGTATTTGGTTACCCGGTGTGAGATTAAAAAGAAATTAGGGTTCAAACTTGGTTGATCATATATTTATTTATTTATTTTTACTTAAAAAAACTCATGTTTTCCCATTCTGTCCCCACAGCAAACATTCTGACGGTGATCATCTTGTCTCAGCTGGTGGCCAGACGACAGAAGTCCTCTTACAACTATCTCTTGGCCTTGGCTGCAGCAGACATCATGGTACTATTCTTCATCGTCTTTGTAGACTTTCTCCTAGAGGACTTTATCCTTAACAAGCAGATGCCTCAGATACTGAATAAGGTGATTGAAGTCCTGGAGTTTTCTTCCATACATACATCTATTTGGATTACAGTCCCATTAACCATTGATAGATATATAGCAGTTTGCCATCCTCTGAAATATCATACTGTTTCCTTCCCAGCTCGTACAAGGAAAGTCATAGTAAGTGTATACATCACTTGCTTTTTGACTAGCATTCCATACTACTGGTGGCCAAACCTGTGGACTGAGGATTACACAAGTACCTCTCTACATCACATCCTTATCTGGATACATTGTTTCACTGTCTACTTGGTTCCATGTTCCATTTTCTTTGTTCTAAATTCCATCATTGTCTACAAACTCCGTAGGAAAAGCAATTTTCGACTTCGAGGATACTCCACGGGAAAAACCACTGCTATTTTGTTTACAATAACGTCCATCTTTGCCATCCTTTGGGCACCCCGAATAATTATGATACTTTACCATCTCTATGTATCTCCTATAGACAATAGTTGGCTGGTGCACATAGTAACTGATATTGCCAATATGTTAGCACTCCTAAACACTGCTATTAATTTCTTCCTCTATTGCTTTATAAGTAAAAGATTTCGCACAATGGCCGCTGGGACACTTAAGGCATTTTTCAAGTGCCAGAAACAACCGGTTCAATTTTATACCAATTATAACTTTTCCATAACCAGTAGCCCTTGGATTTCTCCTGCCAATTCTCACTGTATAAAAATGTTCGTGTATCAGTACGACAAGAATGGTAAACCAGTGAAAATCTCGCCATGATGTATTGGTGGTTTAAGGATACAGTTGATTGAAAAATCTTGTTACAATTGATTTTTTTTTGCACTCTAGTGTGCAGGCGCTTTCCAAAGGCCATATCATTTGACGTCACCGGTGACGGAGAGTGACGGCTGAAGTGATCTTGAGATCCGGGATGAGGCTAAGGGCACTAAGTCGAATGTATGTTGAAGCCCAGTATTGCTCCAGTAGATAATGTAACAGGAGTTTGATGGCTTCTTTTTACTTGCTGGATTATTTAGATATATGCCATTTACATGCAGTAGTGCAATACAACGTTCTCGAGACTTCTCGTAAAGACACTCGATGGTGCTTAGTTTAACCAATAAATCCGTAGAGTTAACAGCTACTGTTATTTAGTCTATATCACCAGGTGAATATTTGAGATCTGAAATATTAGTTAGCTATGTGACCTTGCGTTTTACAAGATGTTACACTAATATAGCAACTAGAACATACACTGTTAACCCAACTGGAGTGTTTGTATAGAATAATTAATGTTTTAGTATATTGCTTTCTTGCGGCTTTTTGATATGTCAGATGTAACGGTGTGTTTTGTGTATGCCTTGACCTGCTACTTATGCTGTACAATACCTAATGTAAGCTACGTGTGCATACAACCTGCGGAAAATATTCAGCAGTTCAGTCATCTGTACATTTTATCGACTTGAATTATTCATGAAGGTATTATTTAAAACGGGGGGGAAAAAGGACATTTATTTCTGTGCAATCCATTAATGTTACTGCACTTTTCATTACTTCCTCTGGTGCATACACAGTACAATTTCGGCTGGTGGTTAAACATGCCTTAGTAAGGTCAAAATCAATCTCTTTCTCTTTAATAGTGATTGCAAAAATACAAGCACAATGAGCAAAAACAACATTCTCCACCGAGAACAATCTGCAATATCTATCCTAGGTGTATGCCTCTGATTTTTTTACCATCCATTAAGTTAAAGCATAGGGGTTGACTATAATCTTAACCCCTAAAATGGACCAGCCACCAGGACTTTGTACGGTTCTTTGCAAGTCAGGTTTAATATGCGCACATTACATTTGTTTCAATAACACATTTGACATATCGTAGTCTTTTTTTTTATTCTTATCCATGTACGTTGATAATGGCTTTTTATCTAAGGCTGATGAAATGTACATAGAGTCATTTTCTCTGGAGTAAAAAAATGTAACCATGGGCCACTGGTGCCCAACCAGGGTTTTGTGGAGCCCTGATGTTTGCAAGGGCTGGACAGAGCCGCTTCCGGGAAGACAAGAGTTGTTTCTTTTACTATATGGATTTTGGTAGTTATGGGGATTCCTCAGGAGAGTGAGCTCTTTCCAGGGTTCCCCATATTAAAAAGGTTGGGAATTACTGCCTTACCTTATAGCTATATTATAGGCCTTATTTTTTTTACTCTAGGCCTTACCTTATGTGTCTATAGGTCTTACCATGTAGGCCTTACATTATAGTACAGGCATACTTTGCCTTATCCTTTATTTTACATTTTTATGATTACATTTCATTTTTCACCTTTGGTCCTTACCATCCGCATGTTTTAACTTGGGAATGGTTTTTGGACAACACCTGTAACGCAGCACAATTTGCTTCCTTTACGCCATCCCTGTTCTAACACAGATGTAGTTCTGTATATTCTTAATCTTTTGACAGCTTTAGTTACAGTATGTGTGTGTCTACTATAAAGAGAAAAGCGGTATTGTACGTGTAAATGGTTATTCCTACTTGCTTCATAGCTTTAGTAAATTTTACGTGCTGCAAACCAAAATAGTGAAATGCACTTTGAAAAACTATAGTTACAAAGCCACTAATATCGTATTTGTTGTGGGTGTAAACTTTAACAATACTTAAAGTGACTGTCCAGTCAGGGGTTAAATGTGATATATAAGGCAGTGTCTATAGGTGATGATTACGTGCTATTTATTATTATTTTTTTTTCCACTCCATTACAGCAGAGCTGTGATCTGTGACTACAGCTTATATCTAGTGCCCAGCAGTAGTCTGAGGCACGCCCACTCTCTCATGATTGGTTCTGCTCCTCTCTGCCTCCACACTGCAGCTCTGCCTTCTCAGATTGGCTGATGTGTGCAAACACAAGCCCCTCACAAGCTCAGCAGTGCACAAAGAGCAGATTACCATTACAGCAAGGGTAGAATGATTGTAATTAAAGGGATTTCCCATCTCAGAGTTTCACTTGCTCTCCTGTCTCTTCTCCCTTCCATTTCCTTAATTCAATGACAAGTTGGTGGGTAGGCTTCCCTTTTGTGATATACAGGTCAAGCCAGCGCTGTGCTCCAAAATGAACTGAACAGCTATGTCTGGATTAGCTGTAGAGATAATAGAGGCACTGTTCTAGCCCTTATCACTTACCCAGCCTGACAGATTGCTCCTTTAGCACAGTGCAGAGAATACAGATGGTCGGATCAGGGACTGATCATTGGCCCAAACACTGTAGCTATATAGAAGTGATCTGAAACTGAGGCGGTGAGCTGTAAACATCGAGGTCAGAAAGTCAGCAGTATCTGAAAAACAGAGCAAGATAGATAAAGGCAAACGGAAAGGGAGTCTGTTATCAAAACCCAGCATATCAACCCAACCCTGCAGATAGATAGGATAGGAGGATGGGGACACCTGAAGCATATAGTGTTTTTCCTTTGTGAATAGCTTCTTCTGTTGCTGAGAGATTGAAGTTTTTAAGCGATGAGAGTATTGCTGCTTACCTACTTGAAGCAATGTCAATGCCCTCGCTGCTCCAATGAGCTCATTTGCATATTGAGAAAAACAGCAATATTTTGACAACTGAGGCACCTATTCACAAGGATCTTTTGATTCAGGTCACGAGCTCCAAATCAGGTGGACATCCAGGGGACAGGCATTCAGATAGTGTAGACCTATAAGTACCTAGGTGTGCTCCTCAATAATAAGCTGGACTGGGCCGATCACCTGGAGGTGCTACACAGAAAGGGTCACAGCAGAGTCTACCTGCTCAGGAGGCTGAGGGCCTTTGGAGTCCAGAGGGCAATGTCTTAGGGCCTTTTTCAACTCTGTGTTAACATCAGCCATCTTCTTCGGAGTGACCTGCTGGGGGAATAGTATACCAGCCAGGGATAGATATAAACTTGATAGGCTGATTAGTAGGGCCAGCTCTGTCCTGGGGAGCCCTCTGGACCCAGTGCAGGTGGTGGGTGACAGAAGGATACTGTCTGTGGTGAGCTCCATGCTGGAGAACAACTCCCATCCCGTATATGAGACCGTGATAGCACTGGGCAGTACTATCAGTGACCGACTGCTTCACCCCAAGTGTGAGAAGGAGCGCTATCAGATGTCATTCCTCCCAACTGTGGTCAGGCTGTATAACCAACATCAGGCTAAGCATAGATCACTCCACACAGAGAACTAAATGATCCTGAGTCCTTCTTTTCTTCTTAGTTGCTATGACCCCTGGTATCTTTTCTATCTGCTATGAGCTTGTATGTGTTATTTCTTGTAATATATTACTGTATTACCATGCTGCTGTAACACACTGAATTTTCCATGGTGGGACTATTAAAGGATTCTCTTATTTTACCTTATCTACCTATCTGCTAGGCTGCGTTGCTATACTGGGTTTTGGTTCCAGACTCCCTTAAGCTACAAATTTAAATATACTTGAGATTGGATTAACCCTTTAAGGTTATTAAATCATTATCAAGTAATTGTCACAAATATAGTGAGGGGAATGGCGAGTCACTTTAACAATTTTATATCTATATCATCCACTAGTGGCAGCTGGCATGTACTGTCATCAATGAGGCATGTACTAATCCAGTCCATTAAATGGCTACTATTAACAAGAATAGGTACAATGAAAGTGTATTGACATGAAAAATTGTGAACTGTTGCTTTCTCAGAGTGGCATTGGAATTCTGGCAATAATACATTGTGCAAAAATATACACACCCAGAACGTCACTTGTAACGTCTCATCCATGGATAGCATTGAATGTCAGCAGTGAACAATTTAAGTCACATTTACCCAAAACATGAGTGTAAGTGACCATTGCACCCATGTTAACCCCTTCTTTACTGATGGAATATAAGCTATTAGACAAAATGTTTTATGGGCTGTGTTTATATATGGGAATGTGAATGTTATCTAGATGTAAATACTTATTACATTCAGTGCACTATATCTCTGCACTGCTGATGGATTTTGTAAACCATATAGCCTAGTAATTACAAATGATGTATCTAAACTTTTATTTAATGCTGTATAAAATAGGAATGTAATAAATTAATATATGATGTGCAATTTTACCGAGACGGAATGCAATCTTACAAAACCTTGTTAAGTCTCTTTCTTTCTTCTTACAGATTTCATAGATACATTTTTGTATTGAATATATTTGAGTGTTTTAAACTGATGTTTTCATTTTCAATGATTCTAGCTTGAAGATTTTTCTCCTTAGAGACACTTTTATTAATTTCAGGGAATTTAGGGCTTAAGTATGTTGCCTGTTTTCACTTGTGTGAGCTTAGTAGTATGTCTGGAATTACAATTAAATCTACTTTTTAATAGACATGGAGTACTGGTTGTCTTCCTTATAATTCTCTGGATGGCACTACATAAACTATCAGAAAGTAGTTCATTTGTAAATCATTTTGAGAGTCTCTCCGGCTCTAGAAGTCATAGCATGTCAGTGGATTACACAGGCAGCCCATTGATTTAATTTAGAACTGTGTAATTCCTCATTTATCCTACGGAAGTGCTGTAGGGAAAATAAATGCTGTCGAATACTCACAAAAAAGATGAGTAATGCGAGTCCTGACAGTATAGGGGAAATTTATCAATCTCTCTATGCAAGTTTTTTGGTATAGATTGATGATAATTTGGTGCACATTTGACATAAGGCCTTTTCTTGCACCAAACATGTGCAACAATCTGTTCTGTTTCTTTCTCTCCACATTGTGCAAATTGTGAGACACCTCAGTCTGACATTCTTTAAAACCCATACAAATTTTGTGGTGTGAGTTGTAATAAAAATCTAGACCAGTTCCTAACTGGCATAGGTGTTTATTATGGGGCATGGGAGTATGCTGGGTTTATGAAGAGGATTTAGGCTCTTCCTAAGTCATCCATGCCCTAACCCCCTATTGAGACCTTTTTAAGACTGGCGTATGAAACACAGTCTTCATGAATCTGCTACATTGTGACTTGTTTATTGGTGGAAGACCCTTCTAACAAAAAGAGATTGGCCAAAGTGGACAATATTTTGACTATTGCACTTTTTATATTGGGCTTTAGATTTCTGAACAACAGGTTACACTCTCGTACGGTAAAGAAAACTATTACATTTTACCTTCTACTGACAAACGTCACATTATAGGCAGAAGTTAACAGAACAAAATGTATGGCCTGAGCCTAATTGAGGCTGAGACGAAACAAAAACGCAGCAAAATCTTCCTCAAAGAACACCAAATGCCAATGTGGCCACAGCCGAAGAAAATATTTATTTGTATTGGCTCAAATAGGTCTATGTGACTGAAGGATAATAATATACGCAGAGTTTCTTTGTAGTCTGAGCCATGGAAATACATGGGTTTATAGGGGATAAAAAAAAAAGTAGAATGTGAGTTTTTATACAAAGAGCAAATTTTACTTTTTTTCAATTCTTCATTCAATAGATTTTAGTTTTCTTTTTTCATGTCTTAGCCGACTTAAGCCACATTCTTTTTTCTTTGCATGAGAAGAAACCCACATGGGGCTTTCTTATTAAAAACTGGAGCAGATAGAAATTAATTTTATAGTTATTTAGGGAGAAACAACAATAAACCAGGCAGCATGGTGGCTCAGTGGTTAGCATGGCAGTCTTGCAGAACTGGAGTCCTGAGTTCAAATCCAACCAAGGGCAACATCTGAAAGGAGTTTATATGTTTCCTCCCACACTCCAAAGACATACGGATAGGGGAATGTTCATAAACAGAAAAAAAGCTGTATATTTTTTCTTCATTTCGGATGTGTAACTAAAGTCATAAATCACTGTACACATGTTTTTCCATCACATGACCATGGACTGTATATCACATTATCATGGACTGAATTTTATCCACAGGAAATGAACAAAGAATGAAAGTAAGCAGAGATCTAAAAAACTGTAAGTGTATTGGGAAATTGTAGAACTTTTCATTGCACAAGCAATATCATTTACAGTATTTGCTGGAACTGGACAACCCCTTTAATGTGTATATAAGCCACGAATGGAGGCAGTGGAAGATGTTTTAACATGTAGTATCTCAATGGTTAACACTATTGCCTTGCAGCGGTGGAGTCCTGGGTTCCTGGGATTCCTCCAACACACCAAAGACACGCTGAAAGGAAATTTAGATTGTGAACCCTACTTCAGACAGTGGGTGATGACAATGCCTGTAAAGTGCTGGGGTATACGTTGGTGCTATAGAAATATATAAAATAAATATGTATGCTAGAAAAATGTGAAATGACACATCTCTGGCCCACTGCCCGACTTGCATTAAAGATTTGCCAATTGGCTGGAATCAAGAGAATAGGGATGCTGTAGCCCATCCAATTTACTAGAAACATATCAATTTCTAGTGCACGCAACCTCCTGAGGTGCCCCAGAATTATTAAGTGCCTCCCCTCGCACCACCCAGGGAATTAATTAGGACTAGCATAGGAAAAGCCAGTCTTAGTAAATTCCCCTTCTTTTGAGCAGGGCTCTGTATTGCACAAAGCATTTTTCTTGTTAGAGTCTTTTTTTTTTTTTATTATTAAACCTGCTTTATTATCATAACCTTGTTGTTCATTGATGTCAGAGTCTTGGTAGGGGTCCAAAGGCAAGAATATGTCTCACTGACAGATGGTGACCGTGATTAATCTTTCCTATATGGTTAAATTACAGAAATATCTCTATATGTAATCTCAATGTTTTCTACATTTCCAGTAAAAGTTCAAAAAAAGTATCAAGCAGAAAGAAGGCAACTTTCCAAGTATACCCTGCAATTCAGTGTTTAACCCCTTTGTAAATTCAGGTGCAGTACATTAAGAGCAAGTATTACAATAGTAGAACTCACAATGTGTTAGGTATATAAGCACCAAACATATAATACAACATTCTCAAAGCATCTGAATGCCAAGCAGGTAATAGTAATTTCTTCTACAAAAGGTTCCCCAGTAATGTCATCCATTTATTGATTCCTATTACACCATAGGGACACAACAACTAAACTGGTTGCATGGAAGACACTATCTGTACTCGACAGACGTCACTGACTTGGGATTCCTTAATGGTGTTCTTTCAAAAATATCTTAACAGGCCAAGTTACAAGTCAACATAGGGGTCTTTCTTTGAGATCACCTTCAAATTTCTTGGATCCACAGAACTTGTGATTTTTTGGGATAGTTTATCCTTGAATTTCTTTGCAGGATGTCAGAATAGCCTCCTAAAGCTGCTGTTCTGACTTAGACATAGACCTTTTACCTGAGGACACACCAAAGGTTCTCAATAAAGGTCAGGGGACAATGGTGGCAACACCATGAGTTTTTCTTCCTTTTAGACAGAAACTCTATATACTTTTAAATGGTTATTTTCACACCTACATAGACCCTAAAGGGGGCTAAAAAGATCTCTCCCCATAATTCCAAAACATGATTATTAGAGATGAGTGAACAGTAAAATGTTCGAGGTTCGATATTCGTTTCGAGTAGCCCCTCAATATTCGACTACTCGAATCGAATATCGAACCCTATTATAGTCTATGGGGGGAAAATGCTCGTTTCAGGGGTAGGCAACGTTCAATCAAATTATACCTACCAAGTCCACGAGTGAGGGTCGGGCTGGATCCTCCGAGCAGTCTTCTCCTTGCAGCGTCCCCGCGGCGTCTTCCGGCTCTGAATTCACTCTGCCAGGCATCGGGCTTGGGCAGAGCCAACTGCGCATGCCCGCACTACAAGCGGATATGCGCAGTCGGCTCTGCCCAGGTCCGATGCCTGGCAGAGTGAATGAAGAGCCGGAAGACGTCGCGGGGAAGCTGCACGGAGAAGACTTCTAAAGGTAGGAGAAGAACCAGCGTTGATTGGCCGACTGTATAGCATCGAACTTTTACATTCGAATAGCGAGTGGTACTCGATCGAGTACGAGTATTTCGAATACCGTAGTACCGAGTACTACTCGCTTATCTCTAATGATGATTTGTCCAAAACATGACTATGCTACCAACTTGTTGGGACATGGTGGCCATTCACCAACCATCTACTACTCCATCCATCTGGACCATCCAGGGTTGCATGGCACACATCAGTAAAGAAGATTGTCTAAAAATTAGTCTGCAACCATTTCTGCTTATGAGCACTGTTTAGAAGTGACTGAATAGTAGGTTTATGCACAACTGCAAGCCTCTGGAGGATCCTACACCTTGAGGTTCGTGGGTCTCCAGAGGCACCAACAACTTCAAATACCCATTTGCTTTGTAATGGTATTTTCAGCAGCTTCTCTTAATTTGCTGAATTTATCTGGCAGAGCACGAATCCTTCTGCGCTCTAAATGAGCCACAAATCTCTTCACAGTACGATGATCACACTTAAGTTTTCATGAAATATCTAATGTTTTTATACTTCGTCTAAGGCATTGCACTACTTGGCGCTTTTCTGCAACAGAGAGATCATTTTTTCTTTTCCATATTCCTTTAAAACCTGTGGCCTATTTAATAATGTGGAGCGTCTTTCTTAGGCTGAAGCCCCACCTGTGAAAACGCAGCGTTTTACAGTACAGAGGATGAGATTCTGGCTAAACCCATCTACACATTGCAGAAAAAAATCTGCAACAGAAAGGCTGTGTTTTCACATTGCAGCATGTCAATGATACATGAGATACAATACCATCCATGAGTTTAGTTGAAAAACAAAAAATTACATCTTTATGACACTTAGATCCAATTTGCATAATAATGTGGAACATGTCGGATTGACAAGGTCTTAAATAAACATGGTATGTGTAGATTATTATATGAGCCCCAATATTAGTAACGACAGAATTATCACAACCCTTAGGTAACAACGCGTTATCCACTAAGGTCCTAAATATCAAGCCTTTGTTGCCTATCGAAATCAATCAGCTTAAGATCTTATTTTCATTATACACAATAAAAAAAAAATTTCTCTAAGGCAATTTTTATACATGATGTCCATAGTGTATTACAGGCATCGTGTATGCATGTACACATCCCGGGGACTTGGGGACTTAGCAACATGTACAGCATTCTAATGACATTAACACAAAGAAAAAATAAATCACTGGAGGAGTCGCAGTTCAATTGCACTGTTTTGTAACATTTTAATTCCAGCCCTCCAGGGACGCTCTGTGACTACGGTCCCTGATGTCTTACAGGTTTTGAAAAGCATCTATTCAATGACAGTACATTGTATGCCTTACTCTCGGGTAAGTATCCTTGAGTGATGTGTGACTTGGGAGAAATCAATATTTGATTTAAAGAAATTGTGTAGAATTTGTCTTTGTATTACTAAATTATCCTTGTTATTTCTTCATTTTTGCAGCTTTGTAGGGTTGTCCAACCAGTTTACCCCCCTCTTTGTGAAACAGGTCCTGGAATGGAGGAAGATCTTACGGAAAAAGCTGTCACCGTGTCCACAAGATTGCACTGTGCCCCCAGAGCAAGTACTGCCCAAGATGTTGTCCAATACACCTTCTTACCTTCTGGATTTGGCTGCTTAGAGGCCAGAGTAAGATAATCTGGAATAGAAAGCAATGATGATTCACTGACAGCAATGGTTTATCTTACCCTATACAGCCTACTACTACTACTACTACTACTACTTCCACTACTACTACTACTACTACTACTACTACTTCCACTACTACTACTACTACTATTACTACTTCCACTACTACTACTACTACTACTACTACTACTACTACTACTACTTCCACTACTACTACTACTACTACTACTACTTCCACTACTACTACTACTACTACTACTACTACTACTACTACTACTACTACTATTACTACTACTACTACTTCCACTACTACTACTACTACTACTACTACTACTTCCACTACTACTACTACTACTACTACTACTACTTCCACTACTACTACAAAAACGCTGTTACTTTCCTCTCTCAAGCTCTGGTGCACTCCCCACTACTTTCTTGAATGTCGGTACAGACGTCACATGAACAAGGCCGGTGTTGTGACGCATAATGACGCTGGCCTGACCCACATGACATCTAGGATGTCATCAAATAGGCCCAAAGACTGCCGTGGCAGAGGAGAGGAAAGCAACAGTGTTGTTTATATTCCCTCACCTCTCCTGAACCTCCGATCATCATACTTCAGGGTCTGAAAAGACCCCAAAGTATAATGATAGCAGTTTTTGTTGGGGTTTGTGGGCCCACAGCCTCACTTACCGATCTCCACTCCTGCTCACAGCCACCTCCACTTGAGAAGGAGTGAGGATCGGTAAGTTAATAGGGCCCATTACCTGCTGGGGTTACTCCAGCAGATAACGGCCTATTGAAAAAAAAAAAAAAAAAAAAAAAAGAGCATCAGGGGTCCCGGGCCCTGTGGCGGCTGCTACCACTGTTTCCCTGGTAAATGCTTCACTTACTGAAAATAAAGGCCCACAATTCACTTACTATGATATCTAGATCAGGAGATAAAACAGGATGGTAAAATCCTAGTAATTATCTGTTAAGAAGAGACATCTAAACCTGAAGAAAGCGATTTTCTGATAACAAGCCAAAAGGTCATATTACAAGGAACCACATCAGGACAAGAATCAGTAGACAAGTCGTATCTGGTAATAAAGCCAAAGGGTCAGTGTTCCAAGAGCACATTAAGCGCATTGAATCAGCAGACAAGGATAATTGGGTCACAGACCAAAGTTTGGTTTCCATGAGATTAGTCTGAAGCAGTAGTATACAATGACACAAGTCACAAAGCCAAATAGGAAAATAATAGCAGGCACCTAGCTGAGGAGGAAGGAAGTTTAATAAATAGTCTTCCTGAAAAGTCCAGAGAATTCTGACATTGCAGAAGCATCTCAGGTCACACAGACACCTTAAAGCCACAGTGGCAGATCTGATACTCCTGACACTCTCCAAAATCAATGGAGCGGTGGAACACATTTCAAAATAGCCCAGTTGTGATCAGAAAGTTGCCCCCTATCCTGTGAGGAGATATCTTTTTTGACCAGAATGTTCCTTTAATGTAGAAACTCTAACAACATAATAATTTGGAGAGCATTTAGAATCGGTTATGAGAATTTGAGCAGCTATTTCAGTAGAACAGCATGACTGCACCATTACTTCTTATAAACTCCTGAGGCAGCCATGTGTGATGGTGCATCTGAAGAACTGTCATTGAGAGATAATTGGTCACAGTCTCAGAAGAGTTCTGCTTTCAGGAGACTCTTGATAAATGTATAAATAGAAATATAGAAGAGGTCATTCTAAATGCACAGAATCTCTTTTTATGTCCATTTGTGTCAACTAGCATCTCAAATTTCTGGGACGAACATGGTTTTGAGGAGTGAACTGTGACTTTTGCAACATTGGTATGTATTGGGTATATAAGTATACAGAGGGGACAGAAATACATGGGGCACCACAATGGTATAGTCTGTACTGCAGTGAAGTGCGCCAAATTTGGCTGTAGTCCTGTTGGTTATTGTGTTCCACCAAGGATAAGGATACTATAAAGCAGATTGTTCTCTTCCTCGTGTCCAGTAAAAAGTCTCATAGAAAGGAACAGGGATGTAAATGGGGGCAAAATAAGGAATGTACCCTGGGTACCGGTTGTCAGGTAGGGTGCCAGCAAGTCTCTTTGTCTTGGCTCGTGTATTTAGATACAGGGCTACAAACACTATAGCAAGCTAAATATTTGCTAAGGCTCTGGGGAGAAGCTTGAAAGGCCAAGCAAATCTAATTTGAAGCATAAAAGTCATCTTTATTTTTCAAGTCAATAATGTGGAATAGGGTAAACGTTCCATTAGTGCACATTTTCCAGTCTTACATTTCCCAAGGTTCCTGAAATCACCCATCCTGTTATGATGTTATAAGCAGAAACTGCAGGCCTTCTATACAGTCACATATGCTAACACAGTAGGAACACTGAATGCTAAAGTGCATAGCAAGTCTCACTACACAGATCCAATCTTTCTCCAAAGCCTCACCACAAGAACTGTTTGTAGATTGGCACTCCATGGCCGAGATCATCGTGTAGAACGGCAAGCATCAGGTGTAGAGGATAATAGTACAGTCATGGACACTGGAGCTGTGGAAATGTGTCTCTGGGGGAGGAATCATGCTGGTAGCGTAACATTTTAGCAGATGCCAGAGGAATGTGCTTTATGACAACTCTTGTCCCTTGGTTCCCACTCTGAAGGACTCATAACTGCCTTGTTTTACATGACAGCTATTCATTTGTATCCACTGCATATGATAGAGTACCTAAATCTTCAGCAGTCTGCTACTACTGTATCTCATGTTGCAGCATCCCAGAGCGCTACTGCTTTCATTGTTTGTCTTCTGTGTCTCTGGGTTGTGTTGGTATGTTCCATTCTATATGTTCTTTTGTGTGTCTGGGTTGTGTTGGTATGTTCCATTCTATATGTTCTATATTCTATGTCACTGGTTTGCAGCTTTTCCCTTGTTATTTTTTCCTTTCATTGATCAAACCTTACCCCTGGTTTAGCCATAGCCAATCACAGGCCACTAGGCGGGGTTGTAGGACATTTTTATCTCCTTGATGACCGTTGAGACCTGAGTTTATTGCACGGGTGTCAAAGACAAGGCATGCAGACTGAATCTGGCCCATCACCTTGTGTTATCAAGCCCGGCGCTTGTTTTTGAGCTGAGCCAAAATTACAGCTGCAGCTCAGAAACAGGTAACTAAGCAGCAGCCACTGAGCTTTTGGCTGCTACCAGAGGCATAGGTAGCAGGAAGGGGGACAGAAGGGGCGATAACCCCGGGCCCAGTGAGAAGGTGGGGGTCCACTAATGGTAGATCATAAGATTTACATCTACATCAGCTGCTCAGCGCTACAAATCCAAGACTGGTTCTTCACTCGGCTACTTCTGGCTTCAAAGGACATATTAATCAAGGGAGGGACCAGTCCAGGATGTGAAGAGCTGAGCACATTGTCGGCTTTCACAGCGTTTACTTACCCTGCTCAACCTCACTTGTTACTCGCTGACTGTGGTTGAGCAGAGGAAAGGTCCCTGCAGCTAATTAGAGCAGGACATCTTCATGTGATGCACAACGTGTCGAAACTCCTCCCACTGGTACCTGCCTGTACTCCATGTGGTAAGTCATACTGCAGAAAGCAGCAATAGGTCTTTCTGCTGCTGTGTCCTCCACATCAGGGCCCCTCTAGGCCAGGCTGCAGTTTCAAAAGTGGTCAGTACTCAGTTTAATAGGGTGTATGTGTGTGATCTTGTCCGTATACAGCACACTGTTAAAGAGGACCTTTCATGGTTTGGGGCACAAACATTTCTATATACTGCTGGAAAGCCAACAGTGCGCTGAATTCAGCGCACTATCAGCTTTCCCAATCTGTACCCGGGTAAAGCGCTATCGGTCCCAGTACCGTAGCTCTTTACAGTCAGAAGGGCGTTTCTGACACTCTGTCAGGAATGTCCTTCTGTAAAAGCAGCGCTAATAGTGCTGTACAGTGTGTCCATAAACGAGTATTATCAGGAGGGGAGGGGACATTCTTCCCCGGGCTCAGAGCACAACGCTATTGGTGCTGTTTGTACAAAAGAACATTCCTGACAGAGTGTCAGAAACGCCCTTCTGACTGTGAAGAGCTATGGTACCGGGACCACTAGCTCTTCACCCGGGGCACAGATCGGGAAAGCCGACAGTGCGCTGAATTCAGCGCACTGTCGTCTTTCCAGCAGTATATAGAACTGCTTGTTCCCCAAACCATGAAAAGTCCTCTTTGAAGGAGTTGTTTAGTTCTGAAGATATTTGATACTGAAGACCTCTTCATAGTACTGTCAGTGACCGACTGTGTCACTCCAAGAGTGAGAAGGAACGCTATTGGAGGTCCTTACTCCCAACCGTGGTCAGACTGTATAATCAACATCAGGCTAAGAGGAGATCACTCTGCACAGAGAACTAAATGATCCTGAAGTCTTCTTTTCTTTTTAGTTGCTATCACTCCTAGTATCTTTTCTATCTGCTATTCTGAGTTTGTATGTGTTTTTTCTTGAAATATATTATTGTATTATCCATGCTGCTTTAACACACTGAATTTCCCCATGGTGGGACTATTAAAGGATTATCTTATCTTATCCATAGCTGCGAGAGGAGGACTAGTTGGGGAAGTCTGCCATAGAGCCTGTAACATCCCTGGGCACAATCGTATAACCAAGGCTGGGGGATTGGAGATTGAGAAACTACTACCTCCATTTGGAAAATGCCATTTGTACCTGTTCTAGTTGCTGTAATAAACCTGTTCCCTGTTCAACTGCACTTCTGGTGTCCTGAGTCGTTACTGCATTACTGTCAGGGCCCTTCTGAACACCATTACAATTACAATTACATGTGCCCATAGAAGTCTGCAGACAGGGGAGTAAGATGGGCAGGAGGAACAGAGGACACAGACAAACAGAGGAAGGGGCAAGTAACATCAAGCCTCACCCTGGGATTTTATTTGTGCCACTACTGTTCAGCATTTCTCTATATGGCGCTGCTGCTTCTGAGTGAGTGAGTAAGTGAGTGAGTGAGTGGCAGAAAATCAGGAAGCATCACCTCCATAGTCTCCAACCACCAGCACAGATACAATTTAGAATAAGAAATGGTGTCTACAGATAGGAAAACTACTAAGGAAAAATACTAGTCACATTATAGTAAGAAATAGCTTTATTCCAATCCTCATGTAAACCCATAACAGCTTGACCTGAAAAGTTTGGATATTCTTTAAAGATAGGAACCTCCTTTCATCTCCATTACCAATGTACTTCCTGACTTGCTTCCAATATATATATACAGTATATATATATATATATATATATATATATATATATATATATATATTTGTATCAGAAGTGTTTCACAAAGAAAAGAAGCTGCAATCCGCCCAAGTGAGAAAAAGCTCTGCCATATGAAGAAAAGAATGAAATATGGCTATACAATAAGGAGGACTGCTATATTTCCATTGTCATACATCTTCTGCTCTTGACCTCACCTGACCCTTATAATAAAATATACTTCTACGAGAGTCCATTATATCATGCAATGGTCTGTCTCTACAAAATAGAACATATTAGGCAATACAGTAGATTTGTCCTCCATCCAAGCTGCTGGGTAAAATATATTTTTCCCATGCTGCCACATGCATACATAACTATACTGTTCTTTTCAGAGGTAAATAACGGTTTACTCCAGCCGCAGTAAGAGGAGGACAATAGAAATGTGGATTTATGTGCAAAATCACTACTGTATCTCATTTCTACATTACACTGAGCCTACGGGGAAGATGAGAGGTAAGCAATCTGCAGTCCTCCATCTGTTCTCTAATAAATCAATCATAATGTTAGTGCTGCTTGTGTCCCTCCAGTGTATTCTCTCTTAACAATGATATCTTACTGGATTCAGGATATGCTAGGGGTCTTACAAGACAAATAAAATATATGTAATATGTAACCATTTAACCCCTTACTGAACTCAAATGCCCTTCCAGGGTGGAGGTACAGAGTACAGGCTGCAGTAGAGAATGCGCAGAGGTCGGTACTAGAAAATAACAGGTAGAAGCCACAAAAGGCAATTTTTTTTTACTATATACATATACATTTATGTCCCCACCACTTGTGACTGACTTATACCCCTCAGCCTGTAAATGGTGCCATCATTTCATATAGAGCCCTAGAATCATACATAGAAAGAGGACTCCTAATTCATCTCTCCATGAGCCTTGGACCTATTTAACCTTGAACCTACTTGGGCAGTAAAGCCATTCATTCATCTCTATTAATTCAATATAGAGTCACTGTTTATAAAGACGAAGGATTACTTTACATAACTATAATCCCTGCAATATAATTTCTCAGTTTCCACATATCTAAAGAGTACATTTGTGATATTACATTTGGTTCTATTATCAGAACCCATTCAGTGTGTTATTAAAGGGAATGTCACCAGGAAGCTCACTATTACACTGGCCACATTGCATTGTAGGGGACATTATACTGATCACCATTATACTTTTAGATATTCCAATGGATGCACCATTTCCTTAAACAGTGGTATTTATAAATATGCAAATAATACTCAAGTGCAATGGGGGTGTGCCAGAACCTTTGTACTGCAAACCAGACTACAAGTACCATCTGCCACGCCCCCACTGCACTTGAGCCACATTTGCATAATTCTAAAAACAAGAAGAAATGTTGCATTTATTAGACTATATAATGCTGGTGCTCAGCATAATGCCGCCAACAATGGCCTATGTCTGGATCGACTGGTCCCTGGTCCTGTCACTCAAAGAAAATTGGCATAACAGAGCAGTGTGGGGTATGAGGGTAAGTTCACACAGATTTTTTTGGTCAGGGTTTTGGCATTGTCAAAACCGGACTGGAAAACACGTGAGGAGTTTCCTGAGGCGTTTTTTGCCATTTGAAGCGTTTCCTGAAGCGTTTTTTGAGGCATTTTTCGCCAAAACCCCGACCAAAAACTAAGTGTGAACTTAGCCTAAGGGTGCGTTCACACAATGTAAAGTGCCGCGTGATGTGGCACGTATACGGCGTGTGAGAGTTTGCGCACCGTATACGCTCTCATTGATCTCAATGGGAGTTAGGATCATATACACCGCGTTATTTTGCGGCCGTGACAAAATCACGGCCGCAAAATAACACGGCGCATACGAAATCAATGGCAGCGTATACGGCGCGCAAACTCTCACACGCCGTATACGTGCCAGATCACGCGGCACGTTACATCGTGTGAACGCGCCCTAACAGTCTGGAGCAACAAAGCCACCCCCATAGTGAAAAATAAATGAATATCTCAGCAGTGGAGGCCTGTATATTCATGGAGGAAAAGCTGTGACATTCAGGTGAGCCTGACCTATCTAACTGTGCTGCTGGTAACAGACTCCCTTTAAATAATGGGAGCACTATGGGGAGGGGATGCAGATACTTTTTTATAATGTACATGATTGTTTGCTTGTTGAAAAATTATTATGAAAAATTAGTTTTCAACACTAAAATATTGCCAAGTATAAAAGAACAGTTCGTACCTCTGGGATTTCCACACTGATAATAGATGCTGAGCCACTAGGAGATAAATATCTATTAAGTGTACCTCAGTTGTACTTGTGGGAAATGCAATCACAAGTGATGCCGTGAACCTGCCATTCTATAGAGATGATTTATGCCTTATCTATGCAGTCAGTATTTGTCTGCGCCACTGTTCTATATAAAATGACTGTACGTACTTGAGTTGCCTGCAAAGCGTTTGTAGTGAATTACATTGCTAGTCGTACCACGAGGCTCTGCAATCGATACAGAATTCATGCTCTTTCGTTGGTTAAATAAATGGCTTGCAGACAGGCTGTATGGAGGCTGCATCAGAACAAAGCCCCAACTGCACATTTTTTATTGTATCAGGTTATAAAGAACAGTCTGGGTATAGGGAGCGGCACGAGAGGGAAGCAGCAGATGCCTCTATTAAAAAGACGTATCACCACATCTGCTTTGGGGGCCTTTTTAGGTGGATGTTGGCCCATACTATCGTTTTTTATCGTTTCTAGAATACCTTTGTTTTTGGCTGAGGATACAAAGTGTCTTTTTATATTTCGACAATATTGAGGCATGCATCTTTTATAACCGCTTTATGGCTGTAGTTTAAGGCTTTGAATATTAGATTGCTCAGTAAATAGAAATCCTAAAAAAAGAGGAGCCAACAGAAGGTTCATAATTTTAGGTAGAATTGAATCCATCCTGCAGTGACTGTGAGAAGAAATCATGTGCATGCGTCAATGTCATACCCTATGATCCACCCATCCAGTACATCGCACTCTTGTGCACCAGGGAGTTTGTAAGGACCCATACCTGTCTGCTTCTTGAAGGTTCACATTGGCTCAGGATACCCACTTCAGTATCTTTTATTGCTCCCTCTCAGTTGTCAGGGCACATGCTGTCTTCCATAGATTTAACCGGTTAAGGACCGGGCCCAAAAGTATGTTAAAGACCAGGCCTTTTTTTCAAAACTGACATGTGTCACTTTAAATAGCAATAACTTTGAGACGCTTTAACATAGACAAGTGATTCTGAGATTGTTTTTTCGTAACACATTGTACTTCATGTCAATAGTAAATTTTGGTCGGTATGTTATGTCTTTGATTATTAAAAAATATGAAATTTGGCAAAAATTTCGAAAAAAATGCAGTTTTCAAACTTTGAAATTGCAAGTCTTCCAAATAGAAAGTCATACCAACCAAATTTTTTCATAAATCTAATTAACCATGTCTTTCATTTATGTTGCAATCAAATTTTAATCACTCTTTAAATTTTTTCAGATATTATAAGGCTTACAAGTCAAGCAGTAATTTTCCAAATTTTCAAGAATATTTCCAAAACACAATTTTCAAGGGACCAGTTCAGTTCAGAAGGGAACTTGAAAGGCCTCTGTAATAAAACCCCCCATAAGTCACCCCATTCTAAAAACTGCACTCCTGAAAGAATCCAAAACAGCAGGTAGAAAGTTTTTTAACCCTTTCAGCATTTCACAGCAATTAAAACAAAATGGAGGTCAAATTTACATTTTTCAATTTCTATCACTAATATATTCATTTAGCCCTAGAATTTACACATTTACTAAGGGTTAAAAGTGGAAATGCACCCCACATTTTGTTGCACAATTTCTTCCGAACACGACAATACCACATATGTGCTGTTACCCTAATGTACGGGCACACGGTCGCTCTCAGAACGGATGGAGCGCTAATTGGATTTTGTAGGCCAGATTTTGATAAAATAGTTTACAGGCACCATGTCCCATTTGCAGAGCTCCCAAGGTGCCAAAATAGTGGAAACCCCCAAAATGTGACCCCATTTTGGAAACTAGACCCTTCAAGGAATTTATCAAGGGGTATAGTGAGCTCTTTGACCCTACAGGTGTCTCACAGATTTTTTTACCATTGAGACGTGAAAATGAAAAATTACTTTTTTCGTAATAAAATGTTACTGTAGCCCCAAATTTTTCATCTTTACAAGGGGTTAAAGGAGAAACTGCACCCCATATTTTGTTACACAATTTCTCCCGAACACGACAATACCACATATGTGCTGTTACCCTAATGTACGGGCACACGGTCGCTCTCAGAACAGATGGAGCGCTAATTGGATTTTGTAGGCCAGATTTTGATAAAATAGTTTGCAGGCACCATGTCCCATTTGCAGAGCTCCCAAGGTGCCAAAATAGTGGAAACCCCCAAAATGTGACCCCATTTTGGAAACTAGACCCTTCAAGGAATTTATCAAGGGGTATAGTGAGCTCTTTGACCCTACAGGTGTCTCACAGATTTTTTTACCATTGAGACGTGAAAATGAAAAATTACTTTTTTCGTAATAAAATGTTACTGTAGCCCCAAATTTTTCATCTTTACAAGGGGTTAAAGGAGAAACTGCACCCCATATTTTGTTACACAATTTCTCCCGAACACGACAATACCACATATGTGCTGTTACCCTAATGTACGGGCACACGGTCGCTCTCAGAACAGTTGGAGCGCTAATTGGATTTTGTAGGCCAGATTTTGATAAAATAGTTTGCAGGCACCATGTCCCATTTGCAGAGCTCCCAAGGTGCCAAAATAGTGGAAACCCCCAAAATGTGACCCCATTTTGGAAACTAGACCCTTCAAGGAATTTATCAAGGGGTATAGTGAGCACTTTGACCCTACAGGAGTTTCACAGAATTGGCCCAGCAAATTGGAAAATTACATTTTTTGCTATAAAATGTTGCTTTAACCCAAAATTTTGCATTTCCACAAGGGGTTAAAGGAGAAAATGCACCCCACAATTTGTTACGCATTTTCCCCCAACTACAGAAATGCCCCACATGTGGCTGTAAAGTGATGTATGGGTACACTGTAAGGTCCAGAGCAGAAAGAGCGCTGTTGGGATTTTGGCGGGCAAATTTAGCTGGAATATCTTTCAGGCACCATGTTGCATTTGGAGAGCCCTTGAAGTGCCAGAACAGTAGAAACATCCCCAAAATGACCCCATTTTGGAAACTAGACCCCTCAAGGAATTTATCAAGGGGTATAGTGAGCACTTTGACCCTACAGGAGTTTCACAGAATTGGCCCAGCAAATTGGAAAATGACATTTTTTGCTATAAAATGTTGTTTTAACCCCAAATTTTGCATTTCCACAAGGGGTTAAAGGAGAAATTGCACCCCAAATTTTGTTACCCAATTCATCCCGAACGTGACAATACCCCATATGTGCTGGTAATCTAATGTACGAACGGATGGAGCGCTAATTGGATTTTGTAGGCCAGATTTTGCTAGAATAGTTTGCAGGCATCATGTCCCTTTTGCAGAGCCCCCAAAGTGCCAAAACAGTGGAAACCCCCAAAATATCACCCCATTTTGGAAACTAGACCCTTCAAGGAATTTATCAAGGGGTATATTGAGCACTTTGACCCTACAGTTGTTTCACAGAATTGGCCCAGCAAATGGGAAAATGACATTTTTTGCTATAAAATGTTGCTTTACCCCAAATTTTGCATTTCCACAAGGGGTTAAAGGAGAAATTGCACCCCACATTTTGTTACCCAATTTCTCCCGAACGTGACAATACCCCATATGTGCTGGTACCCGAATGTACGGGCACACGGTCGCTCTCAGAACGGATGGAGCGCTAATTGGATTTTGTAGGCCAGATTTTGCTAGAATAGTTTGCAGGCATTCAATAAGTGCTTTAGCATCTTCTTAGAGTATCCAGATTTTTTGTGAAATGTTGAAAAAGATGCAAAAAATGTAATTAGTATTTTTGTTCCCCAATGTATTCATCTAGGGGTATAATTTAGGGAATTTAGAGTTTATAACAATAGGAATTTGCAGGTTTATGCAAAAAATGTAATTAGTATTTTTGTTCCCCAATGTATTCATCTAGGGGTATAATTTAGGGAATTTAGAGTTTATAACAATAGGAATTTGCAGGTTTATGCAAAAAATGGGGCTTGGTGGCAACCACAAAATTAGAAGTGGAATATTTTCTGGGGAAGAGCTCTAATAATGAACAACAGTGTGGTATCTCTCAAAACAAGAAATACACAGGCCTGGTTGTGAGGGGCATGAGGGACAAAAGTAACGGGTATCTCTGCGTCGCCCATTTTTGGCGCAGACACGGCATTTTTTTTGCACGTTAGCTCGTGTTGTTGTGGAGGGAATTAGACTGATAAAATGCCTTTCAGTTAGTCGTTTGACATTTTCAGACTGGGGGTTCTCTATGGGGTCCTGAGGGTCAAAAAGGAGGTTGTGAATTATTTTTTCCTGGAAATCCAGATATTTGTCGGTGCCTCCCTTCTTTTTATAAAGTAAAAAGGCATTGTGAATTCCAATTTGTATTAGGTAGATGGCCACTTTTTTGTACCAGGTTTTGGTTTTCCTTTTTATCAAATAGGGCTGTAAGATTTGATCACTTAAATCCACCCCCCCCATGTGTTTGTTATACTCGGACACACTTATTGGCTTATGCTTGTCTGCTGTTGCCCCTCTTTCCCTCACTGCCACTGTTCCTGTGGGGTGTATTGTGCTCAACACATATACATCTCTCCTATCTCTGTATTTCACCGCCAACAGCTCCTCACAAGAATAAGAACAGGACTCCCCCTTTTGTATGCCCTTCCCCACTAGCTGCTGCGGAAAACCAATTCGGTTTTTGCGCATGGTTCCACATGCTCCTGTGTTTGCACAATGCAAGTGTCTAAATAGGGCCACACCTGAATAAAAGTTGTCACAATACAAGTGGTACCCTTTGTGTAGCAGGGGCTGCATTATCTCCACCACTATTTTACTACTGATGGGAAAATTTGGGGGGCATCCTGGGGAATTAATTTTTTTATCTCGTCCCTCATATATTCTGAAGGCGGCGGTGTAGCCAGAACTGCTTTCGCAAAGCTTATATAGCTTTATGCCATATCTTGCCCGTTTGGAAGGGAGATATTGGCGAAAGCTCAGTCTGCCGTGAAAACTAAGGAGGGATTCGTCCACACTGACGTTTTGCTCTGGGGTGTAATGTTGTAAAAAGGAGTGGTTCAAATAATTTATGAGGGGTCTCAGTTTGAATAACCGATCACGGTTTGGATCATCACTTGGGGGGGCCTGTGAATTATCACTGAAGTGAAGGAACCTCATTATTCGCTCATAGCGAAGCCTGGACATGACTGCCGAATATATTGGGGTTGACTGTGCGGGACTTTTTGACCAATATGATCTGATTGAGGGCTTTTTTACAATACCCATATTTAGGGTGAGGCCCCAAAATTTTTTCATTTCCACTAGATCTGTGGGTGTCCAATCTTTGGCATGGGCAGAGGAAGGTTTTTGGGTTATGTACTGGGTGGCATATAAATTCGTTTGAAGGACAATTTCATTGAGGAGGTCGTCGCTTATGAATAAACTAAAATAATTCATGTGGGTAAATTGGGAATCATCCACTGTTATGCCAGGAGATGCAGTAAATGGGTGGACTCTAGGGGCAAAAGATGGAGCAGGTGCCCACTGGAGGGAACGCACATCAATTAGTGGGAAAGTGTCACTGTGTGCTGCCGCACTGCTAGTTCCTGCACCTTCACCATCTGAAGAGTCAATGTCATCAGGGAGAACGTCCCCTGAAGACATATCGGAATTGACACTTATATTGTCATTTTCATTGTCTGCAAATGTTTCAGTGTCAGACGCATCTGATGCATCTGACCAAAGAATGGCGTATGCCTCCTCACTAGTATAAAACCTCCTCGCCATAATCGCTATACAGGGGACAGATATATATATATACCTATATGGCGGGTATATATATATATATATATATATATATATATATATATATTTTATACGGTAGATATATATATATATGTATTTAGCTAGAGAGCTGATTACTGCGAGCCCTCTTTGACACTTTGGCTGACAATGTCTGTAAAGCGCCACAGAATATGTTAGCGCTATACAGGGGACAGATATATATATATACCTATATGGCGGGTATATATATATATAGATATATCTCCCTATCTAGATCTGATATACAGAGATATATATATATATTTATTTTTTTATATATATATATATATATATATATATATATATATATATATATATATGATCTATGTATAAGGTGATATGGGGTGGGAATTAGGGGTTTTTGGGCAGTGGATGGGGTGATCGATGGGTTTTTGGGCAGTGGAAACAAAGTATAGTGCTTTGTGACAGCTGCTGCTCTAAGATATCGCTTCTTCTTCTCTTCTCCTCACAAAAGAAACTAAGTGTAAGAAGAAGAGGAGAAGGAGGAGACTTAGAAGCAGCCGTCACTACTGTAAACAGAACGGATCGCTGTGACTTGCTGTCACAGCGATCACATGACCGGGGACCAATCAGATCGGTCCCCGGCATGTTCACCAAGTCCCGCGCCGGTAGTGGGGGCGGGACTGTCGCCGGGGGGACGCGCGATCCCCTCTAAAATGGAGTCTAAAGACCGGCCGTATTTTTACAATCGGCCGGTCTTTAGGTACCAGGATCACTGGCCGTAATTTTACGGCCAGCGGTCCTTAACCGGTTAAAGGCAACCCATCTTGATGAAAACGTAGTCCAATCTGTAGGCAGAATGTTATAGAGCAGTAGGAGCTGAGCAGACTAATATATAGTATAACTTGCCATTTATTCATATTCCCCTCCTCTCATTCTGGGCTAAGGAGTCCAGTGGGCAGTTCTACTTAATGACTGACAGTAATTTCTGTATGTAAGACCGCCCACTGGACTCCAAATACCAGAATGATCAGAGATTTAGCAATTTATACAAAATAATTTCCCACAAAACTATATATATAAATCTGCTCAGCATCTCCTTCTCTATAAGATACTGCCTGCAGATTGAACTGAATTTAGGATTCCTTTAAAGAGAAACTGTGATATGGAAAATACTGCTGAATCTGCAGGCAGCATGTTATTGAGCAGAAGCAGCTGAGTAGATTGATGTATAATTTTTGGGAGAAAATTCAATATAACCTGTCAGGAAATAAATAACTTCATGATCATGGAGGTCTGACTTATCAGACCCCAACCGATACCAAGAACAGCGGTCCAGTTCCCCGTCCTGATAGAGTGAAAGGGCAAGCAGGCACCCTAGCACTATATTGATTTTCTTTAGGAGAGCCACAGATAGCCAAGTACAGTGCTTAGCTATTTCTGGTGCTCCCATAGAGAATGAATGGAGTAGCAAGGGGCAAACTCAACCCATCAGAGTGGGGGAACCAGACCTCAGTTTACAGAATTGCTGGGGTCTGAGCAGTCTGATCACCACTCATCACGATTTGTTGTAGGTTATTGAGAGTTGAGAGCTGTAAGGAGCCCGGAGATAGCAGTCACTACTGGCCCCTGGGATGAGGGGGCCTAAAAACTTCATAAGAACATACGTGAATCATACATATGTGATGGTAAGTGTGGGCCCTATTACAGATTTTGCATCAGGGCCCAGGAGTTTCTAGTTATCCTTGTGGTTATCCCCTACCCTATCAATAGGGGATAACTTCTATAGTTGATAAAATCACTTAAAAAAAAAACAAAAAAAAAACACGCCCCTATCAGCATCTCATTGATTTCAATGGAAAATATCTTCAGTAGTCTGTAAGTTAAACTAATAAAAGACAGTCAAAAGAGCGTCAAAACAGCTAGAACATATAGATACATACTGGGGTAAATTTAAGTCAATCTTAATAAACAGCCCCGACATGAAATGGAAATCTATTCCAGATAGGAATTGCCTTAGATTTCCATTCTAGCTCATACCAGGTAAATGGTCTGAGCTTTAGTAAATCAGCCCCACAATCCCTGGCCCGCAATGCCATTATTCACAGAATGGTGTGGACAAGGCATGGATCAGGGCTTCAGTTGCATGTTTGTGCATCTCTATGTCATGAATGATAAATTCTCCGACTATATTAAGCTTAATACACATTGTAATTTTCATCCTGTAAAATATGCTATTATGCATATATACCCCATAGTCTGGTATTTAGCGAAGCGACCACCCTGGAAAGGCTGACATTATATTTCAAGCTTCAGCAAATCCCAGGTCCTAGCAAAGTTTTCCTATAATAGCAATTCTAAACAGAAACTTCAGATCAGTCTCATGTCTGACCACTGACTGCTTCACCCATCAGAATGAATGGCATGGTATACACTCTTTTAACCATTTAAGTTCAGTTATAAATAAGTATTCTGCCCTCTTCCATATGACAGCATTTATGACATCCTTCCATAACAGGGAATCCATTCTAGCTTTGACTTGCAGAATAAAACAACAGGTAAATGATATCTCCCTGCAACAGCCGCAACTTCAGGGTAAACACATGCAAAGCGCATCACCATGAAATGAAGACTTGACAATCAAACTATAAAGCTTTTAGTAGGATATGAATGAATTTATTATTTACAATGCAGCTTGGTGAGATATCTTCAAGATTTATGGCACTAATCTTCAGAAAACATGCAGCTGGTAGCTGGGCACTCGCCCACATAAGTCACAGGCGGCCAAGACAAAACCCTGAGCACAGAAGGCTAATACGCAATGTTTCCCACACCGTTCACTTTTATGGGGTCTCTAATGATGAACATCAATAGTAGCACACTGGTCCCCGCACTACATAAGCAGCAATTACAAATTCTAGGCTATTACTTATGAGCTAGGAAACATCGGAAAAGCCTGCGTGTACTGTACTAGTACGACAAGAGCTGAATCTCATCATACACACTGTCGCCTTGTTGGCACCTATCCACACAGACTTAAAATCAGCTTTTTAGCTTTTGTGTATAATGTAAAGCTCAGGACCCGCAGAGGAATCACATACATTGAAGTTGTCATGGTAATTATGGCACCAGCAAAAGAGAAGGAGAAGCAATTATGCCCAGAGTCATTAGAAATTTAAAGGAAAAGTCCTTCTTTTCCCAATGCTGTGGTGTGACCTTTCTGCTACTAGAGAAGTTGACATATATTTCCATGGTAACTGGATTTTTCAAGAAATAGCGAATAAGAAGATCTAGTCCTCTTCAAGAGTGTTGTAGGGCTGAGGTTACTTTAATGTGGGTGACAGTAGTTACCATAAGAGGAAGGGTATTCCTCCAAGGTCAACCTTATTTTCAAGGCATGATTTATTCAGACTGTGCAGACTGTAAGCGTAAACCTTAACCATATGCATGACGCCCATCTTCCCAATAAAAACACAACATAGGGTATTAACCACATGAGGACCGCCATACATAAATTTACGGCCTCATGTGCTGGTACCTAAAGACCGGACTATTACCGAAATACGTCCGGCCTTTAGGTACCTTTATGGCGGGGGGAGGGGTGCGGGGGGGACAGGGGTTAGGTGTTACTAACACCTAACCCCTTCCTCCATAACGTCCAGTCGGAACTGAGTCCGACTGGACGTGTTAACCCTTTCGATCGCGCCGTCAAACATCACGGCGCGATCGAAAGGGATCCGCCGACAATTGAAAGTGATCGGCACCCCCCGCGGCGAGATCGGGGGGTGCCGATGTCAGTAAAAGGTAGTCTGGGGTCTGGCCAGTGACCCCAGACTACCGGAGCCCCCACTTACCTGCTGCTTCTGCCCGGGCGATGGAGGAAGTGAGCGATGTGTCTCACTTCCTCTGCAGCTTGCAGGACACGAGCAAGCTCATGTCCTGCTCGTGTCCTGTCTGCTATTGTGCAGAATCAGTTGGTGCTTTCATCAAAGCATCAACTGATTCAAGTGTCCTAAAGGGACACATGAAAAAGTTAAAAAAAAGTTAAAAAAAAAAAAAAAAGTGTATGAAAAAAGTAATAAAGTTCTAAAGTCCAAAAATCCCTTTTTTCTATACAAAATGAATTATATAAAAAAAAAAGCACTAAAAATTAAAAAAAGCAATGCATATTTGGTATCACCGCGTCCATAACAACCTGTACAATAAAACTGAAATAATATTTAATGTACACAGTGAACGTCGGAAAAAAAAAAAAACGGAAAAAACTCGCCGGAAGTAATGATTTTTTGCCATCTCATCCTACAAAATATGCTATAAAAAGTGATCAAAAAGTCATATTCACCCCACAACAGTGCCAATAAAAAGCGCACATTTTCCCGCAAAAAATAAGCCCTAAACCAACACTGTGAACCGAAAAATAAAAATGTTACGCCTCTCAGAAGATGGCGATGCAAAAAACATTGATTTATGTCCCCATATGTGTTTTTGTTCTGCAGACTTAGTATCGCATAAAAAAATAACATAAATGAGGTATCGCCGTAACCGTACCGACCCGCAGAATAAAGGCCACATGTTACTTATGCTGTACGCTGCATGGCGAAAAATTTAAAATGTAAAACTCAATGCAGGATTGATTTTTTTTTTTTTTTTTTTTTAATCCAGCAAGAAAGTGTTAATAAAATGTAATCAGTAAGTTGTAGGCACCCAAAGATGGTGTCATTACAAAATGCATCTCATCCCGCAAACAACAAGCCTTTATATGGCCACGTCACCAGAAAAATAAAGAAAATATAACATCTAGCAATGTCAAGGCAAAACCCCCCAAAAATCGCCAAATTATTAGAACACAACTGGCTGCGGCAGGTAGGGAATATATAAGCTGTGCGAGCGAATATCAGGGGACACCCCAGATTTACAGCTTATGAGCGAAAAAACACCAGAAGTGACCCCCAAAGTGACCCCCAGAGTGACTCCCCCAATCATAGGAGCTACTGGGACATAGTAGGGAATTTGGTGTCTGCAATGTTCTCTGCACAGCTTATATATTCCCTCTTCGCCATCCGCTGTGCAGTCACGTCCGGGATACTAATACTCACTACACCCCCTGATAAATTCTTTGAGGGGTGCAGTTTTCAAAATGGGGTCACTCCTTTGGGGAATCCGCTTTTCTGGTACCTTACAAGCTCTACAAACATGACATGGCGTCCAGATACCAAACATCCAAATCTGTGCTCCAAAAGCCGCATAGCGCTCCTTCGCTTCTGCACACTGCTGTGCGCCCAAACTGCAGTTTATGCCACATGTATGCCACATGTATGACACTGGTGTACCCGTTATATCGGACGTAATGTCCTATGTGGTATAAACTGATATTAGGGCACAGCTGGACGCAAAAGGGAAGAAGGGTTATTGGGTTTTTGGAGCACAGACGGTTTGGTTTTCGGATGCCATGACACTTTTGTAGAGCTGAAACGCCAGTAAAGTGGAATCCCCTGATATGAGACCTTATTTTGGAAACTACACCCCTGAAGGATTTATCCAGGGGTACAGAGAGCATTTTAACCCCCAAGTGTTGCTATAACTTATTATCCATAAATGAATACGAAGCTGATTGTGAGAGGTGAAAATGACAATTTTTCCAGGAATCCGTCATTTCTGTGCGTAACATGTTGTGCCCGCCTTGTATCAGAGATGAACGCTCTGAAAGCTGTTGTGCCCGGGATACCCGCTTACCAGTTTTTGGAGTGTCTCTGCTGACATAAGTCGGGTACAACATATCGGGCACTAAAATGGCCAATCTCTGGAAAAATTTCATTTTTAACTTCTCATTATCAGCTGTGATTTCATTTCTGGAAACTAAATAAATGCAACACTCAAGGGTTAAAAATGCTCGCTACACCACTTGATAAATCCCATCAGTGGGGTAGTGTACAAAATGGGGTGACATGTCTGCAGATTCCACTTTATTGGCAATTCAGGGGCTTTGCAAAAGTGGCATGACTTCCAAAAACCAAACTGTGCTCCTTCCCTTCTGTGCCCGGCTGTGCCCAAACAGCCATTTATACCCACATATGGCATTAAGTACGTTATCCGGGGTACACCAGTGTCATACATGTGGGCATACACCACTATTTGGGTACCCAGCAGGACGCAGATGTGAAGGAGCAATATGTGCTTTTGGAGTGCAGATTTAGATTCTTTGTTTTTGGACACCACGTCACATTTGCAGAGGCCCTAAAATTGTCCCTACAAAATGGGGTCACTTCTTGGTGAATTCCAGTTTACTGTCACCTGTGTAGTTTCTAAAATGGGGTCACAATGGGGGGTTTCCATTGTATTGGTACTTTAGGGGCTCAGCTAATGCGACATGGCACCTGAGAACTATTCCAGCCACATCTGCTTTCTAAAAGCCAAATAGCGCTCTTTCCATTCTGAGCCCCACTGTATACCCATACAGCAGATTATGGCCACATATGGGGTATTGCCGTGTTAAGAAGAAATTGTGTAACAAACTCTGGGGGCTTTTAATTCTTCAGCTACTTGCAAAATTAAAAATATGGCGCTAAATGGACGATTAATTGGAAAAAAAAGTAATTTTTCATTTTTACGTCCCATTGTTAATAAAATCTGTGAAACAGCTGTGAGGCCAAAATGCTCACCAAACCACTAGATAAATTCTATGAGGGGTGTAGTTTCCAAAATGGGGTCACTTTTAGGGGGTTTCCACTTTATTGGTACACTAGGGGCTCTGCAAATGCGACATGGCACCTGAAAAATATTCCAGCAAAATCTGCCCTTCAAAAGCCGAACAGCGCTCTTTCCATTCTGAGCCCCGCCATGTTCCCATACAGTAGATTATGGCCACATATGGGACATTTCTGTGTTCAGGAGAAATTGTGTAACGAACTTTAGGGAGCTTTTTCTCCTTTATCCTCTTGTGAAAATGAAAAATTTGGGGCTAAATTGACAGTTTGTTGGAAAAAAAGTAAATTTTCATTTTCATGTCCCAATGTTAATAAAATCTGTGAAACAGCTGTAGGGTCAAAATGCTCACTCTACCCTTTGATATGTTCTGTGGGGGGTGTAGTTTCCAAAATGGGGTCACTTTTAGGGGGTTTCCACTATATTAGTTCTCTAGGGGCTCTGCTAATGCGACATGGCACCTAAAAATTATTCCAGCAAAATCTGCCATCCAAAAGCAAAGTAGCGCTCCTTCCATTCTGAGCCCCGCCATGTTCCCATACAGCAGAATATGGCCACATATGGGGTATTGCCATGTTCAGGATAAATTGTTTAACAAACTTTGGGGGGCTTTTACTCCTTTAACCCCTTGTGAAAATGAAAACTTTGGGGATAAAGTGACATTTTAGTAATTTTTCTTTTACACATTCCAATGTTAGTAAAATCTGTGAAACAACTGTAGGGTCTAAATACTGACTATACCCCTTGATGAATTCTGTGAGGGGTGTAGATTCTAAAATGGGTCACTTTTGGGGGGTTTCCATTGTTTTGGTACGCTAAGGGCTCTGCAAATGCGACATGGTGCCTGAAAATTATTCCAGCAAAATATGCTGTTCAAACACCCAGTGTCGCTCCTTCCCTTTCGTGCACTGCCGTGTGCCCAAAAATCAGTTTACACCCACATGTGGGGTATTTCTGTGCATGGGAGAAATTGCATAACAAAATGTGAGATGCATTTTCTCCTTTAACCCTTTGTGAATGTGTTAATTTTAGGTCTAAATGAATGTATTAGTGAAAAAAAATGAAATGTCTAAATTTGACCTCCATATTATTTTTATTCTTATGAAATGCTTAAAGGGTTAACAAACATCCCAAATGCTGTTTTGAATAATTTGAGGGGTGTAGTTTTGAAAATGGGGTAATTTATGGGGGTTTCTATTATATAGGCCTTTATAATTCCTTTCAGAACTGAAGTGCTCCCTAAAAAATTAGTTTGAGGAATTTTCTTGTAAATCTGGAAAATCGCTGTTACACTTGTAAGCCTTGTGACGTCCAAAATGAATTAAAAGACAATCAAAAGATGATGCCAATATAAAGCAGAGATATGGTAGATAATATTTATTCATGTATTTGGATGGTATGACTATCTGCCTGAAAAGCAGAGAATTTCACATTTTGAAAATTGCAATTTTTTCCAAATTTGCTATTTTTTTTATAAATAAATACAAAAATATTGATTAGTGTTTACCACTAACATGAAGTATAATGTGTTACGAAAAAACAATCTCAAAATCACTTGTGTAAGTTAAAGCGTCTCAAAGTTATTGTCATTTAAAGTGACACATGTCAGTTTTGAAAAAAGAGGCCCAGTCCTTAATGTACTTCTGGGCCTGGTCCTTAACCGGTTAAACTCAACTTTGCTGGACGGGGTCGGCCACAGCTCTTTATTGATGGAAATTACAACTTAACCCGAACTCTTAGGTTAATCAGAAACGGAAATATATATATAATTAATTAGGTGGGCGTGGCGTGGCATGCCAGCCATCAGACTCCCCATGGGCATGTCACCTCCATTCCCCAATTACACACCAAACCGCCACGGAGGAGACCAGGGGATCACACACCCCCAATAAGAAAAGAGCTTGTTCAACTCCGTCCTGAAGGCCCGATAAGAATATATCCAATCCGATGTCGTTCAGATGAATGCCATCAGGACTCATCAATCTACGGTTGTCACCTTCAAGCTGCCTGTTGCGAACAACAACTCCTCCTTTTGAACGAATAAAGCGAGACAAACAGACATTTACCGTCCTACGTACTTTTTCAACCACGCCGGCATCCCTGGTGCCCTGCCACTCGGTCACTCGGGGAACTATTTTGGACCAGACTAGAATTATTTCCGAAAAATAACCAGTTATTCTTTCCATGTCTGCCCTCATTAGGGTAATCAGTTCCGCTACTCTGAGGACACAAAGGTCATTCCCACCCGTGTGAATGACCAGAATCACAGGGGGGGAGCAAACTGTACAACGGATATCGCCTCAGGTAAGACCTGACACCACTTAAGCCTGTAATGCCTCTCCATTCTACCTCCATCTCCTGAAAACCGAGAGACTTACCACCAGGTCTACTCTCGACCCTCTGGGCCGCCCAAAATATGTAGCTGTGACCAAGGAAACAGATGTAAGGCCTCTGGACACCTGTAAGAAACAAAATCAACAAAATTAACACAGCAACTCCGGGTGCACGTACCCGGCGTAACATGAAGATCTGCACCTGCCTATCTTCTGAACGGACTCAACCAACAGACCCACCCTTGAGGCCTCGGTGGCCGCGCCGATCCTAAAGGAATGTGTACCATATTATGTAGGATCGATACCCAGGCTTGACAAAGATTTGTTAAATATGGACCTAAATTGGAAGGAAGTTATAGGTAAACCAGACTCGTGAATAAGAAACGAAGACACCTCCCCCCGACGCGCAAGATATCGGCTGACTAATCAGACCGGACATACATTCCCCTCTACCTGCTAAAGGCAGAACCAAGCACCCTTGCCCATAGTGTCAGTTTTAGACTTTCTAATTCTCAAGCATAGCAGGACGTTCTCCAAGAGGAACCCACCAGGGCGGGACCTAGAAGGGGGACTAGCTCACTTATACGGAGGGCACCAAAGAAGGCTAAGGAAAAACCCACCTCAAAAAAAGGACTCGTACTGTGATGAGCAAATGCTCTGTAGAGCAGAAACTAAGCGGTACAAAAGGGAGGAAGACACTGGCCGCCAGCAATCCTTACTAACCACTTCCCTACGCCAGCCCTTAAGGGCCTGACGCAATACAAAGAAACTGAAAAGATTACCCCAACCCCAAAGCTGAAAGTAAAAATTCAGGCCAGAAAGGCGGCAGACCGCCACCACCACCGATGAAAAACCCATGTCCCGTAAATGGAGAAAATAACGGAAAACCACCTTCCATCTATCATCCTAAGACCATTCCACACGCTCGGCCTCTATACACGCACACCACTCTCTCCACGCCTTACCATAACCGACCCACGTAGCCGGGACTACTGAATGCTGAACCAGATCCATCATTCTCTGGTCGGGATGTCCCACAGGTAAGGGGGGCTCGTCAATCCTTCCTCCGATTCCCCCGGCAGCAGCTTGCAAAACACCTGCCAGTTAAAACTAGATAAAGTGTCAGCCATATCATTGATATGGGGAAGACACTCCTCTGGTAGAGAGGACAATCGCATGGAAAAGACCCTGCCCATAGGCATGACTCTACAGGCAAAAACTAATAGGCCAAGGAGGGATTGCATCTGTTTTGAAGTCACCTTACTGACCGCTAAAAAAACCACGCAGCAAATCCAACAAGCGGTCCAATTTGTTTTGAGGGAGCCGAAAAACCATGAAATTGGATTTCATGTCGATACCAAGAAAAGAAATGACAGTAGTCGGTCCTTCGGTCTTCTCTTTAGACAAAAGGGCCCCAAATCAGGACATCAGGGACCTGAAAGAAATTGGCGGGGCCACACGGTGGCTCAGTGGTTAGCACTGCAGCCTTGCAGCGCTGGAGTCCTGGTGTTCAAATCCCGCCAAGGGCATAAAACCATCTGCAAGGAGTTTGTATGTTCTCCCCGTGTTTGCATGGATTTCCAACCCATATTCCAAAAACATACTGATAGGGAAAAAATGTACATTGTGAGCTCTATGTGGGGCTCGAAATCTACATTTAAAAAAAAAAAAAAAAAAAAAGAAATTGGCAGCGGGAATCATTGGCCGGGGCCATAGCTCTTCACAGTCAGAAGGACATTCCTGGCAGTCTGTCAGGAACATCCTTCTGCACAGCAGCGCCTATAGCACTGAACTGTGTGAGTGGAGAGGAACAACGCCCCCTCCCTTTGCTCACAGTACTTGTCCATAGACGAGTATTATCAGGGGTGTTCCTCCCCGCTCACACTGTACAGCGCTATAGGCGCTGCTGTGCAGAAGGAAGTTGGGGATGGGACACTCGACCGGAGGGACGCTCCAGCTGAGAACACTCACCAGTTGCGGCAGGTGTCGGATCTGGAGTCAACTGAGCCACCAATCCTTGCAACCACCCAGGGACCTCTGAATTCATCCTAGGGACAGGAAAGGTCCTCTTTAAGCTCATTACTTGCGACTTTTTAAAAAGTCACAAAATTTTAGCACAAGTACACTGCACTTCTATCTTAGCATAGAAAATTAACTAAAAAAAACCTTAGTGAATGTGGGTACCCTTCCCTCAGAGAATTGCGACAAATGTATGAACCAGTATAAAATATTTGATAAATGTGTTGCAAAGTAAAATCACTAGTAATAAGCAAAAGTAATAGGTCAAAAAAGTGGCTAATAAAGATTGTTGAAAAGAAAGTCCCTATTTCAGTACTTTGTTGGATGGGTGTTTTAGTGCCATCTGCCAGTCCTTGGTATGAAATGAAATTCATGGGAGGACTGTGGGGGAGATGGGGGTGCATGGGTGTACTGTGGGGGGAGAGATGTGGGGTGCTTGGGTGTACTGTGTGGGAGGAGAGATGTGGGGTGCAGAGTGTACTGTGGGGAGAGATATGTGGGGTGCAGGGTGTACTGTGGGGGAAGAGATGTGGGGTGCAGGGTGTACTGTGGGGAGAAAAATGTGGGGTGCTTAGGTGTACTGTGGGGGGAGAGATGTGGGGTGCAGGGTGTACTGTGGGGGGAGAGATGTGGGGTGCATGGGTGTACTGTGTGGGAGGAGAGATGTGGGGTGCAGGGTGTACTGTGGGGGAGAAATATGGGGTGCTTGGGTGTACTGTGGGGGGAGAGATGTGGGGTGCAGGGTGTACTGTGGGGGGAGAGAAGTGGGGGTGCATGGGTGTACTGTGTGGGAGGAGAGATGTGGGGTGCAGGGTGTACTGTGGGGGGAGAGATGTGGGGTGCAGGGTGTACCCAATGAGAAATTGATGGGAATGGGCGGAGTCAATATAGGAGTGGGTGGAGTTAAATATGCCACAGCCTGCCCACATTTTTTCCCTCTATCTGTCCTTTCAAAGTTGGGCAGTACTTCATCAAAAGCAATACAGGAATAAGAATTGTGCTACATGGCAACAGAGCACAGGAATAGGAAGGGAAAGGAATATACTATTTTGCCATAGCAATGGGGTGTGGTTGTGCAGCAGGGATAGACTGATGGAAGAGCCAACTGACAGTGACAAAATCAAAGATAGACAGACAGGTCAATGTACACAAAGATGGCAGATAGATAGATAGATAGATAGATAGATAGATAGATAGATAGACAATGCAGATTATCATTAATCAAAGACTGACCCCATCCATTTGCAGGTCTATAATTTTTAGTATTTTGCCTGTGATAAAACTGAAATATGTCAAAATCTGAGTAAAACCAATTATTTCCCAAGACCAACACAGGAGACTAAGTTATGTGACATAACTCTCTGAAACTTGCTATTATGGTTGCATCCATTTACATACTAATCATTCACTACAAAATGAATTCGTTCACTCATACATATTTATGCGGCAAAAAATACATCACCATATGTTAAATTGCTTTTTGCTCTTTATAAAGATTGATGATGATTTTTTGGAATTGACTCTTATTGAGTGACTGCAGCATTTGTTATCACCATAAGACACAGAGAAGATGACTCCAAGCCTGACGTTACATATAGAGCAGTTTATGAGCGTCTTCAGTTTAGTCCATATGCTTGTTTAGGCTGAGATTCAACAGTGTGAATTGTTTCATAAACACAATTCTAAATGAGCCAACTGCTTACTTATTACATGGTGAGGTGCATCTTGTATGGCACGTGCCCGTCAGGAAGAAACATCCCAGAATGGGTGCAACTATTCAGATAACTGCTTGTATTTACTAAGCTGCACTGGAAAAAAGTGAGACCTATATTGGTTGCTATGGCAACCTTAATGGTTTTTTAAAATATAAAGTCTATAGGTGTCAAAGGATGTATCATTCAGGTCAGTGCGGCAGACATGTCACTGAGTCCCAAGCACAGTGCCATACATTGCATAGGGGTTGTATTTAGCACTGCAGCTAAGCCCCCCTTCATGTTAATGGAAATGAGCTAAAAATATATTATGCAATGAATAAACGTGATGTCACTGGTCTGTGCCTGTTTTTGGAAAAACGCAGCATGTTTACTTTTTAAAAAAACAAACCAACTTGATACACCACAAGCAAGCGTAAGACATCCAGACAGCAATCCAATACAATGGACATCAATGAAGTCCAGCATAGTAGCAAGGACAATGCTAAATACAAATGATGGCATGCCGAGCACCTACACCTTGAGAGATCTGATGATGGGGTTGGGTTTTTTCTGAACACTAACTACACCCCTAAACGCGTTATCTGATAACATTTGAAGTTCGTGTACCTAGCAGTTCAAATCTGTTCTTACGAGGAGTGCGTTCCCTGTGACTGGCACACCGTGAAGGAGAATTTGCACTTGATAAAGGGCCTCCATTGGCCCGAAATGCATTGTGCTAATAAAAGGTGTTTCCATTGTCCTGGGCGAGCGCTGTATTTCTTGCCAATTCCTATAAGGAAGCTGGTCCTCTCCATCCCATGTTCCTGATGTCCCAGTGGCGTATCCTAGAATCTGGATCTGGAAAATGGAATCTTCCCATCCTCCTTCAAGCATGCTGTTATAACCCCGCTATTGAAAAAACCCTCCCTGGACCCATCCTGTGCTGCTATCGACCTGTCTCTAACCTCCCCTTCATCTCTAAACTTTTGGAACGCCTGGTATACTCTCGTTTGATCTACTATCTCTCTGCTAACGCTCTGCTTGACCCCTTACAATCTGGTTTCCGCGCTTTGCACTCTACTGAAACGGCTCTCACAAAAGTCTCCAATGATCTCCTAATGGCTAAATCCAAGGGTGACTTCTCTCTTCTTATTCTTCTGGACCTCTCTGCAGCTTTTGACACTGTTGACCATCAACTCCTCCTCACTATACTCCGCTCAGTCGGCCTCAAGGACACTGCGCTCTCCTGGTTCTCCTCTTATCTCTCAAACCGCACTTTCAGTGTATCAATTTGCGGGCTCTGTTTCCTCCCCTCTTTCCCTTGCTGTTGGGGTTCCTCAGGGCTCGGTCCTAGGTCCCCTGCTCTTTTCTCTCTACACAGCCCCCATTGGACAAACCATTGCCAGATTTGGCTTCAGGTACCATCTTTATGCTGATGACACCCAATTATACACATCTTCCCGTGACATCACCCCTGCACTCACACAGAACACCAGCAACTGTCTCTCTGCTGTCTCAAATATCATGTCCTCACTCTATCTGAAACTAAATCTCTCCAAGACTGAACTACTACTGTTTCCACCATCTAATAGATCTATCCCTGATATATCCATTGTAGTCTCAGGCCTTACTATAACTCCTAAGCAGCAGGCCCGCTGCCTCTGGGTCATGTTTGACGCAGACCTTTCCTTCACCCCTCATGTTGAATCACTCGCACGTTCATGTCACCTCCACCTCAAAAACATCTCCAGAATACGCCCTTTCCTTACCAGAGATACACTAAAGACACTTATTGTCTCTCTGATTCATTCTCGCCTTCACTACTGCAACTCCTTACTAATCGGTCTTCCCCTCACTAAACTCTCCCCTCTACAATCTAGTCTGAAAGCAGCGGCCAGGCTCATCTATCAGGCTAGACGCTACAGCGATGCCTCCGGTCTGTGCCAGTTGTTACATTGGCTGCCTATTCATTATAGAATAAAATATAAAGTTATCACCCTCATCCACAAGGCTCTCCATAATGCTGCACCTCCATACATCTCCTCCCTCATCTCTGTCTACCGCCCAACCCGTGTTCTCCGCTCACTCAATGACCTAACACTTACATCCTCTATTATCAGAACCTCCCACGCTCGTATACAAGACTTCTCCCAAGCTGCACCACTTCTCTGGAATGCTCTACCCCGGACAATCAGATTAACTCCCAATTTTCTACAGCTTCAAACGCAAACTAAAGACGCATCTTTTCAGACAAGCCTATCACAATTTCTAACGTAAACCCTTAACCTTCCTCTGTCCCCGCTCCCTCATTTCCCCACATGATATGATGTCATCTCATGCTAACTTTATAGGTCCAAGCTCCATCCATATGTTAAAGGACACGACTGTTGACGGCTCATAAAGTCTTAAGTTTATGTAATGACAGTCACCTCTATTACAAAAGTGTCTGACTTCTGTATAAGTAATACCGCCCCTGCTACCTCTTGTGTCACCCCCTCTACCTCATAGATTGTAAGCTCTTGAGAGCAGGGCCCTCAGTCCCATTGTGTGAAATGACTTTCTTTGTAATGTATCTTTCTGTCTGTATTTGAACCCTACAAATTGTACAGCGCTGCGGAATATGTTGGCGCTATATAAATAAAATTTATTTATTTATATATCCTAGCAGTTGTCCAGTACCCTCACTGTTGCAGTGACCATTATATGCCAAAAGGGTTGTTGTGACTGTCTCACAACCGAGCAGGTGAGAAGCCATTTGTCATTTTACTTTCTGCCCTTTACAAGAGGTAATACAGAAGGATCCGCTCGGTGCTGTTTTCTTCTTATGGAGCCATGTGACCTCTGATTATGTTTCCAACTCTACCTTACAGTTAGGATGTAGAGTCAGAATATCCCTTTCCAGAGTGAAAAGGACCTGTGTAATGGGGAACTTTGACAATTTATCAGCACAATATAGAAAGAGATTAGGTTATAGGGGACCTCCCACTGCGCCGCAGACTCCAACAAGACAGGCTCCAAAGACACTGGATTTCCCCCAAACTGTTTCCTATAGACATGGAGAAGCTTAAGGTAACGGTAATGATTACTGTGTTGAAGGTGACATTCCTGCTGGAGGCTCTCAGATAGTAAAATAAACCTTCAGCAAATAATTGAGTGATGCATTTCAATCCCCTTCTTGGCCAAAACTCTAAATTGGGGAGATTCCACAGTTCTGGCAAAAGATTATTCTGCCACCAAGATGGGTACAGTGACTAGCGAACATCATCTCCCAGAATGCGCACATAACACTTCCAGGCTGCAACTGTTGCAGCCATATTGGAGGTGTGACATTTTGCAGTATAGGATCCACCTATAGACTAACTTAGCAACGGCCACCAAGGAGTTTCCTCTAGTACTACCACGGGATTGTTAGCATTTACTCTTATCCACTATGGAGTATAGGAGAGCTGCACAGCCATATAGTAGAGGTACAGGTCAGGGAAGGCTAAGCCACCTGGTTGGTAGGTGCCTTTAAATAATCTCTGCCCAGCCTAGAAGACTGATTGTTCCACAAAAATGGGATATGAAAATCATCAATCACAGCAAAATGCCTACAAGGGATGGGTGCTGATGTCGTCCTATAGAGATATAGCAATTTAGGTAGGAGGACCATTTTAAAGATGTTTATCTGACCAGAATCATGGTGTCTAGATTAATAAAGGGAGAAAATTACCTTTATGAATGTCTTATGGATTACTACTATAATAGCATCATAAAAAGAGTGAGGCAATGTAAAGGAATCTTGGAAAACAGAGGTGTGGACTATGAGCCTCCATATACAGTTTGTATTACTTCACCGAGAAACCATCTGGACCAGGAGTTTTACCCATGGCAAAAGATGTGATGGCCTCTTTATCTATGATTCCTCAATGTTGGAGTTTAATTCCTGCCTAGAGTCTGCAGATAAAGCTGGAAAGAGCATGGCATCTAGATATTGCAAGATTTCCTGCTCTGAATGTCTAGACATATAAGTAGCGATAATAGGATAAAAACTGGTCATAAATAGAGATGAGCGAACACTGTTCGGAACAGCCGTTCCAAACAGCACGCTCACAGCACGCTCCCATAGAAATGAATGGAAGTGGCCGCCATGCGGGGGGTTAAGCGGCCGGCCGCCGGCAAAGTCTGCGTGCCAGGTGCTTCCAGTCATTTCTATGGGAGCGTGCTGTTCGGATCGGCTCATCTCTAGTCATAAATGCGCTTCTGCTTTGCCACCCACGTTCCTCCCTTAACCCTAATACTTGCTTCCACTCTCTGTGGGCACTCTGTTTGAAAATCAAAAGAAAGCACAGGAACAAAAGGCAGAGGTGGCCCCAGTAGGAGCTCAAGGACCGAAGAATGTAACAAGCCACAGCAGGACGTACCAGGGGACCAGCTCTAGGAACCATTCACTGCCACCTAAAGAGGGCCCGTTGAACAAGAAGCACCACCGACAAGGGTCCTGCCAGGATATAGAGCAGGATGAGTACAGAGCTCATGGAGTTTGTGACTTGACTGCATGAAGGTTAGGCCATGCCCCCCACCACATGGATCTTAGGGGATCCTTCTTCACCACATTACCAGTTCCCAGGAAGGTGATGGGGGGGGGCTACATCTTTTAGACTTTTATGGTTTATGCATTGGGGATACCCATTTAATATGGTATGAGCCTACAACAGCTAACATTGTCAGCCCAACATGAATATCAGAGGGATGGCACAAAGTTTGAGTCCTATAGTAAGATGTCCCAGACTTGTTATTTAATAGAGAAGCAAGTTTTTACTGAAAGTTGTCATCCAAACTTGACAAATTGACAATAACACCAATGTGAACTGAGCCTTTAACTACTGATCTGCCCTGAACAGAAGCTGCTAGAGGTGAGGGACAATGATCATCTGAGCTCAATAGATAATTTAGATAATTAGATAATTTACACTGATCTGCCTAATATAGTGTAGGTTACCCTTGTTCCTCCAAAACAGCTTTTGAGCCGTTGACACGATACCCCCAAAACCAGTAATTGACTAATTTCTGAAGTGGCATCTCCATGGATCAGACTTGGTTTTCAAGCATATCCCATAGAGTCCTGATTGGATCGCGATCTTTGAAGTTTGGAGGCCATGTCAACACCTTCAACTTTTTGTCATGTTCTTCTAACCTTTCCTGAACAATTTTTGTAATGTGAAATAGTACCTACAAAATAGGCCCTTGGCACTAGAAAAAATTGTTGTCATAGAGTTATACATATGGTCTACATCAGTGTTTAGATAGTTGGTGCAACCATCTTCATACATTGCTCCATGATTCAGTTCTCAGGCTTACATATATAGAAACAGACCAATGGATGAAAAAAGAACTGCGCTTGCTCCAAATCCGTAAATTCAACACGTTCTTTATTATGGTTCTTAATACATGGTATTAAGAACCATAATAAAGAACGTGTTGAATTTACGGATTTGGAGCAAGTGCAGTTCTTTTTTCATCCATTGGTCTGTTTCTATTCGTGTTCACCTCACCTCCTGGAGGTATTGGATGTTACTACTGCTGCTGACAAGCTCCTATGTGCAAGATACCTATTCTCTAGTGAGAATCTAATCCTGGTGGTTTGCTCGGTGAATTTCCTCAATTCAGGCTTACATATAAGCACCTTATGTGGTGGTCACAGGTCTGTCTGACCAATTTGAGACTATTCGACACCAGACACATAAAGGTATGATGTACTGTGTGTTCTTACACTCTATTATCGTGTTCAGCTGGGCTAACCTTACTCCCATTGTACATCAATAATCCTTCCCTGGTCGGACCATTTTTTGCTTGGTACAAAGTAACACGGTATACATAAAACCTGCTGTTTCCAGAATGCTCTGACTCATCTAGCCATCCTAGTTGGTCAAAAACTCTCTGATCCTTATGCTTGCCCACATATCAAGGTCAAAAACTGGTGGGTCACTTGCTGCCTAATGTTTGTATTATATTTTATATATGTATTTTATTGTAGTTTCCCTTTGAACATTGCTGTATATACAAAGATGTATTTCTATTCTTAAAAGCTGAAGCATATTGTTACTACTGTATTGACTGTGAATCATATCAACTTTGTCTACAAGCGATTAACACTTTCTTCCATACACCAGCTGTTCTTCCAGGAAACATGCTTCACTGTTGACTGCAAAACGCAAGTCAGCTGATAACATTTTTGCAGCGCACACAACAGTTAGAAGACGACATACAAAGTAAGACAAGATATCATGCACTAGGTAACATCCTACTACTCAAGTCTGTAGATTGTAAATGGAGGGGGTTCAATAAGACTCAAAATCCGTCATGTGCTCGGAGACTTTCCAGATGCAGGTGTTAATTAAAATATGAACAAGGAGCCACAGCTTTGTGGACTAAAAGAAGACGGACTGTGCTGTGCGCCACTCATTACCTATGATAAGTTTGTAAGGGAGAGGGTTTCAAAGCAGGTTTAGATGTTATGATGTTTTATTCACACACTGGATAATGCAACAAGCGAGGAATAGGAAGCAAGCAAGTGTTTGATGTCAGTGAACATATTAGGATACATTAGCATTATTGAAGAGCGTGTAGAGTGGAACGCAAAAATTAAAAGTCTATTACCTAGAATTTCATACTCTTCTGGTTCTGCTCATAGTTATCATCCTGTGGCTTGGAATTATACTTATTCTATAGAACTTATAAAGTTTTGAAAATGGAAGGAAACATACAGGAGACTCTTCAGACGTGTCGCAGTGGTCTATGGCTGCAGTATCAGAACGGCAAGGGGGGTTGAAGGTTTGCGACAGTTTGAAGGCCACAGATTGAAAACCATAGAAAGTCTTAGACTTTATTTACAAGTCCACCAAAATGTGGACATATAAATATGGCCTAAGACTTGTTGATAGGTGAATGGTAGGAGGACTATCATTATTAGAGATGAGCGAGTACTGTTCGGATCAGCCGATCTGAACAGCACGCACCATAGAAATGAATGGATGCACCTGGTACTTCAGCTTTGATGCCGGCCGGCCGCTTAAAGAGGACCTTTCACCATATCTGGGCACAGGCAGTGTTATATACTGCCGGAAAGCTGACAGTGCGCTGAGTTCAGCACACTGTCGGCTTTCCCGATCTGTGCCCGATGTGAAGAGCTTACGGTCCGGTACCGTAGCTCTTCTATGGTCAGAAGGGCGTTTCTGACCATTAGCCAGAGACGTCCTTCTGCCTCGCGGCGCCTATCGCGCTGTGCTGTGGAGCGGGGAGGAACTCCCCCCTCCCGCTCCTGATAATACTCGTCTATGGACGAGTGCTGTGAGCAGAGGGAGGGGGCGTTCCTCCCCGCTCCACAGCACAGCGCGATAGGCGCCGCGAGGCAGAAGGACGTCTCTGGCTAATGGTCAGAAACGCCCTTCTGACCATAGAAGAGCTACGGTACCGGACCGTAAGCTCTTCACACCGGGCACAGATCGGGAAAGCCGACAGTGTGCTGAACTCAGCGCACTGTCAGCTTTCCGGCAGTATATAACACTGCCTGTGCCCAGATATGGTGAAAGGTCCTCTTTAACCCCCCGCGTGCCGGCTACGTCCATTCATTTCTATGCGAGCGTGCTGTTCGGATCGGCTGATCCAAACAGTACTCGCTCATCTCTAATCATTATGTGATGCCTGTGACAAAAAAAAAAAAACGGATCTCATGTGACCCTGCTTATTTTCACATCACTGGAAAAACTTATTTGAAACATTTCCTATACTTTTCAACGTGTCCGTGATTTTAACATACCCATAGAGCATAAAGGAGCTATTGTGTCTGCGAAATGGACCAAAATAGAGAACGTCTGTTCTTTCTCCATGGACTGTACATCTGTAGAAAATTAATGGAGGTCTGCATGTGTCCATTAAAATAAATGTATCTGTATACAGTCCATGATTATCAGGGACATCACACCAACAATAAGGCCTCAGGCTTTCTTCCCTTGAGTGAACTTGGCAGGAGGTTGACAGGAGCCATGGAGCCAATGTCCCTTTGCGCTTGACAATCAGAGGATTCATCAATCAGATTTCCTCCAAAATATTTATTGGCATTTTGAGCTGCTGTGGAATATGAAGCCGCCAAAAAAGCTACGTTTTAAAGTAAAAGCAAAGTCAATGAGATTTTGTTTTATTTCATTCAAACATTGTGGGGAAAAAAGCTGCATTTCCAAAAACATTTGTGTTCTCGAAAAATGCAACATGTTAATATTAGGTGCAAAACTCTGAGTGTTCTCCCTATTTATATGCAAGGCATTTCTTTCTGCGATAATTTTAGCTGCCTTTTGCCATGTGGGGCCTCAGCCTATAAGTGTTCTATTCTATGTTTTGTGTATACAGCTCCTATGCAGTCTTCACATTATCCAAGACTATATTGTATTACTAGATAGTGAGAATGGCTTGTCTTGGCAATAAACAATAAAATGTGCACTGTTCCACAAGTAAAGGGATAGTTAATTTTTAAACTATGATGTCATATCACTATAGCATTGATGCCTGGTAAATACCCACCTGGTGAGACCATCATTGGTATTAAAGGGGTTTTCCGGGCAAAAAAATGTTTATTTGTTTTTTTAAAAGGTCTGTTAGTGCTATTAATGGGTTAATAAGTGCATCCAAATACTTTTAGAAGTGTTTTGAGTGATATCCGGGTGTCTCTGGGAGCTCCTGGCATCTTCTGCATTTGTTTACTAGGTTTAGCTTCCTGCTTTCATTACTAATGCATCAAGGTACTTGTAGGCTGAACTCACACTCTCTCCCTCTCACACCCACTCCCTATCACTCTAGCTATTCCGCTCACTACTAGCCCTTCCCAACTAACTCAGCCCACCTCCCCACCCCAACATACTTACTGATCTTACTTCCAGACTTCCTACTGCAGGATGGCTCCTCCCTCTTTTGTGACTCTCCCGGCGCTGCTCTGTGCTCTGCAGCCGGCAATCCACATCTACTGCGCAGGTGTGGGAGGCTACCGCAACACTGAATGAGCCCTGAAATGTCAGCCAAAAGAATAGTGTCAGATCACCTAAAACACCTAATGCAGGTGGAGCAAATGAAGGCAGAGGGTAGGAAAGACTGCATGACTGGCATGGCATTGTTAAAACACCTCCCAGGGGCATGTGGTTCAAGTAGTGACAGCTTTTCCCTCCACACAGTGGTATCTTTTGGAGGGTTTACAATGCTCCTCGGGGTGGCTGAGTATTAGATTTGGATACTACAGGAGGAACAAATTGACTACACAACCCTGAAATAAACTTCTCTTCAAGGATTTAGGTATGGCTGTACCTGTGTTACAATTGTTACGATATGACTTTTGTTTGCCTTGGGGTCTGCATACCCAAAATGTCTTGTACTGTTTCTTGTGTTTGATTTGCCAGGATCTCTTCCTTATGCCTCTTGTCTACAACCTGGCCCAGGCAGCCCAATAAAGTGATGTCACTGTACTGTCAGACATCTTCTGTTTGCTCCTGATCTCTGGAAACCTACAGGTAGTTATGTCCATATAGGAAAGGGTACCTGGTGCCCATGGTAAGGTCCTTGGATGGACCCAGTGGTATCAGTTGCAGCTCTTACCCGGGCACCAACCTGATAGGGTGGTGAAAAATGGGAAATGGATCCAGAAATGGATCCTCAGCAATGCTCTGTATTTCCCCCAGTTCTTTTAGTTAGAGGCAGGTTTGACTTACAAGAGTAATTCTAAGTATATGAACCCATTGTCTCTCTGCTCTACCATAGGATTTGACTGTATCCACACCCTGAGGATGGAAATATAGTTAAAATTGGAATTTTCTGGGGCTCCTATGTGGTCCTCCTTCTGCTGTGGGTCTAGTCACATTAGCGTCTAGATTACAAGGGTCTACTATTCCAGAAACAGAGCCTATCTGATTCATGACCTATGTCTGGTATTGAAATGTAACCCTATTTATTTGTTAGGACCCTTTTTTTCAATGCTGAACAGTCTATTCAACTTGACCATTCGATTTCCTTTTTATGAAAGTAAAAGTAAACTTCTCTGTTAAAATAAAAATAGCACAAAAATCGAAGAAGCAAAGTGATTTCTAAAATAGCAATTTATACTGTACCTAGGATACGAGAGAACACAAGTGAAGCATAAGTGGTTCCAGGATACATCCAGCTTTCTGGTGCCCTCATTATCTGGCTAGCTGAGCCTGAATTTCTGTTTCTTTGAGCGTTTACTGTGAAATCCATGCAGAAATGATGTCTAGGAAGAGCTTTCTAAAATATAGAATTGATGCATCCTAAATGTACATACCAAAAAGCAAACTGTGAACTATTCTGATACTACATTTGTCTTATAAACCTTGTCCTGAGGCAACTCCATAACAAGAGGCACATTATGTATGGGGAGGATTCTATTTCAGTCACTTAGTAAGTGTCTCGAGAGTTTTGTGGTAATTGGTCACTAGAGTCTGTCGTGCCTGTGAGTGAATGACATTCAGTATTGACATTGGGGCTTATCTATCGCAGGTTTCTGGCCAATATAGATGAGCTGTGAATGTGAAATGTGCAAGTCTGTGTAGAACATCAAGCTATTAGCATAGTACAGTATGTGCTTTCCAGCTCCAAGAGTGATGATGATGATCATTTCAGGCGAAAAACATATTTTACAATGTAATAGAACATATGATATACTATATATATATATATATATATATATATATATATATATATATATATATATATATATATATCACAGATAGAAGATAGATGTAGCCATTTCAGCAACACTTAGAAAAAGTTCTCATAAACTATAAAAAGCTTTTCCCACGAGCCACTTGAGAAGACATATTTCCTTTCTGTAACTCAATTCCCAGCTCTGCAGTATGGACTGAAATAGGGTAAGAAAATTCATCTTACTATCATTAAAAGTTCAAATACAGTCCTATGAAAAAGTTTGGGCACCCCTATTAATATTAATTATTTTTAGTTCTAAATATTTTGGTGTTTGCAACAGCCATTTCAGTTTGATATATCTAATAACTGATGGACACAGTAATATTTCAGGATTGAAATGAGGTTTATTGTACTAACAGAAAATGTGCAATATGTATTAAACCAAAATTTGACCGGTGCAAAAGTATGGGCACCTCAACAGAAAAGTGACATTAATATTTAGTACATCCCCCTTTTGTAAAGATAACAGCCTCTAGTTGCTTCCTGTAGCTTTTAATCAGTTCCTGGATACTGGATGAAGTGATTTTGGAACATTCCTCTTTACAAAACAATTCAAGTTCAGTTAAGTTTGATGGTCGCCGAACATGGACAGCCCGCTCTCAAATGATCTGAAAACAAAGATTGTTCAACATAGTTGTTCAGGGGAAGGATACAAAAAGTTGTCTCAGAGATTTAACCTGTCAGTTTCCACTGTGAGGAACATAGTAAGGAAATGGAAGACCACAGGGACAGTTCTTGTTAAGCCCAGAAGTGGCAGGCCAAGAAAAATATCAGAAAGGCAGAGAAGACGAATAGTGAGAACAGTCAAGGACAATCCACAGACCACCTCCAAAGAGCTGCAGCATCATCTTGCTGCAGATGGAGTCACTGTGCATCGGTCAACAATACAGCGCACTTTGCACAAGGAGAAGCTGTATGGGAGAGTGATGAGAAAGAAGCTGTTTCTGCAAGCACGCCACAAACAGAGTCGCCTGAGGTATGCAAAAGCACATTTGGACAAGCCAGCTTCATTTTGGAAGAAGGTCCTGTGGACTGATGAAACAAAGATTGAGTTGTTTGGTCATACAAAAAGGCATTATGCATGGCATTATGCATTGCTACCCACTGTAAAATTTGGTGGAGGTTCCATCATGCTTTGGGGCTGTGTGGCCAATGCCGGCACCGGGAATCTTGTTAAAGTTGAGCGTCGCATGAATTCCACTCAGTATCAGCAGATTCTTGAGAATAATGTTCAAGAATCAGTGACGAAGTTGAAGTTATGCCGGGGATGGATATTTCAGCAAGACAATGATCCAAAATACCGCTCCAAATCGACTCAGGCATTCATGCAGAGGAACAATTACAATGTTCTGGAGTGGCCATCCCAGTCCCCAGACCTGAATATCATTGAACATCTGTGGGATGATATGAACCGGGCTGTCCATGCTCGGCGACCATCAAACTTAACTGAACTTTGATTGTTTTGTAAAGAGGAATGGTCCAAAATCCCTTCATCCAGGATCCAGGAACTGATTAAAAGCTACAGGAAGTGACTAGAGGCTGTTATCATTGCAAAAGGAGGATCTACTAAACATTAATGTCACTTTTCTGTTGAGGTGCCCATACTTTTGCACCGGTCAAATTTTGGTTAATGCATATTACTGTGTCCATCAGTTATTAGATATATCAAACTGAAATGGCTGCTGCAAACGCCAAAATATTTAAAACTAAAAATGATTAAGATTAATAGGGGTGCCCAAACTTTTTCATAGGACTGTATATCACAAATCTACTCTACTATTGTAGGCCTAGAGAGCACAGGATAGCAGCAATATACAGTACACATACAGTACATAAGACTATATTGTCACACCCTCGTCTGTAGTAAAGGAGACTGTACATCAACTCTTATGTAAACTGTATTAGCCTATGGACACTTTTCTTACAATTAATTGTCATTGCATATGGCTACCAAGAATCTGTATATCTATGTGTTTTGAGAAAGTGACAGGTATCTGACCTATGTGTGGTCCAGGGTGGATCTGGAGTAGGCCTCAGCCCAGGTTTAGATCCTTGGCTCATTACTGGGCCAGAAAAGGATGCAGCTCTTGCATTGCATGAGGTGAAAGGAGGTGTGTTGTTCTGTCCTGTAACCCCGAGTCCAATGAGACTATATTGCTCCTGTTTTGTTTGTGTGGCTGGAAGTAAGACACACATATAGTTAGGTTATCAGTTCTGTTTAGTTAGTTGCTCAGACGAGCAGGTATTTATTTTGTTTTTGCCTGAAGTTAAGCCTGTATTTTGTTTTGTTTATTTTGTGCCTGAAGTCAACGTTTATTTATTTTCCAGTTTTTTTTCTAAATAAACCAGTTTGTTGCATATCAACATATACCCTGTCTTGACTGTTTGGATCCACACCACTGCTTCTACTGACCTAACATCCCCACAATGTCTATACATACAGCCAATGCAAAGAGGAGGTTTGTCCCACCACTTTGGCACCCCCGAAATGAAAAAAAATAAAATATATCAGCCCCATGAAATCCCCTCTACAGACTTCCAAGAGTAGCGTTGCTTCTAAGAAAACAGCAAATCTTTCTTCTAATCCAATAGGCCCCCTTTAAGCCAATTCTCACTAAACAACTGAATCATGACCGAAAGATTCCTTTTATTATTAGTGTATTCCATTATTTATTAGTGTTTGTGCCATTATCCAATATATTCTTAAAAGTGTGACCACTGATGGATATCTACTATATCTAAGGATAATAAAGCATATTACTTGTTAATGTTGCACTAGCACTTCTCTAAGCAAACAGCTAGTACATCATTATCTCAAGAACAAAGAGGATGTGATGGACAGTCAACCAATCCCTATTAATCCAGCCATGCAGTAAAATGATGTCCTTTGGATTATATCAGTATTTAAAAGGGTTAATTGGCAGTCAGACTAGACCAGCCATCCTCAGATGTCCTTACCCTGTCACTTATCAAGATAAGATATTGTTAAGCACTACCAAATGAGATGCAGTAATTACATGTCCTCCAGGCTGCATCTGGAAAGGAGAACCCCTGCAAGTCACAGACTACGTGATCACAATGCACTCGCTCGCAAGGAGATCACTTGTGGTCCTCATTGATCTTGAGTGCTACAAACCATATATCTCTGTCATCCTCGATAAATAAGATGGCTTATAATCATATAAAAACCACAGCGTTTCTAGTGACAGAATACATAATTGTAAACTTAAAGAAAAACATAAATATATCAGTGCACTTCCTCTGCATTATGTAAGTGTATAGATGAATACTGTATACTGTATGACTATTGGTATCACTGGTAATCTGTTGGATATTGATCCTTGACTACGCCATATGCATTGTATCTCTAATACCTTACGTTTTTGTTATACAGTAGTGTGCAAAAGCTTTAGACAGGTGTGGAAAAGTGATGTGAAAATCAGAATTTTTTCAGAAATAGAGGTGTTAATAGTTTATGTTGTCAATTAACAAAATGAAGAAAAGAGAAATTTAACCCCATCACTATTTGGTGTGAGCAAGTCCTGAAGGAGGAGTAGGGTTCAGCTGATCTTGGGATTTCAGGATTGATTTTAAAATCCGATTTCCGATCATTTTCCATCCGATCCCGATCGCAATCGTGAAATTTACTGGATCGCCGATCGGAATCCGACCTTTTCCGATTCCGATCGCTCAACCCTAAGGAGGAGCCTTGGAATGATGATATGGCTCCCACTGAGCCCTGATTTCATCATCATCCAGTCTGTATGGGATGACATGAAGAGACAGAAGGATTGGAGCAAGTCTACATCCGCAGAAGATCTGTGCTTAGTTCTCCAAGATGTTTGGAACAACCTCCCTGCTGAGTTCCTTCAAGAACTGTCTGCAAGTACCTAGAAGAATTGGTAGAAGGCAATGGGTGATCACACCAAATATTGATAGGATTCTCTTTTGTTCATTCAAGTAATTTTTCTAATGGGCAAATAAAGATACACTTCTGTATTTGGATGAATTCTTACATTACAACATTTTTCCACGCCTGCCTAAAGCATTTGCACAGTAATGTATCTTTTGACTTCTTTGCATCCCCTTGACCTTGATAGTTTTCATCTCCTGCATATCCATGCATTACACATGGAAATTTATACTATCCATCATAAAACCTCCATTTAATAGTGATTCCGAAGGCTATATCTATGCTGGCATCATCTCCATGATGGATATGGTGGATCTGTTATAATCATCTGCTTTCATGTGCTTGATGGATTCATTGTGATCTATCCAGATCTATCTTTAATCCCACTGAGGATGGATTTGTCAGGTATTTTTTAGTTGTTATTTCTTTGATTTTTTTTTTTTCAGTAAAATATTCCATGTTATTCAACAAAATATGGAAACCTAAGAGGAAAGTATTGAGGAAAATGTGAACACTTGTAGCAGATGTAAGATGGTTCAACCAACTCCCTAACCCAAAAGCAAAATTCAGCACATCACTGATGATTAAGGGTATGTTAACACAGAGTATTTTGCAGGTGGATTTTGACACGGAATCCGCCTCCAAAAATGTATCCCATTTATTTCATTGGGAGTCCCATGGATTTTTTTCCCCCCTAGCAGGAAAGAGAAGCGACATGCCCTATTTTCCCACGGATTCCACAGTTGAGTCAGCTGCAGCGTCCGCGGTTTGAGACTCCCTCCTGTTTAAGCCCGTTCATTCGGATCTAATCAGGAGCAGGATGCCGCGACAGAATGCCGATGCACTGTGTTACTAAAGGAATTGACTTTATTATTATGTTACATTGTTGGTATGATAGTATGTTGGGGGCTGATAACTGACATTGGTACTGCATATCCAGGGCTCACTGGCCCATGTGAGAATACAGAGATATGTGTACACCAGGTTATGATATTCATATAGGCAGAGACATAGGAATATATTAGTGAGTGCCTTTGGCAGCAAAGGCCATTGGGCGAATACCTGTAGGTACATAGATTATCTCTGCTGTCCACAGAAGGAGAAGAATCCTCTTTACACTATATAGAATATCTTAATCCTCTGCCAATCGTATAAGAACCCTGTCATAATGTTATCTATACTGAAGGGGGTGAAAATGAAATCTCTCTTAAAAGGAGTATTCTGGCCATTTTATATTGATGGTCTTTCTTCAAGAGAGACAAGGTTGAACACCATACATTTTGCTTATAATTTACAAAGTCCTCACCAACACCAGAGCATATACTGTACTGTACATAGCAAGAACACAATGTGCTTTGTTTTCATGTATCAGTGTGAAAATAGGACTCGCTAAACACAATATATCTTACATATAAGCCAACAGCGAGGGGCTTTTATATAGATGTGCCTCTTATAACTATATCAATAATAAGGCCACATACAGTAGCCTACAAATGTGTCCTACATAAAGTACATGTTATATTTGTCTCATTACATACTGCCCTCATTTTCTGGCTCTTACTCCAGAATGGGGTTATCATAGAGAGATCACAGCATTATTCCCATCCTGAGGACGGAGAACATACTGTGCGGTAAATGATTATCTTAGGTATCCTGGTGCCTCAAAAACTAATGACCAGAGAAGAACTTTCTCATTGAGAGGAAGACTCAGAACAATGGAGCTGAAAAGACCTAGTTATAATCATGCATAGAGAACCTGAAAATGGTCCAATATGAAATATGTCTTATTTCCATAACCATTATTTGTTAAAATGCGATGTAAACCTTACTCAAGCATATCCAACTGCCACCACCATGTTACATTGCACATTATTGTGATAAATAACATACCTTCATTATGTAGGTCACTTTTGTACATGTGGAGATAAGCAACTTTTAAGACTTATGCAAATGAGGCAGTTGGTGCATTGGTGGTGGGCCAATGCAGTCATATCAAATGAGCTTGCTGCCACCAATGGCGTGACCTTGGGACAGCGGCTGCTAGGTCCGTCATTAGTACGATTCTATTACATGCTGCCATTATCTTACATTAAGTGGAATTTTTTTTCTAGATCTCACCACACCCGAGTAACACAACCAGCACGGTCATATTCTCTACTGTTATCTAGGTGGTCCTGGACTGTAAAGACTGACAGGGACCGCTCACCTGACAGCAAACAGCAAAATTGTGGTGAAGATAACAGTAATGATTGCTTGGTAATAGCGAGAGCTACAGAAAAAAAATTCCAACTGCGCCTGAATCAGTGGAACGGCAGCTATTAAAGGCTGAAGAAGGTGGAGATGGCAAAAGGTCCCCTTTAAACGCTGATATTCTGATACAAAATTTGAACAAAATATGTGCAGTTATATAACTTACGTCAATTATATGATAGAAGATGAATATGCAATTACCTAAACTGTTACAGCCAAATATCTTTGGAACAGCGCTGCATATAATACAATACATCTGACAGCTACATTTACCATAATCTAAAAAAACATGTAATTTCCAATTACAATGCTCCTAGAATTGAAAGATACAGGATAATATAAATAATGCTGTTTTATAAAGTTACCAAGACTTAAATTTCTTATGTCATTTTTTTCTCGTCAGAATATTTCCATACACAGTTTGCTAGGCAGTGATAACTTTGATAAAGATTAGCCATTGTGTCCAGCAGAAATATCAATGTAGACAATAACTCACCTGTAATGTACATTCTTTCCTAGAACCATGAGATATATATTGAATATGATCCCAATAAAAGCCCTGCAATATTATTTAGTGCTAGCGAGATGGTTTGTTCTGCCAGCTCCACGTTTGTTTTTTGCTGACAACTGAATTTATTTGGTGATTCATGGCCATTCCGCGAACCGATAGGTTATCCAAGTACAATAGAAAGGAAATGAGGAAGAGGCTTCAGAGATAGCAAAACCAGTGGTGATGAATGATAATTTCTTACTCCCTTGCAAATTACTTACAGGGAGAAAAAAATAAAAAGATAAAATAAATGTGGATGTTGGGAATACGCGGAGAAATGAGATTCTTCACACAAATGCAAACGCAAACCAGTTTGTAAGAATATAAATTGGAAGTATTACAGGTAGGAATCCACAAAAAACTGAAAGATATAGAGCTTAATGGAATTTGGAAAGAAATAGGAATTTCCAGGCAATAAATACGCACAAGATTGTGGTTAATGTGGAACTAAACTTTGCATGAAATTGTCTGATGTTCTGTAGAACAAAGTGATCCCCATTGATCTGTAATATGTTGAATGTAACATTAGCTCTGCTTCATTAGTGTTTGTGTATATCCATTCCATAGAGTATTCACAGGACCTATAGCAAATGCCCAAGACCTTGCATTGTATATGGTGGCTTCCAAAACCATTCACACCCCTTGAACTTTTTCACATTTTGTCACCTTACAACCACAAACGTAAATGTATTTTATTGAGATTTTAAGGAATAAACCAACACAAAGTAGTAGATAATTGTGAAGTGGAAGGAAAATAATACATGGGTTTTCCTAATTTTAATCAATTAAGATTCTGAAAAGTGTGATGTGCAAAAGTATTCAGCCCCCCTATATCAATACTTTGTAGATGCATCTTTCACTGCCATTACAGCTGCAAGTCTTTTGGGTTATGTCTCTACCAGCTTTGTGCATCTAGAGACTGAAATTTTTGCCCATTCTTCTTTGCAAAATAGCTCAAGCTCAGTCAGATTGGATGGAGACGTCTGTGAACAGCAATTTTCATGTCTTGCCACAGATGCTCAATGGGATTTAGATCTGGACTTTGACTGGGCCATTCTAACACAAGAATATTATTTAATCTAAACCATCTTACTGTAGCTCAGGCTTTATGTTTAGGGTCATTGTCTTCCCTCCAACAGGTTTTCTTCCAGGATTGCCCTGTAGTGAGCTCCATCCATCTTCCCATCAACTCTGACCATTTTGTCTGTCACTGCTTAAGAGAAACCTCCCCCCCAGCCTGATGCCGCCACCATGTTTCACAGTGGGGATGGTGTGTTTAGGGTGCTGAGCAGTGTAACTTTCGTCTCATCTGACCAGAGCACCTTCTTCCACATGTTTGCTGTGTCTGTGTATATGACTTGGGGAAACCTGCAAATGGCACTTCTTATGTCTTTCTTTCAAAAATGGTTTTCTTCTTGCCACTCTTCCGTAAATGAGAGATTTGTGGAGTGCATGTCTTATAGTTGTCCTGTGGACAGATTCTCCCACCTGAGCTGAAGATTTCTGCAACTCCTCCAGAGTGACCATGGGCCTCTTGGCTGCTCCTCTGACCAGTTCTCTCCTTGCTTGATCTGTTAGTTTAGGTGGATGGCCATGTCTTGGTAGGTTGCAGTTGTAGAATACGTTTTTGAATGATATGCTGAGACATCCTGAGATGCTCAAAGCTTGGGATATGTTTTATAACTTAACCCTGCTTTAAAGTTCTCCACAACTTTATCTCTCTGACCCGTCTGGTGAGTTCCTTGGTCTTCATGATCCTGTTTGCTCACTAGTGTTCTCTAACAAACCACTGAGGCCTTCACAGAACAGGTGTATTTATACTGAGGATAAATTACACACAGCTGAACTCTATTAACTAATTAAGTGACTTCTGAAGGCAATTGTGTACACTGGATTTGATATAAGGGGGATGAATACTTTTGCACATCACACTTTTCAGAATTTTATTTGATGAAAATTTTGTAAACCATGTATCATTTTCATTCCAATTCACAATTATTGGCTATTTTGTGTTGGTTTATCACTTAAAATCTCATTAAAATACATTTAAGTTTGTGGTTGTAAGGTGACAAAATGTGAAAAAGTTCAAGGGTTATGAATACTTTGGGAAGACACTGTAGTAGTGATGTCAACAGCAGTATACCTAAATAGTACATTTATCAGTATAGAAAAAGCAGTGATCCCAGAATGCATTCCTAGTTGACTTTTCCAGGGAAAGCTGTGGCAAGTCAAGCTACTGACTTGGTGCTGGTGGCCCTTCAGATGAATGGCCATTCATTTAAAAAATGGACTACTCAAGTGAGCTAGGCAGGGCACAGCATTGTGTTGGCTTTGAGAAATTAAGTGCTGGCCATAGCGGGCAGCTATATTGCCACATCCCACCACTAACAATTGCCCACCAGTGCCTATTACAGGGCCACGTGACCATACAGGTCACTAAACCTCCACCACTGCACCTGATTAGGGTTGAGCCAATTTTGAGATTTCAGGATCGTTTTTTAAAATCCAATTTTCGTTCATTTTCCAGCCGATCCTGATTGTGAAATTTGCTCAATCGCCGATTGGGATCTTATCTTTCTCGATCCCGATTGTTTAACCCTATTCAACCCGATCTTGAGATTTCAGGATCATTTTTAAAATCAGATTTTCGATAATTTTCCAGCCGATCCCAATCATGAAATTTGCTCGATTGGCGATCGGGAATCCGATCTTTCCCTATCCCAAACACTCAACCCTACACCTGATGTTTAGGAATTTTTTTAAAATAAAGAGATTAATATGGAAATTAAAAACAACTTCACCAATAACATTTTTTAAAATATTTTTAACATTAAAATGTGATTTAAACAATAAGTAATTTTCTTTAAATGGAACCTGTTGCATTAAAAATGATGTAATGAGTCCATTACACAGGCAGGATACCATAGAACAGAAGAAGCTGAACAGACTGATATTAAGTTTTCTAGAAACATTTCTGTTTTGTCTCATTGATATCTCTGTTCATTCTGGATTTAGGAATCCCGTGGGAGCCCCTACTCGGTGACTGACATTTATTTCTATATCCACACTTATATAGATATAGCTGTCAATCGCTGAGTACCTACTAAACCCAGAATGTACTGAGACATATAGTCAGGGCCGGCGTCAGCGCACGGCATAGTCGGGCAAGTGCCGGGGCCCACAGAGCCTCTGGGGGCCCCCCGGCACTTGCCCGCCCCAGCACTTGCCAGTCCCAATTTCAGCTCATCGGCGTCCGACGGACGCCGATGAGCTGAAAACATAGACGATTAAAGCAGGAGCTGTGAGCGCAGCTCCTGCTTTAAAGCCGCGGCCCGGCTTGCGTGTGTAGGCGCGATGACGTCATCACATCGCGCCTACACATGCAAGCCGGGCCGCGGCTTTAAAGCAGGAGCTGCGCTCACAGCTCCTACTTTAATCGTCTATGTGAATGGCGTGAGAGCGGAGAGAGGAGCGTCAGGGGAACGATGGAAGGTGAGTGTAAGTGTTTGTTTTGTATTATATTAAGGTGGAACATAATGAAGGGGGCCCATGAAACTGGGGGCAAATGAAGGGGAGGGGGGGGGAACGGCATGACACTGGGGAAGATGAAGGGGGTGGGGAGAGAACGGCATGAAACTGGGGACAGAGATGGAGAGGGCCCAATGAAACTGTGGGGGCAAATGAGGGGGAGGGGGGAATGGCATGACACTGGGGACAGAGATGGAGGGGGCCCAATGAAACTGGGGGGGCAAATGAAGGGGAGGGGGGGAACGGCATGACACTGGGGAAGATGAAGGGGATGGGGAGAGAACAGCATGAAACTGGGGACAGAGATGGAGGGGGCCCAATGAAACTGGGGGGCAAATGAAGGGGAGGGGGGGAATGGCATGACACTGGGGCAGAAGGGGGGGTGGAACAGCATGACACTGGGGCAGAGACGGGGGACATGAAACTGTGGGCAGATGAAGGGGGAGAATGTGATGAAACTGGGGACAGAGGTGGAGGGGGGGACATGAAACTGGGGGCAGAGGAAGGGTGTATATGAAACTGGGGGAGAGATGGAGGGGGGCATATAATTTACGGGTGACTGTAGGAGGATTATACTGTGTGGGAGCACATGATAAATGAATGAGTGGGCGGAGCCAACATAAAAGTGGGTGGAGCCAAATTTGCTGTGGCGCGCAGAGCGCACCGCACATTTTTCCCCTCTTTCTATTCTTTAAAAGTTGGGAGGTATGGCGTTGGTGACGCCACACTCCTGCGTGACGTCACTTGCTTCATCTGCAACGCACAGTGTTTTGACTCCCCCGCCTCCTTTACAAGGGGGCCCACTGAGGCTCTGTCACCCAAGAGCCCATAAAAACCTGGAGCCGGCCCTGCATATAGTTAATGAATAGGTGACAAGGATTTTGGAACTTATGTAGCAAAGCTATATTTCAACCTGCTCAGCTCCTCTTGCTCGATAACATGCAGCGGATTGGATTGGATTTTTAATGTGACGGGTTCCCTATAACATATTCAGGTTAAAGCTCCTGCGAACTTAACTAAACACAACTCTCCTGTCCTAAACTCAAAGCACCATATTTCTTGTTCTGAATACATTCATCTTTGTCTATTATCCTACAGACTTATGATACTGTGTGACCACCTAAAAGTGATGATATCGCCCCCATAGAGCCTTGAGCATAATCCAGTCTGAATGGGATTATATAAAGAGACAAAAGCATTTGAGTAAAGGCTACATCCACAGAAGGTCTGTGCTTAGTTCTCCAAGATGTTTGGAACAACCTCCCTGCCAAGTTTCTTCCAAAACTGTCTGCAAGCGCACGTAGAAGAATTGATAGAAGGCAAAGGGCAAATGTGACACCAAATATTGATGGGATTTAGATGTCTATTTTGTTCCTTCACTTCTTTTTATTAATTGACAAAAATAAACAATTAGCACTTCTATTTCTGAAAGCATTCTTACTTTGCAGTAATTTTGCGTAGTACGACAGGTCTGCATAGGAGCTGTAGACTCACAACTTGAGAAGTTTACTATTTGACACTTTGTGTTCTTTCTGAATGCACTAGATATAAAAAAAAATCTGTTAGCAAGTTACTATTGTTATTGCCATCATAAGTATTCAAATAATAATTATTATTATTATTATTATTATTATTATTATTATTATTATTATAATGAGCTTTGAGTATTTTTTTTCCAATTTGCTTAAGCCAGACGGACAGAAATACTGTAGAATGCGACGAGTTTTCCGGGTACAGAACATGTAACTTGCTTTGCCACATTACTTAATTATCTTACACGCTCCACGGAAGATATTCAATTTAATTGGATTCTGTTGTGACAAAGCCAAGTGAGTGTGAGGCTTCTCCTCCTTACATAACTGATCTTAGCCAATATCTTCTGTCACACAGGGCTCTGATGCATTGGTCTGTTGCTTAGGTATTGATTACTTAATGTGTGGAAGCCTCTTATAATCCAATGTTGTGATAGCGAACGTCGGCCTAAACAGCCTGTAAATATTATTTTTATCAAGCACGCAAGAAATACTGACCCTGTTGAGTTAAAAATGACTCTGCATTGATTTTCTTTGTCTGGAGATATATTATTAATCTGTTCCATTACTATCTAAATGATCTAGACAGGAGGTTACTTACTGTAGTTCTTGCTTTAATACATCTACTTAACGCCTACGTAAATACTCAATGATAAGAATCACTTCTCAGTTAGACAGGTATATAGAGCAGAAGGAAATCAGCATTAATAAGTGCTGTAGGAGATTCATGTGTGAGGTTCAGTCTACATGAGCTACCATGTCTATAAAGAGGACCTCTCTCCAAGTATACATTACTTCATTGTTGCTTCACCCCTGAACAATTGGGCATGTGTTTTTTAAATCCATCTAACTATTCAGAAGATACAGCCCCTGAAAGATGAATTAGCTCCTGTTTACCAAGTGGGTGGAAACCTTTTTTGTACCATCCACTGGGTGAATATGAGCTAAACTATACATACACTTCCAGGGGCCGTATCTTTTGAATGGGTATGTGTGGGGAAGGTAGCTCGATAGCAGCAATGGAGCAGACCCAACCAGTAAGAGCCAGGGACACAATGTCTGGTGCAAACAGGTTTATTTGAAAAAAATAAAAATAAATAAACCTTCACGTCAGGCACAGAATAAGCAAAATAAAATACAGCCTTAACTTCAGGCAAAAAAACATCAAACAAAACAGTACTAACTAAACAGTGAAGAACTAACTATACGTGTGACTTATTACCAACCACACAAACAAACATAGTAAAGTACAGTCTCACCATACTCTCAGGACAGATCCAGGCACCTCTTCTCACTCCCAGAAACTGCTCTGTTTATGGTCCAGTAACAAGCACAGGACCCACCCCGGGATAGGAGCATTGGAGGATTGGATAGAGCAGTAGGTAGAAGCATAAGCACTTCCTATATATTTTGCAGTCCTTTTGTAGCCATTCTCGGCTTTGGCTTATAAAAACGAAGCAAGATCTGCAACAAAATAACCTGCATTTCCGCAACGTGGGGCTCCAGCTTTAAGGCAGTAAATGCCACTGCTCACTGCTGTGTTGTTTGTGAAATAGGAGTGCCTTTTTCTCAGGAGGAACTTAACTGATAGCCTAGCCTAGTAAAGTTGAGTCAGTTAGACCAGTTTATCCTGAGGCAGGTTGCCCCACATCACTGGGCCCCAAGAAACCTGATGAAAAAGTAAGTAACCTTTGATACTGAAGAAAAGATGACTGCTATTGATTTTATCGATGGCTGAAGTGAGCACTTGCATTTTTCTTTCTTCCTCACTCCAATATAATGGCAGCAGGCAGTAAAAAGTATGGCATCCTGTCTACTGTTACCTTTGAAGTGATGGATCACAGTAGTGGCAGCAGCGATCGGCGCTTGTCCCTACTGCCTATCCTTCCTGTATGTGCTACAGGCAGCAGGGACAATTGGTGGTCCCTATTGCCACTAATGCATGTCTCTGAACCGTCCCAGAATCAGCGGGACAGTCCTAGATTCTGGGTCCTTTCCTGCTGTCCTGGTCAGCATGAGATAAGTCCCAGTATCAACTCATCTGCATCTGGAGGATGCAGATTGAGATAAATACAATGAATCATCTTCAGACAGCTCCTGCCTCACTGCTATGTGTGAAGTACATCCTTGTGTGCTCCGGTATTAGCCTGTGTGCAGGTATATACCATGTGGATGCCACAAAGGAGTAGAGCCACTATGTAATGTGCAGAGGCATTAAGGAGGCATTATACTATATGGGGCCAATAAGGAGCCTTCATCACTTTTTGTTACAGAGAAGAAGGCACTATTGCAGTACAGGGGCTTAAAAGGCCTGGGTGGGATTTGGTGGAGTCAAACAGGCATGGGAAGAACAGGGCAAAGGGAGCATGAGCAGGACAGGGTGTAATATATGTAAACATTGGACATATTCAGCTACTTTTAGGCTTGGACCCTCACCTAACGGCAAACCAAAGTTAGTGGACCTTTACTAGTTAAGAACCCCTGCACTATATTATTGTTATAGCCTATGTAACCGTTATTTGACCAACATATGGAACGGGTATTTAGCCACAACACTGTATGGCACTAATAATTTGGCACCAATATTTCTGTAAAATATATATTTTTTTTAATTCTTTATTGGCATCTTTCTGTTTAAGTGTATGAAATAGAGCACAATAATTTATGTCCCTCTGTTGATGTTTATTAGGCCATGGTGATACATCTATTGTACCTGTTATGTGCTATGGCATAAAATAGTTGTCCTACTTTAAAGAGATTTTTAAAATAGCCAACAATAAATGAATGCCACAACAGGAGTGTATCTATAGGGGATCCCAAGATTGCAGTCAAACCGAGCATAAGGCTTAAGTAGTCCTACTTGCTATTGCTATTGGTTGTCATTTTTTTCCATATTCTGTGACATTTTACATGTTTATCATTGTTCTGCAACATACTGTAGTTTCTATCACTGTACTGTGACATCACTGTGATTATTGTTTCAATACTGTGACATCACTGTGACTATTGTTTCTATACTGTGACATCACTGTGATTATTGTTTCTGTACTGTGACATCACTGTTTAGTATTCTTGTGATGTGACATCAATGTGATTATTATAACTCTGCTATGACATCACTGTGTTTATTACCCTAGTTCTTTGACATAACCCGTGTTGTGACATTACAGTGTGTATTAGTATCCCTTTACCATGACATCATAATGTTTTTCAATCTTTATTGTGGAATATAAGTGTGTACATTATAAACGTGACCCATTGGTTCTTCTACTACATGAAATAATACCAGTACTTTAAATTAAGTGTATAGATTGGGAGCCCTAATGCTAAGGCCCCACATTGCGGAAACGCAGCTTTTTTGGTTGTAGATTTTGTTGTGGTTTTTTTGAGCCAAGGCCAGGAGTGGATTGAGCAGAAGGTAAAAGTATAAGAACTTTATATATATCTCCCATTCCGCTTGTAGCCATTCTTTTCTTTGTCTCAAAAAACCGCAACAAAATCTGCAACAAAAACAGCTGCGTTTCCGCAATGTGTGGCCTTGGCCTGAACCAGTTTTGGGAGTGGGCTTGGTACATCCAAATTGTGCCTCTAAACATGTCCAAGTAGTCCTGAATACTGCTGATTTATTTTTGTGTCTTCACACATGAATTTATAAGATGCCATTTATATGTCTGACTCAAGTTTTACATTTCATTACAAAACATTTACAGAGGTAAAGAATAAAAACAGAGTGTGACAATATAATAGCTGAAGTGTAAAGAGTATAACACGATCCTCCATGAAAGGTGAGATGAGGTTGCAAAAAAAGCAGTGAAACAATTGAACGGCCGCAGATCATGCTTAGAAAACAGGAACATAAATGAGCACATTGAGGCACAACATAGTGTACAGTTCAGAGGAGGACATGAGGACGGACTGGGGCCTTCTGTCTATTGTATATAAATCAGAGTAAACAACCAGGTTGAACCCATAAGCATCACAAGAGAACACCAAGAGATACACATCAGCGCCTTCATCTTCATTACATGGTTTGTTGCTCATCTTTATTCAGCGCAATGTAGAAATAAATTGCTTATTCCTTAGGCCTCATTCACACATCTTTTATGTGGTTCGAAAAGATAAAAGCTCCTAACAAATACTGTACTACAATCCTCAATACACATTACACAAGCAAATATTAAAGGGGTTCTCCATATCGATCACTTTGTTTGAATTACACTGTACTGAGAGTGAAAAGCCCAATGACACACATCATCTGTAAGTCCTGTCACCTTCAGCATTTTGGTGTTTTGTTTATCGAAATCTATTCAGCTATTCCAAAGATTTAAGGCCTTTGATGTATACGTAAATTAATGTTTACTAGCCAGGTGGGCAGAATTACTGTGGTTCTCTAGGGGTGGGGTCTCTGTGTGCTGTATGTCATGCAGTGTTACCACCCACTTGTCTAGTACACCCTAGCTTGCATCAACACTGTAAGGGCTTATATCTTTAGAATGGCTGAATGGATTTGGACAAACAAAACACCAAAATGCTCAGGATGACGGGACAGATGATGTATGTCATTGGGGTCTTCTTTAACCCACGGATATATAGAAAATATTGGTGAAGCTCTACCACTACAAAACTGGTGTATATATAAATGTGCATGAGCTGGGGCCACATGGTGGCTCAGTGGTTAGCACTGCAGCCTTGCAGCACTGAAGTCCTGGTGTTCAAATCCCACCAAGGGCAAAAAAACATCTGCAAGGAGTTTGTATGTTCTCTCCGTGTTTGTATGGATTTCCATCCCATATTCCAACAAGACATACTGATAGGGGAAAAAAATTGTACATTGTGAGCTCTATGTGGGGCTCACAATCTACATTAAAAAAAAAAAAAAAAAATGTGCATGAGCTGTATATTTGCACGGAGAGACTCTGGACTGTGGCACAGAGTCACATAGAATGAATGGTGAAAAAATGTTTCTCCAGCAAAAATAGATAAAATATAACTTTTACTTTCAAATTTTTAAAACATTACATAAACATGTACAAAAAAGTGGATCCATATAAAAACAGAAACAAGTTTACGCGTTTCGGGACGTAGATTTCAATCCTTTAGTCATAGCTTCACAAGAAGCTTCACATAGAAGCTATGACTAAGGGATTGAAGTCTACGTCCCGAAACGCGTAAGCTTGTTCCTGTTTTTATATGGATCCACGTTTTGTACATGTTTATGTATGTTTTTAAAATTTTAAAGTAAAAGTTATATTTTATCTATTTTTGCTGGAGAAACATTTTTTCACCATTTCTTCTTTAACCCCTCTATTACACCTGCCAGATAGTCTTCTAATATGGTATGCTAATATCTGCAATCAGTGAAATAAATTGCATTACTTTTACGCCCCCAAGTGTTGTCGTTCCCCCAATCTGTTAGGGTGCAGGAGCTTGTCCTGTTGCTATGATGGCCTTCATAATGCTTCCAGACCTGTAATAGGAATATAGCTATTGAAGCCTGTTGTATTAGTTGTATCACAGTCTATGGGACAAGCAAACTAAAGACTGCAGGTTAAAATAAAAAATTTAAAAAATCCTAGATTTTCAAATAAAAAGAAATTTAAAAAAATTACAAAACACCCATTAAAAAAATGGAGGTTCAGTATCCCAAATTGCCCTGTTATAAAGCAATCTGTGCCTGCAATAAAGATAAAAAAAAACCTTTTTATCACCCTGCCGCTGTATTTGCACTCTCCAGTATCTCTAGCACTTGCACAGTGAAGCCACGATGTACACTGCCCTTGACTTTACTGAGCAATTGTGCAGGCGCCAAAGCACCAAAGAGAGTCATTGGACTCTTCAATAGGTAAGTATAAAGGTTTTTGTTTTTTTAAATCAGGACGATTTGAGACACTAAACCCCCGGTCTATTAGGATTTGTGGATGGCTTAGTATCCCAAATCAAACTCACAGGATCCCTTTAAACTGTTCTTCCAGTTTGGCTCCATGGCTTCCCTAGTTGTGGTCTAAGCCCAACAATTTATTGCCAACAGTCTAAAATCTATGAGTCGTGGACTGGTAGTTAGCTCCCATATATCTGCTGTCTGTTGACCAACAGGTTGAACCCCCACATTCCCCGTTCATCATACATACACACACTTAGGTTCCATGCACACAAAGTTTTTGGGTGTGGATTCTGACACGGAATCTGCGTCAGAATCCGCACGGAAAAAAAGCCTCCCATTGGCAGAAAAAGGAACCCATTGAAGTCAATGGGAGGCTTTTTTTCCGCATGGATTCCGTGTCAGAATCTGTGCCCGAAAACTATGTGTTCATTGACCTTTAGCTTTTCCTATGTGCTGTATAAGGGAGCCTTCACACGGAGTTTACGCTCATTCTGTTCTGAACGTAAAACTCGTTCAGAGTGAGCATAAAAAAGAGATCCCATTGACTTGAATGGGTGTCGGCTTACACGCACTACCCATTGAAATGAATGGGAGGCTTTTTTTACCTATTGCTTTCAATGTGATACGCGCATATGCCGGCACCCATTCAAGTCAATGGGATCTGTTTTTTACGCCTCTCACTCTGAACGAGTTTTACGTTCCGAATGAGCAAGCGTAAACTCCGTGTGAAGGCTCCCTAACTGTGTGCTTGTAGTTAACATAAGTCTTTACACTCCAAAAACTTTGGTGACACATGTACACATAAAGCATTTTGTGTGTGTGCAATGCATTTCCTAATAGCTAAGCACAAATAAAATGGTAAGCAATAAATTACATAGGAAATCATCAAAGCACTATATTTATGGACAAAAATGCAGACCTGATTCTGTGATTTTAACTTTACTAAATTAGTCAGATGCAGATTAAACCTTCACAAAAAGCTGGGTTTCCTTGAGAAAGGTTTCATGCAGCTGGCCCATTATCATGCCTGATGAACATGAGACATTGATGTGATTGGCAAAGCAAATCCAGAGTATTGGAGTGATGTCAGCCTGCGAAACAGCTCTTAGCTTGGAAATCAGTATGCATTGGAAAGGCTGTACATGGTGATAAAGTTTGTGAACTTTTGAGATTAGTTTAGACTTGTTTTCTAAGAAACAAAAGGCATTCGGGTGACCATCTTCTATCTTACTGTGCTGTTAATTTACTGTGGTCAGCCCTCTTGGCAGACTCTTTTTAATGCTACTTGCTGCATTGGACCTGATGTGAGATTAAAAGGGTTGTCCGGGATAAAAGACAAATTAATCCCTAAACTACCGCTGGAGAGGCTGGAGATGCTACATCTGCAAGACATGCGCAGTAGAGATGCCACTACAACTCTATTGTGCAGGATTCAAAAGTACTTCCGGTCTGTGTGCAGTGACTCCAGCCTTTATACAGTGAATGAGAAAGGAGGATTCATTTCCCAGAACGGAAGATAGGTAAATATTATGCAATGGGGTGGGGGAGTCTTAGTAGTGGGCGAGATAGCTTAGCTAGGGAGACGGGATGGGTGGCGGATACTAGAAGTGGGCGGGATAGCTTAGCTAGGGAAACAGGGAGGGGGTGTAATGGAGAGAGAGGAGGGGGAGCAGTGATAGGGAGGTAGTGTGGGAGGTTCACAGGAAACTACATAGCACGAAGCTTCATGTCCTCAAAGATGTGCAGTATTTCCAGGTATGAACTCTGGTGCTGGAGGTTTTGTGCAATTACGTCAGTCTGTAAGCCCAGGGCCACAATCAGGACAGTTCTGGCATCAGAGGCCCAGTCACAGCTCTATTAGATAGAGGACAATTGGCACTGTAGGATCTGACTACACAAGGTTTTTTGTAGACTATTACCATGGAGATGCATAGGTCTGTATAGATGTTCTATACCCAAGCCTGTAGGATATGTTAAATCCAGATCAATATAGATGCATTGATTAGACAGGATAGCATGGCTCTTATTATATACAGCTACAAAACATTACTACTTACTTCCCAAACAGTTATCCCTATATGCAGATAGTGTGAGGTATTGCAGACTAGCGCCAACCATTTCAATGGATTGTTTATATAAAACACTTCATATGGACCACTTTATATTTGACAAACACAAGTAAGTAAGTAAGTAAAATAGGAGAGTACCATTACGGGCAATGGATAAATATACCTAATATATTACTATTACTCAAGAAGAATAAATGCAGGTTACTACATTCAGAAGTCCATCTGTGTATGATATAAAATGCAGTTCAACACATTTGGAGAAATTTAACAAATTTTTGCACTCGTTCCATTTTATTTATATATATATATATAAATAGCCAGCTTCTATTGTACACCATCCAAACCTGTGTGAGGAACTCCAGGCCAGCTGGAAACCCAACTCCTGGTTACCTATCAGTAAAATGACAGGCACGCTTCCGCAGGGAAATCGGTTTTAATATTGCTATTTCATTCTTTACTTTTAGAAGCCATCTGGGTTCCTGAAGCAAAAGGAACTAGTGTCTTACTGAAACCCATTACACGTAGCGTGGAGGCTTCCCAAAGCCAAATCGTTCCAATAGCTCTTATGATTGTGCCAAACGCGGCTCTGAGCTAATGTCCAACAATAGAGATCTGTATGAGAAATCATCATTACAAGCTGTCCTCTGTACATAACCGCCAGCAGCTCAGCTACAACATATTGTCTTATATAATTACTTTTCTCTCCTTTAGAAACATCTTTGACTTCATCTTCTAATGTGTTCCTTTAGATAACATTAGGAGTAGTGCATGCACACTGAAGCCAAGGTGTACTTGCCCCAGTTTCACCAAACAATGAGCAGGCACTGGGAGTACAGACGCTAGTTAGATATAAAGGTTTATTTTTTCAATAAGGTCTGGACAGCTTTATAACCAGGCAATTAGGAACACTAAAACCCCGGTCCGTAAGGATCTGTGGGTGGTTTAGTGTCCCAAATTGCAATGTCAGGTTCCTTTTAAATATCCATAATACCAAAAGACAGTAAGCAAAACTTCCAGGTAAACCTCATAAATATTCGTAAAACAAATGTCGCAAAGTTTGCACATCACCGTCCATGACATGTCAAATAATTGGTCTGTCTTCAGTGGCACCTTAAAGGGAACAGTTCAGATCTACGTGGGAAATTAAACTAACCATAGATCCTTAGAGACTGGTGGTATGGCATTGAAAACAACCCTGTCCTATCCTAACATTGTCCCTGACCACAATGACAAAAAAAAACAACTTTCGCTCCTACTCTTTTCAGATCTGAAAGTGAAGTGTATTTTAAGCTGGCCATACATAAAGGATTGTCTCTTTTGGTAGACATGTATCTCATCAGACTTCCCCATGATGCATGTAAGACTGAGGGCATATATACTGTATATACATTGGGTGAAATAAGTATTGAACTTCTCACCGATTTTCTAAGTAAATATATTTCTAAAAGTGCTATTAACATGAAATTCTAATCAGATGTCGGTAACAATCCATCCAATCCACACATGAAGAAAGAGAGGTGCAAAAAAAAACAGGAAAGTCATTACACCATCTGAAATCTAGTAGCAGCTTGAAGAAAAAACAGAAGGAATGCCAAGCGCCAAATAGTGTGATGCTGTTAACTAAGTAAATAATAGAAAATAAACAAGTGGAGAAGTTTTCACCTTTTGTAGTTGTGAAGATAGTGCACGAGTACTATAAATGCATGTAGTATAATCCTATGTTGGACTGGACTTCAGACAGCAGCTGAACACCAGTTTGGTACGTGGTGAAAGGATCACACATGGTCAGAATCCAAATATAAGGAGAATTTCTCCAGGAAGAAAAGAGGGTCAATAGCGCTGGTCCAGATGATTGACTTTTATTGGCATACACAGTGTGGACCAGCGCTATTGACCCTTGTTTTTTCTTCCTGGAGAAATTCTCCTTATATTAGGACCAGCTGAAATCTATCAGTAATTAGAAAAATTGTGAAAATAGAGAATAATAATAGTAATAAATTAGTGAAAAATAATATCAGCTGATTCAACTAATGGCCTATAAAAAGGTGTCTCATTACCAAGGTGCCACACAAGAAACATCTTCAGTTGTCTCAAGATCTTTGCAACCTTATTGCTGCAAAACATACTGATGGTTACAGAAGAATTTCTGAACTATTGAAAGTACCAATGAGTAGTGTTGGGGCCGTAATCTAGAAGAGGAAAGAACATCTTTTTACCATAAACCAGCCATGACCTGGCAGAGGATTGAAAGACAGAGGATTGAAAAAAAAATTATTAGAAAAATTGCCCAAAGGCAAGGATCACCTGTGGAGAGCTACAGAAAGACCTGGAATGAACAGGTACAGTTGTTTTAAAGAACACAATAAGTACTGCACTCAACCTCCATGGTCTGTAGGCACGCTCATCATGTAAGACTCCATTGCTGAACAAAAAGCATTTTTTAAAGTTTGCTCACCAACAACCCTGTGAAATATTGGGAGAATATATTCTAGTCATATGACACCCTCTTTGGAGGCCAAAAGGCAATGCGTATCACACCATCAATCGCCTAATTGAAAAAAGGATGAATGGACAAATGTACCAAGACATTCTTCATAAAAATTCTGCTGTCAACTACCAGGATGATGAAGGTGAAACAAGGGTGGACATTTCAGCAAGACAATGATCCCAAACACACGGCAAAGGAAATTCTCAATTCATTTTTGGAGCTGCTTGACCAATCACCTGATCTGAATCCAATAGAAAATCTATGAAAGGAACTAAAGCTCAGAGTTCATAGGAGCCCACCGAACCTTCAGGATGTGAAGAGTGTTTATGTGGAGGAATAGGCCAAAATCACACCTGGACAATGTATGCCACTAGGCGTCTTGAAGCTGTCATCATTGACAAAGGTTTTTATATAAAGTATTATATACATTTCAGTAAGAATGTTCAATACTTCTTGACCTCTCTCATTCATCATTATTACATGTAACTTAATTTATGGACATCTATAGCTTGATTTCTTTCCCCGTGTGGATTGGATGGGTTGTTACCGACATCTGGTGAGAATTTCATGTCAAAAGAACCTTTACAAATATATTTACTTTGAAAATTGGTGACGTGTTCAATACTTATTTCACCTGCTGGATTTATGGATATGTTACTATATATATATATATATATATATATATATATATATATATATATATATATATATTTATACACACTATATATATTTATATATATATATATATATATATATATATATATATATATATATACCTTTGCACCTAGTCAAGTTCTAAAATATGATACATGGAAATATGCTTTAAAAGATGACCCCCTATATGCTATACCGTAGCTTTTCAATCTTCAGTAAGATATGATCCATAAAATCTAAGAGGCATGATACCATGAAAAGCAGATTCTGTCTCTCATTTCCAGGGAGTTGGGAATAGGTCAACAGGGACCATGCACAGTACATCATTTATACTTGATGTTTTTATAAAGAAACCCCAGGGGCTTGCCTGGCAGTAGACAGTGTCTGATGGACAGCCTGGTGACAAACCCAGGGGAGCTATGAATGTTATCTTGTATTTCTAGTAAAAGTGATTCCACGGTATCACAGGAGCGTGCTAAACGTTCATACAAATGAAAAAGCAATACAAAGCACAAGGATGCTAAAAATAAATGTAATACATAGAAATTGTAGTATAAGGTATGAGACATATTAAAATATGTTCTATAATGTATTATGTATGTAATATTTTTATCTATATATCCATCATTATAATATATATGTATTCAGCAGATATCACCAAGATTGGATGGCTACACATTTCACATATTAAAATCCAACACGTCTTTTCCCTAAAGACAGATGGGCTCATCCCACACATATTGTTGGTATTATCCGGTGTCATTTATCTAATAGATGTGGTCAGCCTTTCTTTGAGAATTGAATGTATAAGGCTAAATTCACATGAAAGAGGTGCAAAACAGCCATGTAAAAAGTCCATTTTTCACACCCAATAGGCACCCATTTTTACAGATCCCCCATACATATCAGTGTGCGGGGATCTGTTATAAAAATTAAATATAAGGGGCAACACAGTGGCTTAGTGGTTAGCACTGCAGCCTTGCAGCACTGGAGTCCTGGGTTCGAATCCGCCCAAGAAAAAACATCTGCAAGGAGTTTGTATGTTCTCCCCATGTTTGTGTGGATTTCCTCCCATTCTGCAAAGACATACTGATAGGGAAAAACAATGTACATTGTGATCCCAATATGGGGCTCACAATCTACATTAAAAAAATAAACAAATATAGAGTAGATTTTAACCCCTTAGCGACCCTTGACATAACTGTACGTCATGGGTCGCATGGGGATGTATGGAGCGAGCTCACACGCTGAGCTCGCTCCATACACGGCAGATGCCAGCTGTATAATACAGCCAGGACCTGCCACTAACAGCAGCGGTCGGTGCCCGAGCCGATCGCTGCTGTTAACCCTTTACACACTGCGGTCAAACGTGACTTAATACTGTAGTATTGCAGTGAATAGTATGAGCGATCAGACTCCCTAGGTTTCAAGGTACCTAAGGGGTCTGATCATAAATGTAACAGAAGAAAAAAAAAAGTTTTTAAAAGTATTAAAAAAATTAAAAAAATATAAAAGTTCAAATCACCCCCCTTTCCCTAGATCAGCTATAAAAGTAATTAAAGAACATTAAACATAAACATATTAGGTATCCCTGCGCTCCAAAATGCCCGAACTATTAGAATATTAAAACATTTATCCCGTACTGCGAACGGCGTAGCGGCAAAAAAAAATAAAAACAGCCAAAAAGCATTTTTTTCAACACTTTGCCTCCTATAAAAAATTGAATAAAAAGTGATCAAACCATCGGATCTTTCCCCAAATGGTATCAATAGAAACGTCATCTTGTCCCGCATAAAAAGACACCACAACCAGCTCCATACATGGAAATATGAAAAAGTTACAGGTGTTAGAACATGATGACACAAATTTATTTTTCTATTTTGCAAAGTTTATCATTTTTTTAAAAGTATCAAAAAATTTCAAATACTATATAAATTTGGTATCACCGCGTTTTTACTGACACGTAGAACACAGGTAACATGTAATTTGTACCAAACAGTGAATGCTGTAAAAATTAAACCCATAAGAAAATGGCGCAAATGCATTTTTTCTCCAATTGCGCCTCATTCTGAATTTTTTTCCAGCTTCCCAGTACATTGCACAGCATATTGAATGGTGCCATTACAAAGTACAATTTGTCCCGCAAACAATAAGCTATCATGTGACTCTGTGAACTGAAAAATGAAAAAGTTATGGCTCTTGAAATGTGAGGAGGGAAAAACGAAAATGCGAAACCAAAAAATGGCCTGGTCCTTAAGGGGTTAAGATTTAAAATGGACATTACGAGGCCAGTACTAACTGTCATGTGAATGTAGCTTTAAAGTTGCAAGAGGGTGCACAAAAGTAATGAATTGAAAAATGGGTAACTGATACATGTTTTATTTCCAAGGCTGGAAGCTCTTAACCCCTTCCTGCTACAGGCAATTTTTGATTTTTATTCTTGACTCCCTGCCTTCCAAACCCCATAAGTTTATTATTTTTCCATTCACAACGCTATATAAGGACTTAAAGGGATTTTCCAGGCAAAAAAAACCTATTTTTAGAAAAGGTCTATTAGTGTTATGAATGGGTTAATAAGTGCACCCAAATACTTTTAGCAGTGTTTTGAGTGATGTCTGGATTTCTCTGGGAGCTCCTGGCATCCTCTGTATTTGTTTACATGGTAGATTCCTGCTGCCGTAGCCTACAACTACCATGATGCGTTGCAGTTCACTTAGATACCCCTCTCACTTCCTCCCTCACAAACCCCCTATTTCCCTAGCTAGCCTGCGGACTAGAAGCCCTACCTAGCCAACTAACTCAGTCTTCGAATCCCCTCCCCACCCCATCATACTTACCTGCCTTCTAAACCTGGAGATGACTTTCGTCGTTGTCACTGTCCCCGCCTGGGAGCCGGAACTGACGTCTGCGCAATAGAACACTAGCAGAAGAGAAGCAGTGGGTCTTCCACACGTGCAATAGAACAGCTCTATTGCGCATGCGTGGGAGGCCTGCTTCTTCTCTTTGCTTCTGCTGGCGTTCTATTGCGCAGGTGCCAGCTCTGGCTTCCTTGTGAAGGAATTGACCCCCAGCAGAAGAAGAGGATGTGAACATTGATGAGTATGGTGGGGACAGGCAGGAGGGAGACCCCGTTTTGGAAACATGACCGCCCCAGGCATATGGGTAAATATACATTTTTTTAAAGGGAGTAAATTAGAAGCTAGGCAGGGGGAGGGGGTTAGCTTAGTGTTAAAGTTTATGCAGAACAACTCTTTTAATGTTTGCAGAACAACTTGTATTTTGTATTGGTACCATTTGATATTCTGTTCAATGTACTGGGAAGCTAGAAAAAAATCGGAATGAGGAGGAATTGGAGAAAAGCTGTATTTATGTGACTTATTATGGCATTCACCGTGCAGCAAAAACTTACATGTCACCTGTAGTTGTTTTAAGTGTTAACTCCTTAAAAAAAATCCAATACTTTGCAAAATAACAAATTCTTGAAGTCGCCCTATTCTGACACCTGTAATTTTTTTATATGTTTGTGTACAGGGATGCATGAGGTGTATTTTTTTGCAGGGCCAGATGTACCTTAGTTAGTTATAACATTTTGGGGAATGTCTAATGTTTTCATCACTTTTTATACAAATTTTTATGGTAGTGGAAATGGTGCAAAAACGTTGGTTTGGCTCTTTTGATTTTTTTTTTCTGCTATTGTGTTCACTGTATGGGAAATATATTTGTATATGTTTGGAGACAGAATGTTTTCGGACACAGAGATTTATAATATGTTTATGAATGGTTTTGTTAATTGCAAAATGTCTTTAGGAGCGTTTACTCTACAGCACGTATTCAAATTCTGCAACATCTATAAATATATCCAACATGTTTCTCGCTCTCCATTATGGTGGGTTCTGTAGTTAAATAGTTGCACATAATACAACATGTTAAGCAAAGTAATAACTAGCTCCCTTATGGCAGATACAAATAACAGACTGGATTTATCGCAGTCATTTCAGCATACACTGTGTCATGTATCATACAATATTTAGAAGAATATAGTGCATGGAATATCCACGTAATGAACAGCTTCAAAGACCATTCCCTGATTAATAATTTTTTTTACATATGCCATGTTATAGGGCTCTCATTTATATCACAGTTTTTAAAGGTAACCTGCCATCTCCAGTACTATAAAGTGCCTCTTATGTGTTGTCCCCTGGTGGGTTTCTAATGACATTCTGCTATCCATAGAAAAATAACTTTCATTCTGTAGGTAAATTAGGTTTTTCGAGTCAAATGGGTGGAGAGCTAATGAGCTCTCCCTTCTCTGTGATTGAAGGTAGAAGACTGGCATTACAAAGACAGCAGAAATGTTATTATTAGAGTCTCTGGAGCAAATTTAAGAAATTGCAGGAACTGGCTGACAACAGAGAGCAGTGCTGAGAGATAGTTCCCAGACACTCAAAGACCTTCATCAGAGCCAGCTACAAAGCCAGATGGACTTCTGCTGAATTTGAGGTCCAAGTTATCACCACAGTAACTTGTAGAATAAATAAGCATGCCATTGAATGAAATCAAACCAGAACCCATGATACATTGCAAGGCAAATACCCATGATACATTGCAAGGCAAATCTTAACCAGGAGAGTGAACATCCAAGCCAAAAAGTCAGTCTGAGAGATAAGGCTTAGTTCACACGGAGTTAACGCACGCGCATTCTGACACGTATACACGTGTCAGAATGTGAGTGCTCAAAACAGATCCCATTCATTTCAATGTGTCGGCTTACGGGTGCTACACATTGAAATCAATGGGAGGCTTTTAGCCTTCACACAGAGTAACGCTCTGTGAATTTTGCCACAAATTACACGTGTAAAAATACACGTGTAAAATGTGGTAAGGCATTGAGTTCAATGACTTTTTTTTATTCCTATAACGCGCTTAATTTTGCAGGCTCAAAATTACGCGCGCAAAATTACGCACGTTATACGCCCATAAGCCGATACATTGAAAAGAATGGGATCTGTTTTGAGCGCTCACATTCTGACACATGTATATGTGTCAGAATGCACACGCATTAACTCCGTGTGAACTAAGCCTAACATAAGAGCTCAAATCAGGAGACATACAATTTCCTTCAACAAGAAAAATGGTCAGTTCAGAGCAGTCCAGTACATACGATCAGGATATAAAGCCACACCAGGTAAAAAACAATTAGCAAGGACCTGGCTTAGGAGGAAGAGGGTTCACATCACAGAGTTGAGATTAGCTCTAAAGTCACAGATAGTTTTATCTGTTGTCATGATCACCCCAAAGCAACAGCAGTATAATAGTGGGGAGAATACCCACCAAGAATCCCAAGAAAGCGAGCTGACAAACCCATCAGATTCCGTGGTTTGTCTTTTTACACTGATTAACAGCAACAGTGTGTCAACACATTCAATGGTTATAGGACCACTGGAGCCACTTACTAGCTGCAACAGTGACATTTCAAGACCCATAAGGTCACTCCCGCAGAAGTCATATGTTCTTGATGACACCTCATTGCTGAAGACCATAAGAAGGAGCCCACTGAGAAGCATTGGAAGAGGAGCAGTGGGGGGTTGGTAAGATGTACAATACAATTTTTATTATTTTATTGCATTCTAATAAAAAAAAAAAATGCTGGTAGGTAAACCATTAACCCATTTAATGATATGGGTCCTCTTAATTTTCAGCAGGATCCCCTGACAATCTAATGGTCACTTACAACAGAAAATTCTTTGTTCTATCAGCACATGAACTTCTGCCAAATGTGTTCAGAAACCACTTAATCCTCTGCTTTATTTGCATTTATATGTACAGTACATAAGAATGCAAATACAGTCTACTGGGAAGAACCAAGCTTATCTTGGATATTCCCTACTGACCATGGATGAGCTACCTAGTCTGGGCTAATGAGGACCATAAATATGCAAAGGACTCCTTCTTCTACGGTGTATTTTGTCCACTTGTATGCGACTTTTTGTCCAATTTGGTCAGAGTGAATTACTGATGTCATGGTGATGTCATAAGAGAAACTAGGCAAAGCAAAGACAGAATAATGTTGGCAATATAGAGACATTAGCATACATAAGCAATTGCTGTGATCTTGCACAACCAATCTACAGTATAAGATGTATGTTGCTATGGTATCACATATATTAATCCACAAGTGACTTTCACAGCCCACATGCTGAAAATCGCCTGTCACCTCGCAGTGTGAAATGAAGTGTGGAAATGCCATTTATGTACCAAACTGAAAAAATGTATGTAATAAACTGGCATGTTCATGAATAATCCATGTCACCGCCACGCTACATATCATAGTAATTCATGGGCTGGAGATAATAAATAAAACTAATGTTGTAATACATTCTACAACAAATATATTTCCTAAAGCTGCGTTGTATCAAGACGGAGATAATCACAGCAATTACGCTGTTGTTTATGGTATCAAGGGCAGCCATGACGATGCCCATGCAGCTAGTCAATAAACTTTCCATAGTGCCGTATATATTTGCATTCTCCTATAGTGTATTGCTTGATAGGCATACCAGAAAGTGGCCATCTAATGTTTATACAAGGCCCCCTAAGGTGCTCCCAGCTGAAGTCAGGGAAAGGGAGGGTTAAGTATGTTACATTTCCCATATGCTCAGTCCTTTGTTCCCAAAGGAGATAACTTACCACTAGCTATTACCCACTTCCCATTAAAAACACATGCACATTGGACTGCCCAAGTATGCAGGTGTATTGGGGTGGGAGATGAAGAAATAGCTGTCTACAGTGTTGGACTGACCCACCAAAGTACTGGGCCCAGGCTCTAACACAATAATGGTCCAGCAGAAGATAGTCTATTTCTAGGAGTTGTTTGTAGGTAGGCCTCAGAATCACTTTATCTGGCCTGGCCCAAGGACCCGTAGTCCAACACTGGCTGCCAAACCCTTATGGGTTTGGACATGCTAAATCACATACGACTCTGATCCGTACCCCCTTATAAAGTTTATATGTATACTGTTTTACCATGCATTGCCGATGCAAAGGCTAACTAGGTAATGTTAGGCCATTTTTATGTTTTGTTGTGTCTGTTCTGTCTTAATAAAATATTGTGTGTGAAGACCGCTGTTCTTTTGCAGGTCCTGTGCCCTTTAGCAGTCAACTGCTTGTAAGCTTTACTTGACTTGGACTGCACAGTTCTCTGATCATGGATGAGTTTGCTTGAGATGGTGCCGACCAGGCTCAGAGCAAGGATAGAGCCTTAGGGCCCGTTCACACGGGCACAGAGGGGGCAGATTATGGCACGGAATCCTCAACATAATCCGCCCCCTCACAATGGTGGCCTATGGAGACCGCTAGCGTTCTTTTTTCCACTAGCGACAAAATAAAAGTGACATGACCTTTCTTGAGGCGGATTCCGCCTCAGGAAGTCAATAGAAGTGAATGGGAGGCGGAAACCATAAAACACATCGCGGTTTTTGCCGCTTTTTTTACGGTCCATTCACTGTCTGGGAGGGGAACAACCGCCTGGTATTTTCTGAAGCAGTTTTTATCAAAAACCGCTCCAAAAACGCCTCAAGGTCCAAAAACCGGACCAAATTACGCCACACGTAATTCTCGTGTGAACTTAGCCTTACTGAACATGGGGCTGCCTTGCATGCCTTGTGCTAGTTTCTTTATAGTGACACAGGACTATTAGGTATAGCTGTGACTTCTATAGGATAAAATTCTACAGCTGTCATTAGTGTGATCTTACTGCAAATAGAGGTAATAAATATAGTAATAAAGCTGCATGCATTATTAAAGGGGTTTCCCCATGAATATAACCATATTTGGATTTGTAGAAAATGTAAACATTTTTACAAATAAAAATAATTAACAATTTTGTAGTTTTAAAGATTTTTTTTAAACTTTTTCAGTGATGACGACAATAGCTGCTACATGTGGCTTCTGAGGCCTGGAAAGGCTACACGGAGAGTTACTGGCATCATCAGAGTGCCTGAAACAGAGACTGCAAGGAGCACTGGCGCCATGCTGCGGGATCAGCAGGTGTAAGATGAAGTTAGTAGTAGAGATGAGCGAGTACTGTTCGGATCAGCCAATCCGAACAGCACGCACCATAGAAATGAATGGATGCACCTGGTACTTCCGCTTTGACGCTGGCCGGCCGCTTAACCCCCCCGCGTGCCGGCTACGTCCATTCATTTCTATGCGAGCGTGCTGTTCGGATCGGCTGATCCGAACAGTACTCGCTCATCTCTAGTTAGTAGTACTTCCTTTTTTATTTTACAGCATTCCTTGGCACTGGCTATTTATTTCTAAGACAACCTTGTTAAGGTTAAGGCCTCACGTAGTGTCCCAAAGCAAAAAAGAACTGCAGGAAAATCTGCGGCGGCAACACATCACAGGTTTTTCTCCCGCATTGCTTTTCACAGGAAGTCCGTAGAGGAGGCTTTCTGCTTCAATTACACCTATAGAGAAAACACTGACGTTTCCATAGGTATAAGTGACAGGTTGCAATCTGCAAAACCACAACGGTTTTGGAAATTGCAGTATGTTCGCTCCTCGTATTTTTCCACAAATTGGGAATGAGGTTTGCTACAATCCCATCCACTTTACTGTGACTGGAAAAATCTGTTTTTTCATGGTGTTGCCATCATGGGTAACCCACAGCATGTATGCCGCGTGGGAGCGACAGCGTAAGTTGTGATTTATAAGTAGGCTTCAAGAAAGCAATTGTGGTGTTAAATGTACATGTTGGTTGAATCTGAATACAGCGCCCATAGCCGAATATTATGTGCCCATATTGTACTTCCATGTGCTTCCAATTTTCTGCAGTATTTGTCAGTATATGGTATAGTCCAGTGTTTTCTGTATTACACTGGTATTGTTTCTAGGGAAGAAGCAAAATCTGTAATACAGACCTGTATACTGTAGAATTTGTAGGACATCTACATAGCATGATATGCTAGCATGCCTGAATTTAGACAATTATTGAGCTGTTTGGGTTGTGTTTGTAGTAATTACATGTTCATTACATTCGGTTTGTACCTAACAAGAATTGTTTCAGTATTGATCAGACTGAAAGTCATTGAGTATTAATATGTTAGTAACAAGCATGGGCTAGAAGGATACTGGGTTTATTTTATAGCTATACAATGTGCCTACAAAGTAGAAACCCATCACTGAACACCAAGATATTGAGACTGAAACAAATATGAAAATTTGAATTCAGTCCAAAGATGTTACTATAAAGTATAGTTAGAATGATTTCTCTAGCCCCCACCGTTGCCAGGCAATCAGTACAATTATTTTGGGTGCCTAACATGCTAATTGGTTTATCTCTGTACTGTTCAGTGGGTAGTTTCTGGAAAGATAAGGCAAGGGGGAACGAATCAGGGCTCTGCCCAGTCAGAGGTGTCAGAGGCAATTAGCATAATTAGAATATCAGCCATCAAATCAATGTAACTGCACTGATTGCTCTGGAACAATGGGGGCTAGATTAAAAACTGAAACTAGGTCGGAAAGGTTCACATTAAAAAAAGACCTTTTCACCACATCCCCAACTTCAACTGTTTGCATCCTTCACTAATTCCAGTGCAGTTGTAATTTTTTTCTCTAGTCCCTGTTCCTGAGCAATCAGTGCTGCTAATTTCAGCCACCAACATGTTAATTAAGCTCTCTATTGTCAGGTGGGTGGCCCTAGACGATCTATTTGAACTCAGGATCACCCACCTGACAGTACAGAGCCTGATTTGCATATTAGGTGCTAAAAATAACTGATTACTCTTCTGGGTGTAGAGTGTCGTCATTAGATGTATGAAGTACAGTTAGCACTGTGTGCGACCGCGAGACAGAAGACGACAGCCAAATAGAGAGATGTATGAAGTGAACGGGGAGAAGCTGGGCATCAGTTTGGAGCAGCGGATAGCAGAGCCCAGAGATAAAGAAATGCCCTTAAAGCCCAATTCTGCTCATTTACATAGGGATTAAAGGCCAATTGTTATAACAATGGAGTGGCGCTCCTGAATAAGAAGCACAACACATTCCAATGTCTTGCTGACAGACTCCCTTTAATCACTTTTCCCCTTACTTTACATTCCAGTAACTGCATCTACTTCTAGTAAATATCAAAATATTAATATGTATATTGTGCTAGTAAATCAGTCACACACACAATATGAGACGTCTTGTGTTCTGAAATATGGAGGGAAAGGAATCAGTGTTCCTTGTAGTGTTTTGTTCCCAGTTCTTCCTCATCAGAATTCTTTGAGCTGCCATCAGATAAGCATTCAGATAGAGAAGTATAATTACCTTGCATGCAGATTTACTTACCTTTTGTGTCTTTCTTATGGCGGCATCTGCACTGGAGGAGGCTGAGCAGTGATTGGGATTTAGCGGAGAATGGTGTATTGAATGTGACACAAAATAACAGCAGATCATTAATGATTAGAGGGAACCTGGAGCATTTAATGGGTTTGGCGCTGGGAGTTTTTGTTTAGAACATTGAGAAAAGTAATTTGTAATAATACAGGAGAAAATGAAGAGGTGTGGAGATAATGATGGTGTTTAGGCTGTCTTAGAAATCAACATAAAGGACCTACATAGATATTATTGTAGCCCCAACATGTAGAACTCAAAGGGGCTTTAAAGAGGACCTTTCACCACCTTCGACATTGTGAATTCTTTAATCGGTGCTCCTCCACTGATTCCAGCGCAGTTGGAATTTTTTCTTTAGCCCTGACCATTCACAAGCAACCGTTTCTGTCATTCTGTCATTATGTAATATGATTATACAGCTTTCCACTGTCAAGTGGGTGTTCATACTTGGCCCTGAAAAAAACACAAGTGGTCAGGAACAGTGATGGCTAGAGAATAAATTCCAGTGGTTCCTGATACCAATGGAGAAGCACCTGTAAATGAAGCAAATGTGAGCACAATCCACTCTGTGTCACCGTATTGAAGTGCAAATTAATATAATTGTTATACTGATTGCTTAGGAATGGTGGGAGCCAGAAAAAAATAAACCATTACAAAGTAAGTGGGGTTGTACCTACTGAAGAATGCAAAGACTTGGAGTTGGCGGTTGTGCAGGTAACTTGTTGCAGGCAGCCAGAACTTTATAATCCTAAGAATTCCAACCTTTTTTCTCGTCTGTATGTAATATATGAAGGAAATAGTTGTGCTGCCAGTTTTCTTACACTTTTTGGACATTTATCAACTACCCCATTGCACCATGAGACTTTGTCTTTGACTCCTATTTATGTGTAGACTGGAAGTCAGTTTCTCATAAGATACTTAATACTTAAAAGTCTAATAGAAATATATAGAGAAACTGACCTCAAGTCCACATATAAGAGCCTGTCTAATTCCAAGAGGAGGCTGGAAATGTGAAAATAAAGCACTGTGAAAAATAAATGCCTATACAAATGTAGGTGAAGACTTTTAAAAAAATTATATTAATTTAATTATATTCCTGTGTGAATACATATAGATCAGGGGTGCCCAATACGTCGATCGCGATCTACCGGTCGATCGCAATGGACGTATGGGTCGATCGCGGGATGCAGCCGGGGATCCCTGGTGTCTGCTTGTTCACAGTGCAGGCTGAGAGTCAACAAACAAGAAGTGGGTAGTAGATCTTTCAACTTGGTCATGTAATAAAGTAGCTCACATGCTGACAAAGTGTGAGCATCCCTGATATAAATGGTAAAATTACCGATCCCATAAATTTGGACCTATATGGATCAATCTCAATACAAACTTCATATGGACACAACACTAATGTAGAGGTGAAATGCAAAAATATATGTCCAGATTCTATTCAACTGTCCACTCTAAGGAGCTAGGCCATCCTGCCAGCCATTAAGGAAAACAATGTGTATCCAGATTTCTAGACTTGTCAAGTTTTTAAATGTTTATCTATGCAGTTATTATTAGAGAACGGTGAGTCCCGAATATTTTCCAATATTCCATTTTCAGACACAAGGATACCTAATGTGTATGTTTTTGATAGTAATATTTTACTTTTATATGTATTCTAAGGAAAGGGGGGTGATTTGAACTTTTAGGGGGTTTTTTAGACTTTTTTTTCACTATGTTATTAGTTCCCCCTGGGGGGCTTGAACCTGCAATCATTTAATTGCAAGTCCCATAGACTGCAATACAACTGTATTGCAGTCTATGGGAGATTTGCTACATAGCTATTGAGGCTGGTCTGTGACCAGCCTCAATAACTATAATGCAATGACAAATCTGGGAACCTTCATAAGGCTCATGGCTGTTGGAAGAACAGGTCAGCCCCCGCGATTTCGCCATGAGGGAGTCACCTGCAACAAGAAAGGTATGGGGCCAGTGGGGACCAGTTTCAGGGCAAGTTTTTAACTTGGGGAGGGGGGGGGGGTACTGGCATACAAAGCCTGCAATCATAGTGAACTCTGACTGCAGGTATCAGTGCCGGGTCTCCATTATAGAATACAGCAGAGACTCGGTTGCACTGTAGGAAAGTGGCCGCCATCGTTATAGACCCAACATTCACCACACTATTACAGTAGATGTTGGGAAAGGGTTTAAGAAACTGAAAAAATGGTGATTCATCTCAGACAAACAAAAATGCCCACTACGACAAGAAAATGGCCACCATCAAGTGTTTGATGAGGCAATACAGAGGAAAGATGTTTGAATGACTCAGACAGTGTCTGTGACGTGGTAGCACCACCTGACAGCTTCTCAGACAATAGTGGTACAGTGGTAAGTGGACCTGACAGTCCTGACAATGTCATATTGACTATTAAAGCTTGTCCATGATCAGCCTTTTGTTGCTATGATGGTGGTCATTACACCTTTACAGAGGGCTAGGAGGCTTTAGTCAGTGAGTCACATATTGCCAGAGCTGCCACCACTGAGTCAGACATGTCATATGGCCTGGTTCATCATATTATGCCCTGCTGCACTGGCACTCATTTTGTCATAGCCACCAACACTTTTTTTTCTTTTTTTTAATGTAGATATAGGGATCACAATGTATTTTCTTTTTGCCTATAAGTATGTCTTTGTAGAATGGGAGGAAATCCATGCAAACACAGGGAGAACATACAAACTCCTTGCAGATGTGGTTCCTGGTGAGATTCGAACCCAGGACTCCAGCGCTGCAAGGCTACAGTGCTAACCACTAAGTCACCATGTTGCCCCTATAGCTTGATTTTTTTTTTTAACTTGTCTCCTAAATAACAATAATATCCTGTAGCTCAGGGGCAGGGAACCTTCGGCTCTCCAGCTGCTGTGAAACTACAACTCCCAACATGCTCCATTCACTTCCATGGGTGTTCCAAGAACAGCAGAGCAAGTATGCATGCTGGAAGTTGTAGTTTTGCAACAGCTGGAGAGCCGCACGTTCCCTATCCCTGCTGTAGCGACTACAAGCATTTTTCTACAAAAACATTGTTTTTTGCACTATAACGGTCACATGTGTATATTAAAAAAAAAAAAAAAAAAAAAAAAAAACAAGCACCTCATGCCCAAATGTTAAATGTGCATAAACAAGTGTCAGCTCAGTGTATAGTTAAACTCGGAATTTGTACCTTCTGCTTACCATCCATTTTTCTATAGACACATATCACTTTCACTTTGACATATCACTTTCACTTTGATATCTTCGGCTGTGTTTGCCTTAGAGATCCAGACATTGTACAGATAGGTTCCTAGGAGCCCTGACAGTATTCTACACTATGTGTTATAGATAGGTTCCTAGGAGCCCTGACAGTGTTCTACACTATGTTTTATAGATAGGTTCCTAGAAGCCCTGACAGTGTTCTACACTATTATTATTATTACCAATTTATGTGGTTCGTACCAAACGTTTTCAACCCAAAACAATTTGTGCCCATCTCTAGTTATACTGTGTGATATTATAACTAGTATTATAATTCATATTAGACTATGTAGCTTTATCACAAAAGGTTCCTTTTCACTGGTTATCTATAAAAATAGCAACCCAGCTTCCTAAAATACGCCATCTTTTCTATGTACAGCCTTATTTCACCTAGATATGAACTGCTTGACGTCCTGAGCTACGTAACACCCGCTTCTTAGTAATATCATATCAATTTTCACATGGAATAAGGGCAGCTAGTAACAGTTATGGATTTGCTCATCTGACCAATATAAAGGATTCAATAAATATTTTCTGGTACATTTTTTAATACATGTTTTGACACCTATTACAGTTGAACATGCCCCCGTGTCTATGCATTTAGAGCTGTGACCTCATGCAGGGAAAGTCATGGTGTCTCAGACAAAGAGATATGATGAATAGCTGAGCGAAGGGCATTGAACAGGTAGAAGTTTTAAGAAGTGAATTACGCATAGATTGACCTTTGGTGAACCTACCATCGTATATTAAGGTACTTCAATTATAGTAATTTCAGAATATATTTATCTGTAAAAGTGGGAAGGTAAGAGTCACCAGTGAGGTTCAAGAAGAAACTATTCTGTGGATCCATCTAAACAGAACATATGCACATCCACTTTTCATTTCATAGAACAGGTAGTCCTCGACTTACAACGTTGATCTGTTCTTACGTGGCGTCGCTAACCAAATTTCAACGTAAGTCAAAACATACCATACGACGCCGCATAGGAACGAATCAACGTGATTTAATGTGCAGCGGCTCGGAACCGAGGAAGACTGTACCATATACAGTACAGTACAGTCTTCCTCGGTTCTGAGCTGCTGCACACTAAATCATATACTGTACAGGGAGAGCTGGCAGCTTGCGTTTATGCGGGAGCTGACTTTTTCTCATAGGAATGCATTGGCCAGTGTTGATTGGCCAGTGTACAGCATTCGGTCAATCAACACTGGCCAGGAGGCGGAATCTAAAATCGGACCATAATGGAGACTGCTGTAGTCTGATCTTAGGCTCCGCTTTCTCACAGACGAGCCTCCGGCAGAACCAGCGTTAATTGGCCGAATGCTGTACACTGGCCAATCAATGCTGGTCAATTCATTCCTATGAGAAAAAGTAAGCTCCCTTGTAACAGCAAGCTGCCAGCTCTCTTCCGATGAGCAAGGACGAGCCTGCTGCAGAACCAGCGTTGATTTGCCGCAGGCTCGTCCTTGCTAGTTGGGAGTGCTGGCAGCTTTCTGTAACGAGGGAGCTTTACTTTTTAGCTCATCTCTAGTCGTAACCACGAAACGTCGTAACCCGAGACCGTCGTAACCGAAAGGACTACCTGTAAATGTTATTATCACTCATTGCAAGCAATAAGGTCTGACGAACCTAAAAGAAAAAGACCCTGGAGGAAAGTTATTTACAGGAAATTTACATCCAAGTGGAGTTGTGTTCTGCTAGACCTTGGAGGGAGAGGCATACTTTGAGCGGTGCAGGGGGTATAGTCCCACTCTGGCTCACGAACTTTAGGGGGCCATTAAGGTGTCTCTTCCCAATGAGGATACCAGTACTATAAACAACACATTATAATTAGTGAACCAGGTACAGGTCTGCATTCTGCTTTGAGGACTATTATGGCGCCAGAACTTGGACCAACTAGAAGACAGTTTCCCAATCTGTAGTTTGCATCCCTCTGGGGGGGGGCTTGTAAACATCTCTGGGGTCATGAGCTGAGTAGAGAAAATGCATGCACTGGAAACTACCAATAATACTAGTTGCCAGTATTTTGCATGTATTGCAAATGAACCTTTGATTAAGTCACAGTCAAGTGACCAGTTAGATGCTGAGACAGAGCTTGTAAAAGAGCTCCATGTATATTAGAAGACGTGCAGTACTGCATGTAGGAAGAATGTGGAAGTAGCAGGGCTGAGTGGGGTGAAATACGGATGTAGCAATGCAGCAGGATGTGGGGTGTGCTGGGTAGAAGATTAATGTAGCAGAGTTGTGTATGTGGGATTTAGCAAAGTTGAGTAAGGGTGCATGCACACTGAGTAACGCCGGGCGTGTATGAGAGCCGTACACGCCGGCATTACAGCAGACTGCCGAACACTTCCCATTCACTTCAATGGGAGCGCTCGTAACAGCGGCGTTTACGAGCGCTCCCATTGAAGTGAATGGGAAGTGTTCGGCAGCCCTGCTGTAACGCCGGCGTGTACGGCTCTCATACACGCCCGGCGTTACGTAGTGTGCATGCACCCTAAGTGAGGGAAATCAAATCTAGCAGTGTGGAGTGTGAAGGGAAGTGGATGTAGCAGAGCTGTGTGTGTGTGTGTTGAGGAACTTGGTTTTCAGAGAGTTGAGTGAGTGGTTGAAAATACAGATGTAACAGAGCAGGGTATGGGAACATAAGGCATAGGAAAGGGGATAAGTGTCCAATTGCTAGGGGCACGAACACCGGGTCCCCCAGTGATCGGGAAGAACTTTCAGTCCCCCTAAAGCCTCCTTGTGAATGGAACACAAGCAGGCTTCCCCGAAAAAATGGACACTTATCCTCTGTCATGTAGATAGGAGGTAAGTGTCCATGACTTCACAATCTATTTGCCTATATAGGATCTATGGTAAAGGATTTTCATGTATCTGAATGTGATATATCTTACAGTGTATTATATTTCCATGAGCCAAAGACAGAGCCTAGAATTCAAAGCAATAGGGTCATAAATCCCAAATAACATGGTCATGTATGTCTTGTCATAATCGGGTTTCACTATGTATTTTGTTACCTTCACATGACATTTACATCATTGGCAGACACAAATGGAGATGAAATTGGTTCTACTTGATGTTGTATGAATAATAATGTGCAGTTAGCAGCTCCACATCTACATCACTGTATTACCCAATCTCCATATATAAGAAAATACATATATTTATATTGTAAATAATGTCAGTGATTCATTATATGCAGCCTCTCTCCCGCTGTTCTCTAATAAAAGTAATAATTATTCTTCCATTCTTCAATGCTTGGTGCTCCTGGTATGTTGGAGTGAATCTCTGTGTCGCTGCGGCATTTATTCATCTTGTGGATGGGGTTTATAGGTTGTTCCTGAGGAGTCATTACACTGAGTGTTTCTTAATGAACAGACACACCTCAGCCATACGAAACAGAATGGGAAACAGACATTTGGCTGCACCTACTGTGGCAGCTGCTGGAAGGAGGCGGATGTGTCCTGCACGACCTTCTATTACAAGGGCATTGGGGACAAGTAATATTTTACAACTCTTCAAGATCTTGTCCTGCTGCTACTAATATTAATGCATTTGGTCTTTTTCCTTTTGCTGCAGGTAATACTTAGTGCAGGTCTTCACCTTATCCCATGGAAAGAAATACATACCGTACTTCATTGGCTTGACTATTGATGTTTCTGAGGACTCAGTATTGACTGCAAAACTGACTTCTCATGATCTCCCCAAAATCTCCCTTAATTTCTAATGAGGGGGTAGAGGAGTCTGTTACCTCCCATCAAAGGGAACCTGTCATGGTGATTTGGGACACTAAGTCACCCACAGGTCATTATGGACCAGTGATGGAACAAAAGTTCAGTGGTCCCCCATGTAAACTTCAGGCAGGGCCCCCTATCCCATCCTTATGGCGTATTCTTGATAGTGGTGTTAATGGATGCACTGCCATAGACTTGAAAGAGACACAGTATTAGTACCCATGAATACGGTGAGTGAGCAGTACAGTCTAACATTGATCCCCTTTCAAGGATTACACCAGTTCCTTGATATTAATTATCTATCCTCAATATAGGCTATGAATAAGAGATCAGTGCTGGTCCAACAGCCAGGACCTCTGCTGACTAGCTGTTTGAGATCACCATGACCCCTTCAGTATGTACCTTTGCACATAGTGATCATGCAATGTAATTACATACAACTCACTTCTATAGGATGAGGCTGAAATTACATATCATGGCCTCTATAAAACAGATGGTGTGTGTGATGTAAATAGTGAAATTTTGGTCTCATCTCACCAGTGCACCTTCTTCCACATATTTGCTGTGTAAGCTACACACGTGGACAAAATTGTTGGTACCCCTTGTGTAATGAAAAAAAAATCCACAGTGGTCACAGAAATAACTTTTATCTGACAACAGAAATAATAATAATTCTATGAAAATGAACAAATGAAAGTCAGACATTGCTTTTCACTTCAACATAATATTTTTTAAAAAAAAAAAAAAATAAACCTCATGAAACAGGCCTGGACAGAAATGATGGGACCCGTAACTTAATATTTTGTTGCACAACCTTTTCAGGTAATCACTGCAACCAAATGATTCCTGTAACTGTCAATGAGACTTCTACATCTACATCTACATCTCTCAGCAGGTATTTTGGGCCACTCCTCATGAGCAAACTTTTCCAGTTGTCTCGGGTTTGAAGGGCGCCTTTTCCAGACGGCATGTTTCAGCTCCTTCCACTGATGCTCAATAGGATTTAGGTCAGGGCTCATAGAATAGTCAAATAGTCAAATTTTTTGCTCTTAGCCATTCTTGGGTGTTTTCGGTCATTATCCTGTTGCAAGACCCATGACCTGTGACTGAGACCAAGCTTTCTGACACTGGGCAGCACATTTCTTTCTAGAATCCCTTGATAGTCTTGAGATTTCATTGTACCCTGCACAGATTCAAGACATCCTTTTGCCAGATCCAGCATAGCAGCCCCAGAACATAACAGAGCCTCCTCCATGTTTCACAGTAGCGACAGTGTTCTTTTCAAGATATGCTTCATTTTTCCATCTGGACATAGAGCTGATGTGCCTTGCCAAAAAGTTAAATTTTTGTTAGGTTTTTATAACCTAACCTTGCTTTAAACTTCTCCACAACTTTATCTCTGACCAGTCTGGTGAGTTTCTTTGTCTTCATGATGCTGTTTGTTCACTAGTGTTCTCTAACAAACCACTGAAGCCTTCACAGAACAGGTGTATTTATACTGAGACTAAATTACACACAGCTAGACTCTATTAACTATCTAAGTGACTTCTGAAGGCAATTATGCGCACTGGATTTTATTTAGGGTACAGGGGGTTGAATACTTTTCAGATTTTTATTTGATTAAATTTTGAAAACCATGTATCATTTTCATTCCACTTCTCAATTATCTGCTACTTTGTGTTGGTCTATCACTTAAAATGTCGATAAAATACATTTGTGGTTGTATGGTGACAAAATGTGAAAAAGTTCAAGGGGTATGAATACTTTTGCAAGCCACTGTAAGTATTCCACAACACTCAATCTGGTTTTTCAGGTCTTATGTGGTTAAAAAACTCAACTTTCCTTTTGGCCTTTAGGACCCTCCTACATACCACAGGTTACAATTAGGTACTTGAAAATTTGATCATTTGCAGATTTTAGTGACCGGCAACTTTTTTTGATTTGCATAACCTTACAGCTTGTCCTTCTTTGTGTTATTTCAAATGTTGAAATGTTGAGTGTATATAGAGTATGGTCTGAGATGACAGTCTTCATGTAATTATTTTGTCAGTATCAATATTCCACCAGAAGAATATTTCACTGGATTTCCAGTTTAAGGTATTTGGGGAAATTTATATAATATATAGGTCATTGATATCAAATTGGTGGGGACCCCTTCAGTCAGCTGATTGGTGGGAGTGCCTGGAGTTGGACCTCCACTGATATGATATTAATGCTGTGCTTCCAGCTGACCCACTTTAATCTAAAACTAACAAAAGGATTAGACTTTCCAAATAACCATGTCAAGTAATCGCTCAAGCACTTTGTATACCATGGCTATCTTATGCAGAGTGAGTAAAAGGTCTTACTAGAGGGGTCAAAGAGAATTTTACGTTAACTTGGATTTGGCCTTCTATAATGCAAAATTTAGTATTCAATGCACAAGATTCTTGTAATTCTGTCCTTAAAGTATGTCTAAAGTAACAAGTAGGCCAATCTATCCAATCTGTCTGCACAAAATAAAAATGCTAGTACTGATGTATTTAAAGCATCCAACGAAAATGGATCCTGTGCATGTCAACAACTCATTGGCAAACAGGGTCAAGAATTGGTCTGATGAACAGGAGAAGCACAGCTAGGTAAACAGAAGCTGAATACAATACTGTGCTCCAAGTAATGTGCCCAAAATATCATTCCATAGAATGTATGGGCCATAACAGCAGGCGATCAGAGGGAGCTTCATTGCTCGAAATAGAAAGGAAAGACTTCAATGGGTAAAAGAAATAAAAGTTTGTATCAGTGAGCAATGGAAAAAAACATCTCCTGGTGAAATGAATCCAGATTTCATTCTGATAGGAGGGTCAGAATTTGGCACAAGCAACATAAATCAATAAACTCTTCCTGTCTGGTATCAGCATATCAGAATGGGGGAAGTGGAGTAATGGTATGGGAATGTTCTTTTTGCACTCCAGGGGCCTTCTGATACCTGTGGATGATACCTGTGCAAACCACAAATTGCTGTAGTGCTAAAGCTCCAAGGAGGTCCAATGTTCTAGTAGATGGCCATGTCTAATAAAGTGCTCCATTTGGTGTACTTCAAGACAACTATGCAATAGTAAGAGGCGTCCTGGACATCAACTTTGAAGGGGATTTTGATGGCCTATTTTTATGACAGGTCATCAGTATGTGATCAGTGGAAACCCAGGACCAGCTGTGGTCTTGTACTGTGGTAGTGACTTTAAGCTTTCCTGAGCATAGCTATAGTGGGTGCAGATGTTGAAGTCACTACCTGTCCCTGGACCCTGAGGGGCCCCAATGTTAGGAGTATTTAGGTTCTTTACTTTCTATTTTTCTTACCTGGGGAGTTTTTGGCTGCGCAGTGTCTGGGGTGGCATCCTGGCGCTGCGGGGTTGTCCTGTCGTGGGTATTGGTGCACACCTTCTGACTTGCACGTGCGCACTGATGGTAGGCAGCTTTATCTCCTGGTTGATTAGTCTGTCCTCCCATTTGCACCTGGGAGGAGTGGTCTCTACTCTGTATTTAAACCCATGCCTCCCATGGTTCTGTGCTGAGTGTCGCTTTTACAGAGCTAGGCCTTAGCAGGAGGAGTAGGTGGTGTTCTGGGATAGAGGAAGTTCCGTGGTTGGTTTTTTGGGAGGTTTGGGTGAACGAGTTGGTTTGTGTGTTTTCCCTTCTGTGTTCACCAATCCTCCCTCTGTGTATAATTGACTGTGTGAGTGAATTGCCTTATCCTTTGATTTCTACTCAGTTTCCCTGTGTTTGTTTCCTAGTGTAAGGTTCCTTCCCATATTGGTTTGGGGGAATCCTTTCCCACATTTTTCCTGTGTGCTGCTTGTGTTGTTAGTCAGCGCACACCCTTGTCAGTCCCTGTCAGTAGCAGCTTCACTTGTTCGTTAGGGGTGACCCCCTTTAGTCTCCAGTCCCTAGAGGTCTTATAGGGCATTCCTTCTCCCACTTCCCTCTAGGCCTACGGTATCAGTGAGAGAGGAGCTGTCGGGGTCAGGCTTAGCCTGAGTTCAGCCGACCCACACCCGTGAGGCAGGGACCGGGATAGCTAGTGGGAGTAGTGCAGGGCGAGATTCCCTACTGCTATCCCTTAGCCCCGTTGCAGCTACCTGGACTGACATAACAGTACACTCAGCCGGTAAAAAAAAAAAAAAAAAAAAGGTTCGTTTGCATTATGACGGACCTGAAACAGTTGTACCAGGCGGTGCAGCAGATTTCCACTGAGATGGAGGGGATCAAGCTACGAATGGATGCCATCCAAGCTTCTGGCGTATCTCAGTTACAGCAGTTGGCTCAACACACAGCCTCTCAGGTGGAGGGCATACAGAGGCAGGTGAGTAGCGCCCCTGTGGGTCGGCCTCTGGAGCCAAAAGTCAGCTTACCTGAACCCTTCCGAGGTAAGAGGTCAGATTTTTTCCGATTTCAAAAGGACTGTCTTTTGTATTTCCGGCTACGGCCGTTTTCCTCCGGTTCTGAGGTACAGAGAGTTGGGATTATTATTACTTTATTGAGAGATGATCCCCTCATCTGGGCACATTCGTTACCAGCCGACTCAGCTTGCTTACTAACTGTAGAGGCGTTTTTCTCCACAATGGGGTTACTGTATGACGACCCAGACAGGGTACGCACGGCTGAGTATAACCTACGACGTGTGGTGCAAGGGGATCACGCTATAGAGAAATATTGCACAGAGTTTCGTAGGTGGGCAGCAGAAGTACACTGGAATGACCCCGCTCTACTTAGTCAGTTTGAGACAGGGCTCTCAGAACAGGTTAAAGACCATCTAGTTTCTCACCCTGTTCCGGGAGATCTAGATGAGGCCATGCAGCTGGCAATTAGAGTTGGACGGCGCCTCCGGGAGCGTGGAGACAAGAGTCCTGGGGGGCTTAGCCCTCCTCAATTCTCTGTTTTTAGAGAGGACCCGGGGGACCAACCCATGCAGATTGGGGCCACTGTGCGAAGTGCAAGACCCAAGAGTGAAGGGTCCCGCACAGTACGCTGTTTTGTGTGTGGAGGGATGGGACATGTAGCAAGGGTATGCCCCTCCAGAGAATGGTTCGCCAAGGAGAGTAATAACCCCAGGTCTATTGAGGGTAAAGGGAGAAAACCTACTAAGGAGGGAGGTGTGCATATTTCCTGTACTCAGACTGCCGGGTTGACCCTTGAAGGATGGGTAAATGGGCAGAAGTGCCGGATTTTGGTTGATTGTGGTTCGGCAGTCAACCTTATTGACTCAGAGTTTTGTGAGCAATTAAGGGTGAGTCCTTTGGTCTTAGAGTCTCAGATACCGGTGTGGGCTATTGATAAGACCCCTCTACAGCAAGCTGTCATCTCCAAACAGGTGGAGGGTTTGGAGTTTATTGTGGGTGGCCACAGGGAAGAGATTGACTTGTTCTTGTTGTCTAAGTTACCAGCACAAGTAGTTTTGGGGTGGCCCTGGCTGAAGCAGCATAACCCTATTATCAACTGGGAGACCGAGTCAGTAGTTTCTTGGGGGCAGGGGTGTAATGGTCGATGTCTGCCCATATCCGTTATGTCTTTGTCTATAGACAATTTGCCTCAAGAAATATGTGAGTTCAGGGAGGTCTTTGAGGAAAGGGCAGCCAAGACATTACCACCACATCGCACCTATGATTGCTCGATTAAATTTATACCAAATGCAGTGTTACCCAAGACAAGGTTGTACAATCTCACTATTCCGGAGAGGGAGGCGCTCAAAGAGTATATTGAGGGGAGTCTAGAGGTGGGGCATATTCGCCCATCTAAGTCCCCAGTAGCAGTGGGGTTTTTCTTTGTAAAGAAGAAAGATGGAGGGTTGCGCCCTTGTTTGGATTTTAGGGAGATTAACAAAATCACGGTGCGGAATCCCTATCCCATTCCATTGATCTCGGATCTATTCAGCCAGATTACGGGAGCCCGCTGGTTTAGTAAAATAGATTTACGTGGGGCGTATAACTTGCTGAGAATCAAGAAGGGGGATGAGTGGAAAACAGCGTTTAACACACCCCTAGGACACTTTGAGAATCTTGTGATGCCTTTCGGTCTAACCAATGCGCCTGCGTTTTTTCAGAATTTTATTAATGATGTACTAAGTGCCGTCATAGGGAGGGGGATTGTGGTCTATCTGGACGATATACTCATTTACACCCCGGATTTGGAGACTCATTGGGAGAGAGTGAGAGAGGTTTTAGATCTCCTGAGGGTTAACCAATTAAGTGCTAAGCTGGAGAAATGTGTGTTCGCGGTCAATAAATTATGTTTCCTTGGCTATATCCTATCGGACAAGGGGTTCGAGATGGACCCTGAGAAGGTCAGGGCAGTCTTGGAGTGGCCGCGACCCGAGAACCTAAAGGCGGTCCAACGGTTCTTGGGGTTCTCCAACTATTATCGCCAGTTTATCAAGGGATTTTCTGAGGTTGTGAAACCTATCTCGGACTTGACTAAGAAGGGGGCTGACTGTGCTAAGTGGTCGCCAGAGGCGCTAGCTGCGTTTGAAGAACTGAAGAAGCGATTCTCGTCCGCTCCCATTTTGAGACAGCCGGATGAGAGGTTGGCCTTCCGAGTGGAGGTGGATGCCTCCTCGGTGGGGGTGGGAGCAGTACTTTCTCAGGAGTTCGAGGAGGGTACGCATCCCTGTGCCTTCTTTTCTAAGAAATTCTCTGCCTCTGAACGGAATTATGACATCGGAGATAGGGAACTACTAGCAATAAAACTAGCGTTCGAACATTGGCGTCATTTCCTGGAGGGGGCCAGAAGGCCAGTCCAGGTATTTACTGACCACAAGAATTTGATTTATCTTGGGTCGGCGAAGAGATTAAATGCACGGCAGGCCAGATGGGCTCTATTTTTTGCGCGGTTCCATTTTAATGTGACTTATGTGCCGGGTTCAAAGAATGTTAAGGCTGATGCTTTATCCCGGTATATGTCGACTGAGGAGGAACGAGAGACGCCTGCCACTATCCTTGGGGATGGAGTGGTGGTAGCAGTATTGGGCGCGAAATTGGAGAAGGCCTTGATCGAAGCGCAACACGCTGCACCTTCCAAGATACCTAGAAACAAGCTTTTTGTCCCAACTACTCTCCGACAAAGTCTCCTGAGGAAGTGTCACGAGTCGGTTCTTGCTGGTCACCCGGGGGTTTCAGAGACCATGAGATTGGTGTCTAGGAATTTTTGGTGGCCAGGGTGGAGTAAGGAGGTCTTGCAGTTTGTTCAAAATTGTTCGGTCTGTGCAAGAGCCAAGGCGTGACATACCCGTCCCCACGGTCTTCTACATCCATTGGAACCTCCTAAGGCACCTTGGACTCATCTGTCTATGGATTTCATCACGGGCCTTCCGGTGTCTAAGGGTTTCACGGTCATTTGGGTAGTCGTTGACCGCTTCACGAAAATGTGCCATTTGATCCCGTTTTCCAGGCTGCCATGTGCCAAGACACTATCAGAAGCGTTTATTAAAGAAATTGTAAGGTTGCATGGTCTTCCTGAGGAGATCGTTTCGGACAGGGGACCGCAATTTGTGGCTAAATTCTGGCGGGCTTTTTGCAGCAGGTTGGGAGTTACACTGTCGTTTTCCTCCGGGTTTCACCCAGAGTCTAACGGACAAACAGAGAGGAAGAATCAGGATGTGGAACAGTTTTTGAGGTGTTTTGTTCGAGAGAACCAGAATAATTGGGCTGCCTTTCTCCCCCTGGCAGAATTTTCCCTAAACAACCATGATTCCAATGCCACAGGTACCACACCTTTTTTTTGCTCCGGTGGTAGACATCCTGTTTTCGGAGTATTTTCTTCCATTTCTTCCCCAGTTCCAGAGGAGGAGCTATTTTCTAAAAAGCTGCAAGGGGTATGGTCCCGTATCCGAGAGAATCTGGTGCGGGCGTCGCACCAGGCTAAGGTCCAGGCGGATCGGAAGAGAGGAGAGTTGCAGTTCTTCCCTGGTGAGATGGTTTGGTTGTCCACCAAAAATATCAGGTTGAAGGTTCCTAGCAAGAAGCTGGGTCCCAGGTTTGTGGGTCCTTTTAAGATCATCAAGATGGTAAATGAAGTGGCGGCGCAGCTGCAACTACCTAAAAGGTGGAAGATAAACCGGGTCTTCCATGTCTCCTTGTTAAAGAAGGCCAAGAAGGGAACGTCTCCAGTTAAGGTTCCACCAGTTTCTGAGTCCGGGGAGTATGAGATATCCCGAGTTCTGGATAGCAAATATGTTCGGGGGAAGCTACGGTATCTGGTGGCATGGAAGGGATACGGTCCTGAGGATAATTCTTGGGTCCTGGAGTCGGATATGTCAGCCCCCAGACTCGTGGAGAAATTCCACAAGGAGTTCCCGAAGAAGGATGCTCCTAGAGAATCCGGAGTCTTCTCCTTGAGGGGAGGATCCTGTTAGGAGTATTTAGGTTCTTTACTTTCTATTTTTCTTACCTGGGGAGTTTTTGGCTGCGCAGTGTCTGGGGTGGCATCCTGGCGCTGCGGGGTTGTCCTGTCGTGAGTATTGGTGCACACCTTCTGACTTGCACGTGCGCACTGATGGTAGGCAGCTTTATCTCCTGGTTGATTAGTCTGTCCTCCCATTTGCACCTTGGAGGAGTGGTCTCTACTCTGTATTTAAACCCATGCCTCCCATGGTTCTGTGCTGAGTGTCGCTTTTACAGAGCTAGGCCTTAGCAGGAGGAGTAGGTGGTGTTCTGGGATAGAGGAAGTTCCGTGGTTGGTTTTTTGGGAGGTTTGGGTGAACGAGTTGGTTTGTGTGTTTTCCCTTCTGTGTTCACCAATCCTCCCTCTGTGTATAATTGACTGTGTGAGTGAATTGCCTTATCCTTTGATTTCTACTCAGTTTCCCTGTGTTTGTTTCCTAGTGTAAGGTTCCTTCCCATATTGGTTTGGGGGAATCCTTTCCCACATTTTTCCTGTGTGCTGCTTGTGTTGTTAGTCAGCGCACACCCTTGTCAGTCCCTGTCAGTAGCAGCTTCACTTGTTCGTTAGGGGTGACCCCCTTTAGTCTCCAGTCCCTAGAGGTCTTATAGGGCATTCCTTCTCCCACTTCCCTCTAGGCCTACGGAATCAGTGAGAGAGGAGCTGTCGGGGTCAGGCTTAGCCTGAGTTCAGCCGACCCACACCCGTGAGGCAGGGACCGGGATAGCTAGTGGGAGTAGTGCAGGGCGAGATTCCCTACTGCTATCCCTTAGCCCCGTTGCAGCTACCTGGACTGACATAACACCCAAATGTTCCTCTGTGACATAAAATATACCACTATTCTAAATGGTACAATGCAGATAATGGTTTCATTATAGATATTGTATAGGGTCAAGGGCTGTTTTAACACATTGGCCTAATGCCAAGGTTTCATAAGTGCCCCCCCTTCCCCCCCATCACCACCACTTAGAAATACCTGACTTGCACAAATTCTAAAGTCCTCTTAGTGGACCTCACATAGTATAATGCCTCTCTAATGGCCCCATACAATATAATGTTCCCATCCAGCTATCCCCAAAGTTTACTGTCCCCATCAATATGCCTCCACAGCAATAATGTCTCCGTTCATCTGCCACCACAGCATAATGTTTTCACCCATCTACCCCATAGCATAATGTCCCCCTCCAATTGCCCTGAGTTTATTGTCTCCCTCCACCTGACCCCACAATATTATGTCTATCTCCTACCAAACAAAAATTAAAAAAAAAATAAAAAAAAACAGCAATACTCACCATTCCTTGCTCTCCTACTCTTCCGTTCTGGAGTCTTCAGGGAGCAGACAGCCCCTTGCTTCATCATTGTCTTCAGCCTGAGGCATAACTAAGTGTTCAGCTCAGAAAGGGGAAATACGTCCAAGTGGTCTCCCAACTCTGGTATACCCATAGCTCCCAACCGTCCCGCATTTAGCAGGAAAGTCCTGCTTTTATGTTCCTGTCCCATGGTCCCGCGCAGCTCCCTGCATGTCCCGCTATGTCCCTTTAGTGTTTTACTTAAAGGGGTTGGCCACTTTTAGACCAATATTGACAAACAAATATACAATAAAAAGATATAAAATTTTCCAATATACTTTCTGTATCAATTCCTCACGGTTTTCTAGATCTCTGCTTGCTGCAATTCATTCTGTTATTACAGAGGATAAAACTCTGACCAAGGTCATGTGATTTACGGTCCATGGTCATGTGATGAGTACACAGGTGCACAGCTGATTACCAGGCAGGTGTCTGATTAATGTGCTGTGACTGTAACGAGCGGCACCTGTGTGTGTGTCTGTATGTCTCTCAGTAACCTAGGGGCAGAGATTGAAGGGGAATGTTATACTGGGGGCAGAGATGGAGGGGGGGCATGAAACTAGAGCCACAGATGAAAGGAGAACATGAAACTGGGGGCAGAGATGAGGGGGAGCATGAAAATGAGGGCAGATAGAGGGGGATGTGAAGCTGGGGGCAGATGAAGGGGAGAGATGAAACTGGGGGCAGATGGAGGGGGACATGACACTGGGGGTAGATGAGGGGGGGACATAAAACTGGGGGAGATGAAACTGGGTAGATGAAACTGGGGACAGATGGAGGGGGACATGAAACTGGGGGCAGATGGAGGGGGGACATAAAATGGGGCAGATGAAGGGGGATATGAAACTGGTGGAGCAATGGTGGGGGAGATGAAACTGGGGTAGATGATGGGGGCACTTAAACTGGGGGACATGAAACTGGGGACAGATGGAGGGGGACATGAAACTGGGGGCAGATGGAGGGGGGACATAAAATGGGGCAGATGAAGGGGGATATGAAACTGGGGGAGCAATGGTAGGGGGAGATGAAACTGGGGTAGATGATGGGGGCACTTAAACTGGGGGACATTAAACTGGGGACAACTGGAGGGGGAATTAAACCGTGGGAGTAGCTGTAGGGGGACCTGTCTGCCTCTAGTTGCCCCCAGTTTAATGTCACCGTCCAGCTATACCTACGGTTTAATGTCTGCTTCTAGTTGCCCGAGGCATGTGAGCACAGACAGGACATCTAGCCAAAGCAAGCACAATGCTATGATGTCATTGCGCCATCCTGGATGCAGATGTCTCATCTGTGATCCCTTTGCCACTTGCAGAATTGCAGAGCAGGAAGCTCTACCATTTACTTCAACAAGCAAGTCACTGATTTCAACTCATCAGCATCCTAAAGGACTCCAATGAGCTGAAGTGCTGGCAGCCTGGAACAGCAGGACAGCAAATGCACTGTCCCAAGGGGGCCCCTGCTCTCATAGGGTCCTATGAACTGTTAGCCCCATGGTTAAAGCGGCCCTGATTGGGGCGCTTGGGCTTCAACTTATGCCTCTGGTCAAGCGCTTCTTGCATTGATGACCCACACCCATTGGTCACATGGTAAGGCATCAGCTCAGTCCCATTCAAGTGAATAGAGTTAAGTTCTAATATCTAGTACAGCTTCTATACAATGTACACTGCTGTAATTGGTATTCAGTGAGGCACCTAGAGCTCTCACTCAAATATGACAGCCTCTTTACCCAACTGATCTGGGGGAAGGGGGTTATGCCAAGGGTTTCAATCCTAATAGATTATCAATATATAAGTCCCCCCAAAAAAAACTTTTATAGCTGTCCAACATCTAAGAGTAATATGACCTGTATAACACACTTTTTAATTTAATACGGATGTCCATTACTAGTCATATAATAGACCTTGTCCGGGATTTACTCCTGACATTGGGGGACTCGATTTATATGTATCATTTCATCATCTGAGACATTTTAATGCAATGCAGAAAAGGAAACTGTAAGAACTGAATACTAAGAATACTAAAAATGAAAATGATACAGTAATTTCTAATATATTCCAATAAAGTCAAAGCCTTGACTAATCTAGACTGTATTAATGCTATATTGCCTCTGCTCTGAACCCAGCTGCTCACAAGGCAGTCAAAGATCCTACTAATGAAGATAGCCAACAAAGTGCGACCCCCCGAAGTGCCTGGATGTCATTGATGTGGAGTGTAACCTTTAGACAGCAGGTTGAGGCTTTATTAAAACAGCTGGTTTTGCACTGACAGCTCGTTCCCCTGGGCGCACAGGATGTATGATACTAATATGTGTTGCTAATTGCAGATGCTCATCTTGCTGAGAGCGCTGATGTCTTTAAGGAATCTAGTAATCTCCCTGAAAACCGTGCACAAGATATTACAAGCCCAGATCAGCTAGGCAACAATCTCCAATCACATGAATAAATGAATATGTGACCCTTGAGTTTGCATGTTATATACATATGCAACAAGTATGGGTGTGGGCTGATTCATACCTTTGTTACCACGTTTTATGACTGTATTTATATTGATTTTGTCATTTTTATTTCTTGCACTTTAATTCCGGTTGGTGATACATGTAATGAGTCTCAGTGCCATCTCCCCCACACTCCCACGCTCTGTACAGCTCACGGGAATCCATAGCTGTCACCTCCCACACTCTGCAATTATATGTTGACATGTGACAAAAGTTTAACACCATTTCTCAAGTTTTCTTCTGTGCTGACATCAGGGTTTTCTTGAATGTATACAAACCTAGAGCTGGTATCCAAAATAATGAAAGGTTTAAAGAGGACCTTTTACCACCTCCGCCAACTCCAGTTCTTTATATCCTGTAATGAGACGCTGCTGACACTAATTCCAGCACAGTTGGATTTTTTTCTCTAGCCCCCTCCATTCCTGAGCAATCAGTGCAGTTAGTTTTGCTGCCTGATATTCTAATGAATCTTTGTTCAGTCAAATGGGTGGTCTTGCTCTGATGTTATGTGATTATGATTGGACAGTGTCATAGAGTGCTGAATCCCATTTCTTGCCTCAATCCACCCACTTGACAGTAAAGAGCCCAAATAACCTATCAGGCACCAATGATAGTGACCAACATTTATGATGTGACTTTGTGACCTAAGAGACTCAAAGAACAGGTAATGTTGTAGGGGAGTTAGTGGCTGCTGTACAGGCACTCATCCCCAACACCCACAAGGGTCAGTTGTTTACAGGAAGCCAATTTACCTATCAGTATATTTTTGGCATGTGGGAGGAAACCTATAACACACTGAAAATAAAAGCACTGACTGATGGGAAATGGCGATGGAGAAAAAATTTGGCACAATTAAAATCAGTGGATCAGTGCCTTTTTGATGATACAAAGAGCTGGAGTTAGGGGAGGTGGTGCAAGGTCTTCTTTAAGAGAGGGGGGATGTAAAACATGACCACTCATAGTGTTCTTCCTACTTTGAACTGAATTGTTCCCAGTTAAAGGGTCTTACAGGAATTGCAAATCTCAAAAATCAATCCCGAAAGTATATTCTAAAGCATTTTTGTTTTGTCATCTTTTTTCTGGTTTCCTTATCTCAGGAACCTGACACTTGATTGATTTCAGCACCTCTAATATAGAAATGTGGCTAAACTATTAACACTATCTTGTCTTACCCTGAAGCATTTTTTCACACCTTTCTAAAACTTTTGCATGGTACAGTATGTGACATCACACTGGAAAAGATCAACTATTGTGATCTATTAGTCTTTTTCATATTACTGCGACCCCTATGTCCAAAGGCACAACAAATGATGTACACGGTGTTGTAAATAAATTTATTTCCCTTTTTGGCAACAAAACCTGTGTGTGCGACAACATTTTTTGATTAATCTGATTGTGGGGTCGAAGGACCCTTTGACGTCTGCACCACACTTTCTAAATTTGTGAGTGTGCGGCACCATTGCCTTTTTTTCAATCACACTGGAAAAGAAGATGCAGCGGTGGTTGGAGTATGTGAGTCACCAAGGAATCTGATCTCACCATTAGAGATAGGGTAGCTAGTAGGATGGTTAGCACAATGAATATTAAAAGAATGGGGAGGGGATATGCGTTATTTATTATAAATAAGAATGATAGAGCGCATTCTGAAATATAATAATAGTTTGTCCTGCTGCAGCTTAATATTATGACTTTAAGATCCATTGGAATCATGCAGTTGGACCTGTGGTAACAAGTATTCTAGTTTTTAATGTCAGGATAAAAGTCAAATTACCAACCAACCCATTGGGGTTACATGATGTCCTCTTAACTTGCTCATCCTGGCCTTAAAAGGAGTTTATCATTGGCTATAGTGATTTAATACAGCGCGATTAAATTCTCGCACATGCGCTGTATGTGACTAGCTGCTCTGGAAGCAGTGAAGAACTGTAGGAGGAGGAATCACCTGTAAAGAAGGGGGCGGTGAGAACTGGGGAAGGCTGATGAATAGTGAGAAGGCTTCTGGTGCTCTGTGCAGAGTAATTAGCATATCAAGAAAACCAGGCTAACCCCTCATTCACATCCACGTTCAGTATTCCATTCTGGGAGTCCACATGCGGACCTCCCGAACGGAATACCGAATGCAACTGCAAGCAGTGTGCAGTAAAAGCACCCCATAGACTATAATAAGGTCCGTGTGCTGGCCGCGCGCTGCCCGCACGAATCATGCAGGAAAGTAGATTGTGAACTACTTACCTTTCCGCATGATCCCAGTGGAGATCTGGCAGCAAGCACATGATCCCCTTTATAGTCTATGGGGTCTGTGTGCTTTTACTACACACCGCTTGCAGTTGCGTTCGGTATTCTGTCCGGGGAGGGTCCTCATGCAGACTCCCCCGGACTGAATCCAAACGCAGGTGTGAACGAGGCCTAATTCAAAAACGGCAGCACCGATCAATAAGTGAAAGGAATGCCTAGAGTAGCCTTTCTAAAGGCTATGCAAATATATGCTTATTTTAATATTGCTATAGGCAATGATAGACTCCTTTTAACTTCAGGACCAACATAGCAGAATGTTGTAAGATACAGCAGCAGAAATATTGTATATGCTGCATAATGTAGGTCCTGAAGATGTGGGGCAAATAGGCGGACCCCATGGTTCAGTCATTTGGAGAAACGTGCACTCCATATACTACACAGTAAGAAACATAGATGAAGGACCACAGAGACTTAGAAGCTTCATGTTCTAGGTTAGAGAGGAGGTTGCGTCCTTTCTATAACAGTCATAAGTTTTTATAGGAAAAATAAACCGTGACTTCCTTATGACAAAACCCCTTTAATGGTCTACCTTGACTTGTGTTATCCAGATACATTTCTACTTCTGTACATTTTGTGACTGTCTAGCAGATGTTCCTTTAAATGAGTTTTACAATGATGTTATTAGAAGGAACACGGGGCTCACACATCATTTATCTGACCAGCATCTTCCTAGAACTCACTGCTATTTATTACAAGTAAGAACTAGTCGTCTTTACGGGGCTTGTCTTATGAAACAAATCCCCTGGACGACACGTTTGACAAGTTTAATCACATAAAGATATTTCCCAGCCTTTCATGGTCATTATCATAGTCACAAGTTCTACCCATCTGAGGCCCAAGTCACTAATGTGAGATAACACCATTTAATTTGTGTGACTAGCCTTCTAGATTTTACATAAATATTGAGGAGGAAATAAAATAGTTAATCTAATAAAATAAACTAGAGCTATCAATTATCTGCTAAGTGTGGTTTACACCCAGTTAATAGACAGCAGTGGGTACGCAGATTGTAAAATCAGTCGTGTACACATGTAATATAGGCAGATTGACATGCAATGGACGTAGAACATGAATCCAGGACTCAGGCGGACCAAAATGAGTATTCACTCTGACCTAAAGGAAACCTAAGGCCCCATCCACATCTGCATTCGGGTTTCCGTTCTGGGAGTCCGCTTGGGGACCACCCGAACGAAAACCTATACACATTAAAAAGAGTTTCCCTACGGAAATACACGGACCCCATAGACTATATTGAGGTCTGTGTGGTTTCTGCTTGATTTCCACACGAAACATGAGGAGAGAAAAATGTTGCGTGTAGGACTTTTCTCTCTGCATGTTTCGTATGGAAACCGAGCAGAAACCACACGGACCCCATTATAGTCTATGAAGTCCGCAGGTTTCCCAGGTAATCACTTTTTAAAGCATGTAGATTTCTGTTTGGGTGGTCCCCAATTGGACTTCTCGAATGGAAATCAAAACGCAGATGTGGATGGGACCTAAAACTGCTAAATGTCATGTGCATACAGTATAATAATAATAGAAAAAATGTATTTATATAGTACCAACATATTCCGCAGCGCTGTACAATTTGTAGAGTTCAAATACAGACAGAAAGATACATTACAAAGAAATAGTCATTTTACACAATGGGACTGAGGGCCCTGCTCGCAAGAGCTTACAATCTATTAGGTAGAGGGGGTGACACAAGAGGTAGCAGGGGCGGCATTGCTTATAGAATGGTCAGACAATTTTGTAATAGAGGTGACTGTCATTACACAAACATAAAATGTTATGAGCCGTCACCAGTCGTGTCCTTTAACATGTGGATGGTGTTTGGACATGTAGAGATAACCTGAAATGGCATCAAATCATGTGGGGTAATGTGGGAGCCGGAAGAGAGAAGGGTAAATTTTAGAGATTCTAATTACGGTACAGAAGGGTTTACATTAGGAATTGTGATAGGCCTGTCTGAAAAGATGAGTCTTTAGTTTGCACTTAAATTTGTAGAAAATGGGAGTTAATCTGATTGTCTGTGGTAGAGCATTCCAGAGAAGTGGTGCAGCTCGGGAGAAGTCTTGTATACGAGCGTGGGAGGTTCTGATAATAGAGGATGTAAGTGTTAGAACCACTACACTGACCCCTCCATATTATACACAGGACTACCACACTGACCCCTCCATATTATACACCGGACTACCACACTGACCCCTCAATATTATACACAGGACCACTACACTGACCCAGTAATACAGTCACAAGTCCATAAAACCTTCTAGAATTAATCCTGATATCAATTTTCATGTCCAAGTGATAAATTATTCATTATTTGCTTGGACATAGATGTTTCTAGAAGTCACTGAGAGGTTGTGGTATAACTAATTTTAGAGCTCTTACCACCACTGCTGACCACGCCTGACAATACCACCGGTGCCACCGCCACCTCTGCCTTATAATGCATCCACTTGATAATGCACCCAATGCCTTCGCCTGACACCACCATTGACAACTTTTTCTACTTGATGCTATTACTGCCACTGTTGACCACGCCTGATAATGCCACCGATGCCTTCACCTGACACCCCTGCCCCCACACCTGATAATGTTACCACCGCCACCTCTGCCTAATAATGCTGCCACCTGATTAAAATGCCACTGCAATGATGCTTCTATATACTGATGTTGCTATATACTGATACTGCTATTTTACTTTTAGTGCTGTTATACTTATGGTGCTATTTTATTTATGCTGTTATATGGTCTTGCTGCTATATACTCAAGCTGCTACATAGTCTTGCTGCTATATATTGATGCTGCTATATATTCATGCTCCTATATACTCATGCTGCTACAATAAATGCGACTAAGCTTATCACTGACACATTTTCGTCTCCAAGTAGTTTTATTCTCCTACTACAAGTAATATTAGGGATAGCGCCCCCATATGGTCTCACAACAATTCAATGGCATCCAGCCAATCACGGTACAATAGCCAGGGTTTGCTAAAGGCTAGCTGTATCCGCATAATCCATCCACAGCCCCAGTTTAACAGATTGGACTGACTAAATTACAAATTTCCAGTTATGTGGATTCTGGGCGCCATAATGCAATATTGGGTCACAATATGTGGTTTATTGTCACTCCCTGGCAGTTTATTCCCCAGTAACACAGTGGCTGGACGTAAAGGGAGAGAATTGTGGAGTAGAGAGTTAATCATAGAGAGTAGTTGGTGGCAAAGGGACTCCACCACTCAAATGGTCAAAGGTCATAGCCCAGGGCCCCAAATTGCAAGGGGGCCCAAAAGAAAGTAATTGCCCATTTGCTCCCAATGTATTCTGATGTGAAATCAAGTGTATTGGCATGTAGAGTCTACTGGAGGTGAGGTAAATGATTGCAAGGTTTGTCCAGTGGTTTCAGCAAACTAGAACTGCTATTATACTTTGAGGCCTCTTTAGACCCCACAGTATAATTAGAAGTCCAGGGCAGGTGAGTATACATAACTAACAGTGTTACTCACCTCTACTGGGTCCCGGCAATCTTCAGCCTTCTTACGGCCTCCTGAATGACATCACACTGGCACCATGATGCCAGCGTTTCCCATATGAAGACTAATTCCCAATCACAGGCCTCAGCCATCTCTAACGTCATTCAGGAGGTAGGTGATAATACTACTCTTGGGTCTGAAGAGACCCCAATGTATAATAGTGGTTAATGGGCAGAGAACCCCAATCATCTCAGAGGTGCTACTGTGGTACATTATCCTGTGCAAGGGCCACTATGGAACATTATGCATATGGAAGGCCACTATAGGACATTATACTGTATAAAGGGACCAATACGTGACATTATACTGCATAGAGGGGCACTCTGGGACATTATACTGTGTTGTGATGCCACTACAGAACACTATATTATGTGAAGGGGCCATTATGGGACAATATACTGTGTGGAGGGGTCGCTATGGAACAAGGTACTGGGAAGAGGGCCGCTGTGGGACATTATATTTTGTGAAGAAGCCACTATGGGACATTATTGAAGCGCTTATCATGAGGCCTACATGCTCAAATTCTACCATCATTGGATCTGAAACAAAACATGGCTTTCTTGCCAAAGATGTATTTTTGTAACAACTTCTGTAAACTTAATGAAATGTTTGCATACTCAATACCAAGAAGACTTGGCCATGTAAGGTATTTTTCCACACTTGGCCTAACTAAAGGCTACTGCCAAATTCCTCTCACAGATAGTGCTAAGGAAGAAACTTCTTCTGTTACCCAAGGAGGTCTGTTCCAAAATGTCGATATGCCTTTTGGATTGCAAGAGGCTCCAGTAACCTTTCAAAGGCTGATGGATAAGATTCTAAAACCTCATGGTCAGTAGGCTTCTGTATATCTGGATGATATTATTATCATTATTATCTACCAATAGTGCAAGCAGTGGGGTTGACTGCAAATACAAAAAAGTCTAGAAGAAGCAAGTTATCTGATGTATATAATCGGTAGAGGGGTGATAAATCCACATGTGAATAAGGCGGAGGATATTAAAAACTGGCCTCGGCCTTTGACAAAGACACGTGAGAGTATTATTAGGAATTGTGTGATATTACCGCAGATTTATTTCTAACTTTACCACCATAGCAGCGCCCTTAGTGGATCTTATCCAGGGGCATAAGTCTGTCATGGTTAAGTGTAACCCTGAAAGGGCATTTTAGAAGTTGAAGGTGTCCCTGTGTGACCAGCCGGTCTTAAGCACACCTGACTTTAGAGCTCATTGTCTAAATGGACACCTCTGATGTAGGGCTAGGAGCTGCCATGTTACAGGAGGTTGGTGGTGAGGAACACCCGGTGATATTTCAGCAGAATACTCACACCTCCTGAGAGAATATAGAGTATTGGTGGAGAGTGCTTGGCCTTTAGATGGGCCCTTGAGTCCCTGAAATACTATTTATGTCTTTGATTCAGGTTATTCTTATCACAGACAATTCTCCCCTGACATGGATGTGATAGACAAAAGGAAGAAATGCCAGACTGACCAGGAGGTTCCTTGTCTTACAAAACTAAGTTTATAGTAGAACACAGGGCAGGAAAACCGCAAGGAAATGCAGATGCTCAAAAGGAGCCTTCACAAGGGTTGAGGAGAGCTCAGAGCTGGACAGGATTTTGGAGAAGTCCAGTTTGGGACTCAGTATTAGATGTGTGCTGGAGCTTTAAAGATAGGACCTCTATACTCTGCCTGTGAGTGACAATTTACTTATCACTGCTGTGTCCCCAGTGCCTCATAGAACGGCCCTTGGCATAGACAGGAACGTCCATGTTAGTTAGAGCTCAGCCGAGCAGGGTTAGTTTTCTTTATTGCCAAAGAAATTTTGGACTATAAAAAATCATCCCCTGTTTACACCCTAGTAGCTGTGTCACTGTCTCTAGCTTTGTCTACCAATACTGACACTAATCCCCCCAATATACATATACTGTAAACTTAGATAATATAAATAAATATAATACATATGTTTGTATATCTATCCATCTATCTATATGTATGTGAATGTAATTGTAATATATATATATATATATATATATATATATATATATATATATATATATATATATATTACAATTACATGCCATTGACATACTGTCAAACCAACTGACCATGTGAGTGGCATGAGGCCGGCTTGTGATTGGTCAGTCCTGGCACCTGCACAGAATACGATTTGAATTCTTCTCAACTGCCAGTCAGTGTTGTTGGAGTTTTGCAGCGACTTGTTTCACAAGGAGCCTTTTGGAGATTTTGGATTTTGCAGCCGCCTAGGCATATTACTGTTACTTGTTTTGTATTGTCTGTTGTTCTGTGTGTGTCTGTGAGTCTTTGTGTGTGTCTGTATTTTTCTTGCAGGTCTTCTTGATCACCTAATGGTAAGTCCTTGTTCGCACATTATATACACTACACATCAGGCAATACATCACAGTACACAGAGTATATAAGCAGAGGTGGAAGGTGACTGGTTTATTTCATTCTGTATAGAGGTTGGCCACAATAGACATGTCCATTACATGTCAATAGGTAATAGCACATACACAACACAAGGCCCAGTGTTATTCAATGGCGGGCACTGATGGACAGATTTGGGCACATACCCCTCCACCAGTGGCCATCTTGGGAACGGAGAACAAGTAAAACAGTGAAGCTGTCTGTATCCCACAAGGGGGCAGCACTGCCCAGCGGGGACAACTACAATGCTGGGCTTATTACTGTATATTAGTAAGTGCTCAGTGATATCTCCAGCACATCTGTGACAGTTGGGCTAAAATGGCCGACCCTTCATCCTAACAAGCTTATTAATAACAATAATGTAGTATTATACTTTATTTCTAATATTTCAATGTTTAATTTTTGAGCCTTCTTGACCACTTTACACGTCCCTGTTCAGACTCTGAATACTGCAGATATTTATTGCTCCAGTTCTCAATGTTGTATATTAATTGGCTATATTGCGATTATGTGACGGGCTTGGACTGGGCACTACCTGGCACATTATATTATATTACAATGTAATTATATAATTATTGGCAAATTATAATCTGAACTGGTTCTTAAAGATGTTTCGTCACAAGCACGTATCCCCTGTCCACAGGATAGTTCTCAGTATCTTATCACTGGGGGGTCTCACGATTGGGGATTCATTGTTTACTTGCCTAATTTTACCCTGTTTACCATCTGGCATAAATAACTGGTCACCTTTATTCTATGGTTGTGTCCGATTACAGTGATACCAAATATCTATAGTTTTTCTGTGTTTTACTTTTGTGCAATAAAGTTTTGTTTTTGTTTTGTTTTTTCCTGCTTTGAAAGAGACCTCCCTATTTTATAATGTAGCCCATGGGCTTGTTTTCTAAGGGATACGTCATATTATAGAACCACTTTGATGTATATACCATATATACTCGAGTATAAGCCGACCCGAATATAAGCCGAGACCCGTAATTTTACCACAAAAAACTGGGAAAACTTACTGACTCGAGTATAAGCCAAGGGGGGGAAATAGACCATTGCAGATAAAAAGTCTGGTCATGTGCATTGCAGCTTAGTAACTCCATTGGTATCCTAGTAATAGCAGTTAACCCCATCATGTCCCTCACATTAACCCCGTGTGTGCCTCACATAAGAGTTACTGATATGTGGGACATATGGAGGTAATAATTAGGTATCTTCATAATTAAGGTCCTTCATTAGTACCCTCATGTGTCTCACATATTAGTAACCCTTATATGGGCTACACAGGGGTTAATATGAGGGACATGATGGGGTTAACCATTATTAGTGTGAGGCACATGGAGTTACTGAAACTAAATGAATAACCCCAAATGCCTGACATTACTATGAATACCTGTGTGTCACTTTCCCTTTACTGTAGCTTCCTCTCCTCCATGCCACACACATCTTCTATAAGACTCAATGACTTATCTGCAGATGTTACATTCTAGTGGCTACAGGACCTTTGATGACATCACAGTCATGTGACCTTACATGACAAAGCCAATCACAGAGCAGTAGCACTAAAGGACCTCCCCCCTTCGTTTAACCCTTTCACTGCCAAGCACATAGCTCTACGTCCTCCGCAAAATAGTACCGCGTATATGATCCACACTCCCATTGAAATCAATGGGAGCGTGAACGGCCCGCAAAAGCTCACGCGGCGTCTACTTGCCACATCACACGGCTTGTTACTCCGTGTGAACTCTCCCTTATAGTGGATGACTTACTGCTGAGTGACGCCAAGTTACTTTATGTACAGTATAAGGGGCAGTGACAGGAGTGTTTATCCTAGTGAATCACATGCACATCGTTCTGTTCACATGGTTTGGTAGCTACAGATATTTATGGCAGTAGTTTGACATTACATGTTAGTGAATAGGATTTCATGTAATCCCACTCACAGCTTCCATGTGTGGCAGAATTGTATGTACTGTATAAGCACAACATGAACATGACATATCTTATATCATATCTTACATCACTTATATATTATCTTTCTGATCAGGAGCCAGCCAGGACAGACGGAGACATGGAGCGCCTACCAGAGGACGACGAGATCTTCGACGTGCCCACCATGATGGCATCGGCACTGCTGGCTGGATTTACTTACAATGTCTGTGTTGGGGTCTTTTACTTTCTATTTTCTGTCTATATTGTAACACTGAGCACATACAACATGTCTACATTACAACTAGATTAGTATATCAATATTCTACTGAACACTGAACATTACACCATATTTAATAAAGACCATGATATTCTATGTAAATGGTGCCCTGGCAATGGCAGATTATAATCTTGGGTCTTTACAGACCAGCTCAGGGCCTATGGTACTTCTTATCTACCACCAAGTAATGGAGATGCCAGAACTCAGTTACTTCCTATTTATCTGCGTCCTTAGGATTTGAAGGAATCTATCTGGAGATATCTCTGCTCTGACAATGCCAGGGAATCATTTACCCATCACATTACCGGGATTCAGACCCCACCTGACACCTATCACAGCCATATACTGTATAGGAGAACTGGCCGGACATGTGTATGGGCCTCATGGCATATGTGCTATGTCTCCTCCCTATACTGTGGCCCTGCACTTCATTACTTACATCTCATCAGTACATTTTATACCAATAAAACAATATATTATATTAATAGGTTTTCTTATCAGTGTTTATTTAATTGTGGAAAGAAACTCAGGACAACTAAATATAAGAAGTTTTCTTGCAGCCTCCTCCACTTTTCATGATGGAGCACATCCTGAGGAGGGCCGAGGAATATGTAAGTGACCCCAGCGGACACAACGCTACATCATCCTCACACATAGACAATCTTAGAAGAAGAGTAAAGTATCACTTTATGCATCATATTATACAATGTTACTCTCTAACATACCACAAGTTGTTTACTTCCAATGTCAAAAGAGTCTTAACACAACATTCCCTTCACTATACACAGAAGATAAATTATAGAGAACACATTTATATATCATTTATATAGACAAGACCTAGATGCCATCCACCAAATATTACAGTCCACCCCTCATGGATGACCTTAGTAAATATAATCCTGTATGACACATGATGTTGTCTCTTTCCAGTTCTTCAGGAGTTTCGAAGAGGCGATGGACTTCACCCTGCAGGAGGTAAGAACCTCATTCACATGTGTCTGTACTTTTACAGCTTCTTATATGTATGTACAGGTATGAAGTCTTGTTAGGTTACATGTGATAGTTTTCAGTCCGGAATACCAAGACTTTGTCATTTCTATATTCTTCAAGAGATTTCTCTAGAGCTGCAGTAGATGAAAGGGCTTCTAATATTATATTGTTACTATATTCTTATGACAGGCAAGACTCATCCAACTCCGGATCACCGAGAGCTATGTAAGTGATATCAGCAAATCATCGTAATATAGGATATCGTATTATAGGATACTCATATTCATCACATACATGTCTACATCCAATACTAAAGAAAATCCACTTCACTGCCCCTTCCCCACATAAGAGAAGACAATATCCTACAATTGTCATTGTACACATCATATACATCAGTCAATGTCTCTATATAGTGTCCCTATCTCAGACACATATACAATAGGGTCAGTTTTATAGGAATATCAGTATATTGTGGAGTGTAGAGGAAACTCATGTAAAGACCAGAAGAACAGACAGATTATGTAGATGTTGTACTTGGTTGGATTCAGATCCAGAACTCCTTATACTTAACATGATATTTTCTCTTTACTTCTCCAAGGATGAAGATGATGCTGAAGACTCTGAGGACGGGGTAAGAGTCTTATAAAGAATAGACTGTAAAACATAAAATCTGACCCATAGCCCAGAAGATCTGAGTCTATAATAGAAAACTAACCATTACCTGATTTATTGCAGCCAATCTACATGAAGATCGACAACGGCATCAGGATCCCCGAGGAAGATGAAGTAAGTGATGTCACCACATATTCATATTATATCACGGAGATCCATGATTTATTTTCACATTCATCGGAAAAAAAAAGGATTTATATTCATCTGTGAATTCATTTTATTTATAGGAACCACCAATCGAATTTACCGCAGAGACCTCAGAGGAAGAGGAAGAAGAGGCAGAGGACAAAGAGGAGGAAACGACATCTTGTTTCTCCTGGTCCTGCCTTCCAGCCAGAGAGATCTTCCACAGAGTCAGGGCCAGGATCGCCTCCTTCATGGGTAGATTTTAAGTACAGTAAGGTAAGTATAGTCATAAGGTTAAAAAAAAAAAAAAAAAAAAAAGCTAAAAAATGTAAGAGAAAAGGTAACTATAGTGGTTACATATAATAGAGGTTACATATAGTAGTTACATATAAGATAAGAATAATTATAAGTATAGCGATATAGTAAAAAAAAAAAAAGTAAGATATAGAATATTATTTTAAACTATAAGTTAAAGGGATTGTCCAGGAATTGGTGCAACTTGTGTGGAAGCCGGAGGAGGTGCAAAATAAAAAGCATTCTCACCCATCCCTAGCGCTCCATTGTCCGCCGCCAGTGTCCGAACTTGCGCTGATTCCTTGATGCCAAAAGTCGTGTGCCTCACGTGACCGCTGAGACCATTCAGTGACTTCAGTGGTCGCTGGAGAGGGACTGGAGACATCATTCACTTACACCATAGGTTCTTTACCAGCGATCATTGTGGTTACTGAACGGTCTCGGCGGTAACATAAGATGACCAGCGCAAACCCAGATACTGGCGGTAGACAACAGAGAGGCAGCGACAGGTGAGTAGGCTTCCTTTTTTAAAAAAAATCTTCTTACACCTCCTCCGGCCTCCACAGGGGTTGTTTCAATTCCTGAACAAACCCTTTAAGATAAGAACGACATATGAGTAATAACAAAGATAATATGAGTAAGTACGTGATACAATTCTAGATGCTAAATGTAAGTTACAGGCTTAAGACAGGAATAAGATAAGGTAGACTAATACTAGTAAAAAAACTATTCAGAAAATAGCAAAAAAAAATATTTATATGAAATAAATAGAAGTATAATATAGAAAGTTGGAGATAATAGATAATGTAAAAAAAAATATATATATATATATATATATATATATATATATATATATATGTACATACATACTAAGAATAAGATTAGTATATGTATAGTCCTTTAAAATAACATAAGAACAAAAGTAATTTTAAAAAAAAAGTCAAATATATAGAATAGAATAATTTTAATTATATCTAAAATAAGGTATATCTGATAAGAATAAGATTAGTATAGGGGTAATAAAATATAGCATGAAAAAAATTGCAAACATATGTATTAGAGTATAATTAGCACAATGTAGACAGATATATATGATCACCTGGATGCTATAGGAATAGGATTATTATAGCTATAATAACGAAAATGGTATAAGAATTTAAAATTATTATTATTATTATTATTATTATTACTACTACTATTATATTTTATTATGTTAAAAAATATATACATAGAACAATAGAGATTATATGGAATAAGTAATACAGGAATAAGATTAGTATATGTATAGTAGTGAAAAATAATATAGAAACAAAAATACCAAAAAAAAATGTATTTTTAGTGTAATAGACTTCTATAGACTGCATAGGTATAGATACACTTAGGTAAAGTCATTACATACAGTAGAGTATAAGTTACCTATAAGATATGTATTAGTATGATATATGTGTGACAGGGCCCCATCCAGTGTCATCACTGCAGTGAACCAGGGAGTAGCCGATCGCCAGGACTTGGGGTCAGGAAGGAATTTTCTCCCCCTTATATGGGGGTTATTTTTGCCTTCCTCTGGTTCACACTATTTTATGCAGTAAATCCCATAAATTGCTCTGGATGGTTAAAATTATTATTATTATAGTAATAAAGTTTAGTTGAATCCATTCACTGTGTCTGTGTTTTCTTTACTGTGTGGTGTCTTCCTTTCCAAAAACCCCAGAACACTTTGGTGCTATATTTCATAGATAGATAGATAGATAAAGATATACTGTATGTATTAATTATATATAGACTTGGTCATGGCGGTCAAAAGGGAAAAGATGGGAAATGCGGGAAGACGTCTCCTGTGAGAATGCAGAAGATACCAGGAGCTCGCAGAGACACCCAGAAATCACTCAAAACACAACTAAAGGTATATGGGTGCATTTATTAACCCTTTAATAGCACTAAGACCTTTTTAAAACATTTTTGTCTGGAAAACCCCTTTGAGTCCAAATCCATAAGTCAGTGTTTTGCCAATCCCAGGAGCGCAGACGAGTCAGTTTCAGCTTAGAAACACTGCTGTGAGAACAAAGGCTAAGACTGGCCAGCCCCAATACACACACATATACAGTATATAGGTCTGGTTCAGTCACACCCTGCCTGAGGTAGGTTCTGGTGTCCTGCAACATTGTGCTTGTTTACTACTGCTTCTTCTCCCATGTATGTGTTCCTGACATTATTCCTTTTTCTAATGGGGCCCATCTAGACTTCCTCAGACTATAATGAATGTAGAAGGAAAAACATATATTTTTCTGTTTACCAGGTATGGAAGTGTAAGAGTTTCCTCTCTAGGCCTGTGCTCTATGTGCAAGGTCCCCCGCTACTGAAGCATCTTTAGTACTGAAGGACCTGCAGACAGAGCACAGGCTCACAGACCATCCTCTGATACCAGGTACCAGTTAATGGGATTGGAAGGATGCTCTGTGAGACTGTGCTTTGTGTGCAGGTCCCCAGGTACTGAAGAAGGAGTTATGGATGAACATGATATAGGCTACAAATGATAGGCCCCCTTCAAAAACCTTTTGATAAAGGAATTATAGGCCAACTTCTAATCCAGGAAGGTAATGAGAGACACTACTTGTATCAAGACCTTCTAATAAGAAATCCAAGAGTAGAGAGATATTTGAAAAAAGGATCCCAAGAACCTCTGACAAAGGTGAGGAAAGCTGCCGAGATGCGTAGATAAGTTTAAATGTGGCTAGTTTTCTGCTATTTAAAATTATGAAGATTACAGCATCAGAAAGACTTTTGTTTTCCAAGATAAAGTAATGAGTAAAGCAATGAATGTGATAACAGAAAACCCAAAGGACTCTCTACAGTCCCTATAGGAAATCATTAGAGATGAGCAAGTAGTATTCGATCGAGTAGGTATTTGATAGAATACTACGGCATTCGAAATACTCAAACTCGTTCGAATACTACTCGCTATTCGCAGTAAAGATTTGATTCAGAACCAGTATTGATTGGCCGAATACTGTATAGCATTCGGCAAATCGACGCTGGTTCTGCAGCAGGCTGGTCTTTGCTAGTCGTGAGAGCTGTCAGCTTGCAGTTATGCAGGAGCTGACTTTTTCTCATAGGAATGCATTGACCAGCGTTGATTGGCCGAATGCTATACAGAGTACAGCATTCGGCCAATCAATGCTGATTCTACAGGACGAGTTAGGGCCGATTCACATTAGCGCTTGCCTCCCGTCCAGAAGGAGTCCACAGGAGGACCCTAGAACAGAATATCAGCGCAACTGCAAGCGCTGTGCAGTTAAAGCGCATGGACCCCATAGACTATAATGGGGTCTGTGTGCTTGCCGCACACTGCCTGCACAAATGATTCGTGCAGGCAGTGCGCTGCAAGCACACGGACCCGTTATAGTCTATGGGGTCTGTGCACTTTAACTGCACAGTGCTCCTCCTAAACACTCTCCTCCTGCTACTCGTGGACTTGTTGACTCCTTTAGTCGAATAGTGGTTTCCCCTGAAACGAGCATTTTTTCCCATAGACTATGATGGGATTCGATATTCGATCGAGTAGTTGACTATTGAGGCTCTACTTGAAACGAATATCGAATCTTGAATATTTCACTACTCGCTCATCTCTAGCGATCATGCCTTCTGGGATTCTCTCTCTTCTGCAGGGCTCACCAAGCCCATCTGCCTTGGTTGCTCTTTCTGCTTGCATGCCACCAACCACCATATACGATACTCCACCTGTACAGTCTTGCCTCGTGGAGCAGTGATACAGCCAGCACCTTCTAACAGACTTGAGAGCAATTAAATTTGCATGCATTTCACTTTCTAACTTCTTTGCACACTAATAATCTCTACCTGCTTTCTGGCAAGGGCTGATACTGAGGAATTTTGATGTATCCATCTGGATATCTGTGCTGTCATGAAATAGCACACACCAGACCTTCTGTCCTGTATAGCAAAAACGAGTAGCAGGTTTTTAATTTTCTGTGCACTACTGTTGGCCATTTGATACTAACCCTAGTTTTATAAGACTTATATAACTATAATAGGTTGTAAGTACATTATGCAAAGCATACTACATAATACAGATAAGGTTATGTTCACATCCGTCATAAGTCTCTGTCGCAAAGTCAGTCTGAAAACGAGGCCAAAATGGTTCAACATGCAGGACCTTTTTGTCTGATAAAGTGATAGAGAACATAGCAGATATCTGGTGGACCCTATTATAGTCAACTGGGTCTTAGGTCAATGATAGAGAACATAGCAGATACCTGGTGGACCCTATTATAGTCAAATGAGTCCATGGAAATGATAAAGAACATAGCAGATACCTGGTGGACCCTATTATGATTAACTGGGTCCTGAAGAAATGATAGAGAACATAGCAGATACCTGGGGGACCCTATTATAATCATCTGGGTCCTAAGAAAATGATAGAGAACATAGCAGATACCTGGTGGACCCTATTATAGTCAACTGGGTCTTAGGTCAATGATAGAGAACAAAAGAGATATCTGGTGGACCTTATTATAGTCAACTGGGTCTTAGGTCAATGATAGAGAACATAGCAGATACCTGGTGGACCCTATTATAGTCAGCTGGGTCTTAGGTCAATGATAGAGAACATAGCAGATACCTGGTGGACCCTATTATAGTCAACTGGGTCTTAGGTCAATGATAGAGAACATAGCAAATACCTGGTGGACCCTATTATAGTCAACTGAGTCCTAGGGAAATGATAGAGAACATAGCAGATACCTGGTGGACCCTATTATAGTCAAATGAGTCCATGGAAATGATAGAGAACATAGCAGATACCTGGTGGACCCTATTATGATTAACTGGGTCCTGAAAAAATGATAGAGAACATAGCAGATACCTGGTGGACCCTATTATAGTCAAATGAGTCCATGGAAATTATAGAGAACATAGTAAATACCTGGTGGACCCTATTATAATTAGATGGGTCCTGAGGAAATGATAGAGAACATAGCAGATACCTGGTGGACCCTATTATAATTAGATGTGTCTTAGGGAAATGATAGAGAACATAGCAGATACCTGGAGGACCTAATTATCAGAGAAAGTGATAGAAAACATAGGAGAGATACCTGGCAGACCTCATTATAGTCAATTGTGTATCATTAAATGGATCAGTTTTTACCGCTTATTCCATTCTTCTGTTCAGGAGAAACGCTAAGGAGAAGTCGCCCTATAAGAGGATTTAGCATAACACAAGCCAAAAAATCCTGCTTGGGTAACTCCATGATACAGTTGAGTTCCTTATATCATGGGCAGTAGCATTGAAGTAGCAGTATGAATCTATTCACATACCGCAGTCCTGTTGCCTTTTTTCTGCAATTTTCTGAAATTACGGCAAAAACAGATACATAAACATTATGTTTGGATAAACACTTGAAGGTGAGAAGTAAGGAGCAAGACTTCCAGGATTAACATTCTACTGAGAAAAAAAACCAAACCCTCAGCTCTGCTACATATGTATAAGAAATTAAAATCGTCATTTCCATAATTAAGATCTACGTTTCCCAGAGTTCGATTTAATTCCAGAAATTATCTACCTATTGCTTGTATTAGAACTCGGTGACATTTTGCTACATTAGATGGCATTAGATGTCTTTGATGTCCTCACTATAAAGAAAATCAAAGCAAGCCCATTTCTACAAAGCAGTTACTTGTTATTCAGAGGCAGAGAGAAAAAAAACAGTTTTATGATGTAGCAGAAGAAATGTGATGAGCAACTAGCGGACGGTTTTTTTTATTCCCTCGAGAAAACTAAGAAAGATTGATGCCTTTTGTTCTGGTGTTTTCTGCTGCTGATTGATCACTGTGGATCAACTAAAGGAATCATTGAATAAACTTCATAACAATGCAAGATATAACACACCAAAAGACAGCAAATCCCTGGCCGACATGTCATCTGGAATTACCAATAGGAATAAATAAAGTATATGATAAACTACAAAGCACAGGCTAAATCATTGCCATAGGCTTTCATTTCTCATGTGAAGCTTCACTACTGACTAATGTGTAATCTGAAGGCAGTCTATCACTTTATGTTATTTTGTAATTATAATGTACTATATAATTATTATCATACTAATATCCAATTTTACATCTTTACTGTCTGCATTTGTTCCATAAAAATGCGCTGTTTTTATGTAGAGACGAGTTACTACAGATCAGTTCCCAATCATTTAAATGGAAGCTAACCTGCAGTGACTTAGTTCTGCCACTACACAGAGAACAGCGCTGTCTGCATTCTGCTTTATTCTCTCAGTTGGTGAGAACTGCGGATCGGTGGGGATGAACCACACAGGTCTGATATTAGTGACGTATCTTAAGAGTAGGGCATCAAGATTTTTAGACCGTAAAATCCCATTAACCCTGGAACGTTATTAATATTCTTCTGTAAATTTAGTCTTCTGGGTCAGGAGATAGAGAAGCAGCTGAATGTGAGTGCTTCATCCTATTTCCGTAACTTCCACAGAAGTAAATAAGAGTCACAGAAAAAGCGCAGCACAATAAACTACAAGGTTTCCATAATTCAGGAATTAAGGAAGCAGCAGAGCTTGTAGTGCTACACTTTATGTAACTCCCATTTACCTCTCTGGAGATAATGTTGAAGTGGTCTTGAGTGGGCCTGAGCCCAGAAGAGGTCAATATTCCAAGGATTTCCATTCCATAGCGAATCGATGGACGGGAGCTATCCAGGAAGGAGGATACTCTTGTAACCAGCCATTCTACTTTCTCTAGAGGAAGAAAAGACATTCATTTCCTGGAATCCAGGAGCACCCCAAAAAACAGATGCTTTGACTCAAGACTAAGTATGACCTTTGCTTGTTCAGAAGCCAACCCAGAACTGGAAAGGTTTGGAGGACTGTGGACAGATTTTTCAGCAAATGATCCAAGAAATTTGAAAACAGAAAAAAATTGCCCAGGTAAGGCAGTACTAGAATCCTGTCTAGGTGGATGAAGAATGTAACTTTCGCCAATACCTTGGTAAACAACCTTGTAGCTGCGCAAAGACAGAGGCAGAGCCTGAAACTGGAAGTGTTGAATTCTTCCTTCCATCTGTAAGTCTATTCTCAGGAACATTTGAGAACTGGGTTGTATCAGGATTTGATAATATGCATATGTTAAGTCTAGAGTCACCATAAAACAATTCTTCTGAAGGAAACTAAAAGGACATCTCACAGTCTCCATCTTAAACTTTTTGGATGTCAGATTCTTCACGTTTATTATTGCACGGGCTATTCTGTTTGGCTTCTGACAAGAACAAAGTAATAACCTTGATACTACTGGGCTTCTGGTTACAGAATTAAAACTTCTTTATTGTGTCCTGATCAGGTGAGGAAAGGTTGCAAATTAAAAGATATCTTGAGGGAGGAAAGTAACGAAATTCTTGACCCAGTTGCTTTGAGAAGGTTTTTCCCAAGCCTGGTGAAAAAATTTCAATTTTCTTCCTATTGGGTATACGGCAACAGTGAGGCTGACAGGACGAGTTGCCCTTGGATCTTTCTCTAAATGACTGGTTACCTCTTTCCCCCCACTTCTTTCCCCTTCTTTCCTCTTCCCAAAGGTACGGGATCTCTTCTGTGCACAAAAAGAATGCTCTGTTCTGCATGAAACTACTTCTCTGAAGCTTTCTCCAGAATATTATCTTGGGTGGATCGGAAAAGGTGGCCACCTTCACAAGGTATGGCTACCAGCCTACTCTTAGAACTTGTATTCCCTAACCAGGAGCCAGTGGTGTAACTACCAGGGTAGCAGGGGTAACGGCTGCCACAGGGCCTGGGACATTATGGGCCCGGTGACAGCCACTACCCCTGCGCGTTTATTTTATCTTAATAGGCCGTTTACCCCCCCCCCCCCCAACCACAAGGCCGGCGTTAGGGGGGTGGGGCAAACTGGGCAATTACCCAGGGTCCCCACACCCTCAGGAGCCCCGTACTTTCCCTACCATAAGGAGAAGATCGGCAGCAGAGAAATTATATGCAGATTCAGGGGCTGCCAATCGCTTCTTGTAAAGTTTCCTGCACACAGCAGCTTCCTGTGACACCCCTCCCCCTCCTCAGCATTGCATTGTGAGAGGAGAAGTCGATGTAGCTGCTCTCTTCACTGCCAGCAGAACAGAAGTTTCCTCCATGTCCTGGGCACCCAGCCATTCTGCCAAATGTAAGTATATTTTTGGGTAAAATATATATAGATGTGTATATGTGTGTACATTATGTGTCTTACATACTGTGTGAGTCCTGTATGTGTGTAGATAGGTGTGTATATGTTGTATATGACTGTATATGTGTGAATAGATGTGTATATGTGTAAGTATATATAGCCTATCAATGTCTATCTATCTATCTATCTATCTATCTGTCTGTCTGTCTGTCTGTCTATCTATCTGTATTTGCTTCTATACATGTCTACCATTATACATACTAAAATTGTATTTTATAATGTGATGCTTAGGCCTGGTTCACATCTGCGCTCAGGTTTCCGTTCATGGAGTCTGCTTGGCGACCCCCCAAACAGAAACCTATACGCATTAAAAAGCGGTTACCTTCAGAATCTCCAATTATTATACTCTGGGGTCTGAAAAGACCCTAAAGTATAATAATTGTTCATGGGTGTTCATTATGGGGCATAATAGTGTGTGCAGGGGCATAATAATGCAGCGGGGTGGTAGGCTGGTCAAGGTCTATGGTGTCGGTCAGCAAAGGACGGCCCATGTCAAAAGTTCACCATTGGGCCCTGCCATTCCTAGTTACGCCACTGCCAGGAGCGAAACTAGATTGCTCTTCTGGCCGCGTTATGCTAGAACGGAAAGTATCATAACCTTTTTATCTATGGAGCATGTAATCCCAACCCTCAGAATATTCCCCCACAAAAGGGTATTTTCTCTTGAATGCTTCAGTTAGAGATTCTTTATTTCTGGTTCTTTCCATTCTTCATTGATTAAGTATTTAATATTAGAGTGGATCAGAAAGACTCTGCGCTTCCTTTCTCCTAGCCCTGAAACATTTGATCCTGAATGGATAATGTTTCCCTGGTATCTTCAATATTCACGGTTAAACAGACCATCTTCTATAGAAACTATATCTTATCATACTACAAAGGTACAGATAGGTACAGAGGTCATCCTGAGGCTTCAAGGGACAAATCTGAGTCCACTGAGTCAGAAAATACAGGTGATGAAGGAGAAGCAGCTGTTTTTTAGAAGTACAAGGCTGAGCAGATGCTTCCTCCCATTCTTTGCTCACAGCAGTTTTATATTCAGTCTTTTACAATATTCTTAAGACTTTCCAGAAAAGGAGGAGAATTTTCAGCTGCAACTTTCTCAATTCCGCTAGGTGGAAGCAATAGACTTTTTGCATGCCGCACCTTTTTGAAGGCTTCAGCGGATCCATTCCCTTAAAAAGAGTAAGGTAGAGAAGTAATAGGGTTCAAAATAGGCTCCTGAAGGAGGGACTTACCGAGCCAGGAGTTGACAGAGAATCTACAGATCTGCAGGTGTTGGTGTCCAGGCAAACAGATATCGCCAAAGAAAGCAGCAACTGAAGTAAAGAAGCCCACTCTCTGCTTCTCTCCTGTAGGGCTGAGCAGCAGCCGAATCTTGGGGACAGAGATCCTGGAGGACTTATGTCCAGGCACAGGAGGGAACCCCGAAACCCTAAGCCCCTGTGTCTTACGCAAACCTCAGTGAGAGAACCAGGGTAAACTAGTAAGGCTGGGCACAGAAGAAGGGCCTAGTACCAGGACGGATCCCATGCATGCAACGAAGGACCAGAAACAGAACTGGCTGAAATGAAAGAAGGGGCTATTTACTTGCAATCCCTGTCCTAGAGGGAGATGGAGAATCCTCCTGGTCAGTGCTGCTGTAGAGGCAGTGGGAAAAACAATTTGCACTCACAGTATTTCATTTACAGAAAGCTTTTAGGAACTACAAGTCCCAGGTTGCCTAGCCATTGGAAATATTATAACTGGGCTTATGATTTTAACCACATGGTAAACAAGATTTTTTTTTTCTACAGCGAAAAAAAATTGGCAATTCCCATGTTAAAACGCTCCAGGCAGTGAAATAGCAGTTACTACTTCCACCCACACAAACCATTTAATATCCCAGAAAAAGGTGGGAAGGACGACTTATTGAACATGTGTTCTGGGCGTCTGTTTCCATGGAAACCTATAATTCAATTTACCATAAATAAATAAAGTTAAAAAAAAAATCACTACTTGGCCCGTGCACTAGTTACAAAAAATATACTGTCGGGTGCAATGCATCAAATGTTGTCAATTGACTACTGCCATTCAGTGACAATAATGTCTGAATAGTAACTGCCCAATAACACAGAACACTATAAAATATTACATATAGCTGAGGCTTTGTGTTATTACTCGTGTGCACAACATCCCCTGCAAAAATTCATGTAACTCTTTAATTCATATATTTATTTAGCATTGCTATTAAAGTTTCCAGGGCTTAAAGAAGACCTTTCACCACTTTTGGGCACATGCAGTGTTATATACTGCTGGAAAGCTGACAGTGCGCTGAATTCAGCGCACTGTCGGCTTTCCCGATCTGTGCCCGGTGTAAAGAGCTTACGGTGCCGGTACCGTAGCGCTTTACAGTCAGAAGGGCGTTTCTGTCCATTAGCCAGGAACGTCCTTCTGCCTCGCAGCGCCAATCGCGCTGTGCTGTGGAGCCGGGAGGAACTCCCCCCTCCCTCTGCTCACACAGCTCGTCCATAGACTAGCATTATCAGGAGAGGGAGGGGGCGTTCCTCCCCGCTCCACAGCATAGCGCGATTGGCGCCACGAGGCACAAGGACGTTCCTGGCTAATGGTCAGAAACGCCCTTCTGACTGTAAAGCGCTACGGTACCGGCACCGTAAGCTCTTTACACCGGGCACAGATCGGGAAAGCCGACAGTGCGCTGAATTCAGCGCACTGTCAGCTTTCCAGCAGTATATAACACTGCATGTGCCCAAAAGTGGTGAAAGGTCTTCTTTAAATACTGATCACATGTCCTCAGGATAGGTCATCAATATTAGTCCCACTCCTTGAATTCCCACGATCAGCTGTTCAAAGTGGCAGCAGCATTCAGGTGAGCATGGCTTCCACTTCTCAGGGCAGTGATGAAACATTCATCAGGCACATGGCGTGTTTTTGCAGCTCAGTCCCATACAAGTAAATGGAGCTGAGCTACAATACCAAGAACAGTCAGTATACAAAGTATGGCACTGCTTGGTATACAGAGAAGAAGTCACGCTGCATTCTCTTCAAACAGCTGATCAGTGGGGGTACTAGGTGTTGGACTTTCACCAATCTGATATTGATGCCTACTACTCCCGGCAATGCTTTCACACTCTGTATCTTGCTCTTCCCATGTCTCATGGCATGCTCCCAGTTCTGAAAGTATGCAGATACATTCTGCTGTTTGGTTTTGCCAGTTTTTTTGGCCACAACTCCTGTACACTGTTAGCCCTGATATTCCGTATTTCTATTTTATTGCCTAAAGTACTCCAGCTCGGTCTACATGATTATTTATTTCTTCAGAATTTGTGCTCCACCTTAGTGTCTCTGACTTGTGTCACATAAGCCACTTTTAACATTGTCTACTTCTGTGGTTGTAACCAGGTGATTCAGAGGGTTAAAGAAGACCTGTCACAAGGTCTGAAAAGCCCAATAACTAGAGGTGGTTAAATTGGTTTGTAGCGAGCCAGATTCATCCCAAATATTTCATATTGTGTGGTTTTTAACAAAACCGAGCAAATGGCCATTTGCATTGAATGAACAAAAACGGCTGCTCTACGAGAAACTGTTCACCGCCACATGTTAGACCAGGAAATACAAATCAGACAATGCCATATGTGCAGTGATTCAAATATACCATGATAGCAACATCTGACAGTCTCAACTAGTGTCGAGCCGATCTTGAGATTTCAGGATCAATTTCAAAATCCGATTTCCGATTTTCCAGCCGATCGCGATTGTGAAATTTACTCGATCACCAATCGGAATCCGATCTTTTCTGATCCCAATCGCTCAACCTTAGTCTCAACCAATATACAGTGGTAGGTGGATCTTACAGTGCACTCGTCACCCAGACTTTAGTTGCTGTAATGGTGGAAATGCACACACATCTTTGTTCTAGCTCATTGCATCCAATATCTATCCCATTAGCTAGGCTATAGGCAGCACAATTCAGAATCAAAAACTGAATAGTTATAAAATATGTAGTGAAGTTAGCTCGGTTAGCTCACTATGCAGCAAAATACAGCCTTAACTTTAGACAATAATAAAAAATATTCCTGCTAGTCCGAGTGTCTAACTAAACAGAAGTTATAACCTAACTATACGTGTGGCTTACTATCCACCACACGAAAAAAAGCCCAAATTGGTCTCACCAGACTCAGGGTTACAGGACAGACCCATACACCTGCTCACATCCAGGATCTGCCTTGAAGGGCAGGTTCTGCAACCTTTTATGGACCAGTAACAAGCCTCAGAACCCACACCTGGGCTGATATAGTGGAACTCCAGCACTTTAGACAGACACAGATAGACATAGGATAGGCTCAGACAGTGAGTCTGCTCTGCTGCAGACTGCTAATCCTTTCATTGCCAAGCAATAATCTATAGTTTACAGTACTTGTAATAGAACAATTTCACCTCCTCTCCATACACAACACATTCTTTCTAGCATTATTGTAAATCTGAACCGAATATTTCAAGTGTATCTCTGCATGTGCAAGTGGCTTTTTTTTTTTTTTTTTTTTGTAAAATCACCCACTACAGTCTAGACTGCGCTAATCTTTTAAAAAAACACATTAAGGAATAAGAATTTCATGTTGTTTTTTTTTCTTGCTCTGGGCTGGTGTCAGATCCATACACAGTGTGAAGGAGGCAGATCTTTGTTGGAAAATTTGAACAAAATATTTAATGTTTTCCTCTGTATGCACAAGAGCAGTGTGTGCGCCTATGTAATCCTAGATATACGTCATACACAATAGTAAGGTAGTAGTGCTGACCATTCTTTGATAATGTCAGAAAATTAGCTGTTATTTCAGTGTTTTTTTGGTTAACAATTCAGCAATATGTGCATGAAAAAAATGAGGTGAAAAAAAACAGGGCAGGTATAAAAAAGGGGAGGAAAAAACACTCATGTAAGTACTACTACTAACAAATAGAATGTAGGTGGCAAGAGGAACATTACCGGTTATGTTCTTGGAGGCACCACCACTAGCTGCAGGATTGTTGTACTTCCTGAGAATTTTGATTACATTTTTGATTATCGTATTTAGCTGGTTCTTCTCAGTCAAAGGAGGATATTGTATCAAGAGAGTGATGTGATCTTAAGTCAAGCTTCTGTCTGTTCTTCCTCCTCCACCTATATAACATGTAATTTACCAAAGGGTAAATTAAATGGTAGTGATGTAGCACCTGCTGAGCAATCTACTTCTCCTAGTTAGAGCACTCTTCCTCCTCTTTTTGATGAGCTGGATGAGAACAGTCATAATTGTGTGTAAGCAGAGGGGGAAGACATGATGACTGGTGGTGGTGGTGGAGGTAGTAGTGGCGGGAGTGTGGTACTACTACTGTAGTTGCTCTGGTAGGGGAGCCAAGGGGAAGATGATGACATTACTGTTGATTAGAGATGAGCGAACAGTGATATATTCGATATTCATTATTCATTTCGAATAGCTGCTCAATACTCGACTATTCGAATGAATATTGAACCCCATTATAGTCTATGGGGAAAATGCTTCGTTTCAGGGGAACCCACAATTTGACTCAGGAGGGTCACCAAGTTCACTATGACACCCCAGGAAATGATGCCAATGGAATGCAACTGGGGCAGCATGTCTGGGGGCATCTAACATGCCCAAGTCACTGTATTACGTCAGGATCCCTGTCAGCTTGCAATATGCAGGAGCTGACTTTTTCCCATAGGAATGCATTGACCAGCATTGATTGACCGAATGCCATACAGAGTACAGCATTCGGCTAAGCAACGCTGGTTCTGCCGGAGGCTCGTCTGTGAGGAGGCAGAGTCTAAGATCGGTCCACAGCAGTCTCCATTCTGGTCTGAACTCAGATGTAGCAGTGTTGAGCGCACAGCTCTGCTACACCTGAGATGTAGCAGCGTTGAGCGCACACTGTGCTCTGCTACACCCTCAGATGCAGCAGAGCTGAGTGTGTGCTGAACCCTGCTACATATGAGATGTAGCAGAACTGGCTGTGACTGGAGTATAAGACATGATGTAACAGCAGAATAGTGACTGCAGCTCTAGATGTGACTGGAGTATAAGACATGATGTACAGCAGAATAGTGACTGCAGCTCTAGTTGTGACTGGAGTATAAGACATAATTTAACAGCAGAATAGTGACTGCAGCTCTAGAGGTGACTGGAGCATAAGACATGATATACAGCAGAATAGTGATTGCAGCTCAGGATGTGACTGGAGTATAAGTGATGATGTAACAGCGGAATAGTGACTGCAGCTCTAGAGGTGACTGGAGTATAAGACATGATGTAACAGCAGAATAGTGACTGCAGCTCTAGAGGTGACTGGAGTATAAGACAAAACGTAACAGCAGGATAGTGACTGCAGTTCTAGAGGTGACTGGAGTATAAGTGATGATGTAAGAGCACAATAGTGACTGCAGCTCTAGATGTGACTGGAGTATAAGACATAATGTAACAGCAGAAAAGTGACATACTCCTCTAGAGCTGCAGTCACTATTCTGCTGTTACATTATGTCTTATACTCCAGTCACCTCTAGAGCTGCAGTCACTATTCTGCTGTTACATTATGTCTTATACTCCAGTCACAACTAGAGCTGCAGTCACAATTCTGCTGTACATCATGTCTTATACTCCAGTCACCTCTAGAGCTGTAGTCACTATTCTGCTGTTACATAATGTCTTATACTCCAGTCACAGCCAGTTCTGCTACATCTGAGATGTAGCAGGGTTTAGCACACACTCAGCTCTGCTGCATCTGAGGGTATAGCAGAGCACAGCGTGCTCTCAACGCTACTACATCTGAGATCGGACCAGAATGGAGACTGCTGTGGACCGATCTTAGACTCCGCCTCCTCTGGCAGAACCAGCGTTGATTGGCTGAATGCTGTACTCTGTATGGCATTCGGCCAATCAACACTGGTCAATGAATTACTATGGGAAAAAGTCAGCTCGCGCATATCGTAAGCTGACAGGGATCCCGACCAGATAAAGCCCCAAAGAGTTGTTTGAGTAACATTCCCACCTAAATAAAGGTAATCCCTAGCTAACCCTAGGAATTGAATAGATTGGAATCGAATACCTCGAACGGCCTGGTATTCGATCGAATACCTATTCGATCGAACAGTGTTCGCTCATCTCTACGGATAATGATATTATAACTTTGGCTATATTTGCCCTAGAGAGCTAGAAATTGATAGACAGGTTCCTAGGAGCCCTAAGAGTATTCTACACTATGTTTTAAGCCAATTTAAAGATTGGTTCTCACCAAACTTGTTCGTCCTGAAACAAACCAAGGTTCCGAGTCACTGAAAAAAAGAGGGATCATATACTGTGTGTGGGCTATAAAAAGGGGGTCCTAAACTGAATGTGTGAGGGCTATAAGAAAGGGGTCATATATTGTGGGGATGATATAAGAAAGGGGTTGTAAACTGTGGGGGGGGGGGGTTCATAAAAAAAACAAGGCCATATGCTGGGGGGCAAAAAAAGGGGTTAATATACCATGTGCTGGGGCAAAGAAAAGAGGGGTCATATACCGTGTGGTGGGCCAGAAAAAGTGGGTAATGTATGGTGTGGTTGTCAAAAAAAAGAAAAAAGGTGGTTGCATATTGCGTGAGGCTCAAATAAAAGAAGATGTTATACTATGTGGGGGCCAAATAAGGGGATTTTTTGACCTGCGAATGGAGGGCATGTTCTAATTATAGGGGCACCAAGTTTCTTGAAATTCGTTAAAGTTGTCACTGACACCACTGTGTGGCTGAGCCATTTTCTCCCAGGGATTCCTGATAATTCAGGTTATTTTCTGCCGCTGAAGTGCTGTTCTTGTGGTCATAGATTCCTTTCAGGCCAGGCAAGATGTTAGAGTGCCACAATTTGTTGTTGAAATTATATAAATTGTTACTTGTTGGTGTTCCATCTGCTCTCATAAAGGGATCATTTTTGGTGGCTTTTTTCAATTCTTTATCACTATGCTTTTCAAGTGGCAAGCAGGCTAAGGGTGAATTCACACTGAGTAAACGCTAGCTTATTCTGAACGTAAAACATGTTCAGAATAAGCGGCGTCTAAAGCAGCTCCATTCATTTCTATGGGAGCGGGGATACGAGCGCTCCCCATAGAAATGAATGGGCTGCTTCTTTCACTCCGTGCAGTCCCATTGAAGTGAATGGGGAGTGCCGGCGTATACGGCAAGCTCTGCTCATGCCGGAGCGTACACGCCGGCACTCCCCATTCACTTCAATGGGACTGCACGGAGTGAAAGAAGCAGCCCATTCATTTCTATGGGGAGCGCTCGTATCCCCGCTCCCATAGAAATGAATGGAGCTGCTTTAGACGCCGCTTATTCTGAACGTGTTTTACGTTCAGAATAAGCTAGCGTTTACTCAGTGTGAATGCACCCTAACATTTTTAGTTGGCAGTGCTACTTGCCGATGTCCCTCTGTTGGCATAACAGCAACAAAATCAAACAAACTCATCATTGCTTCTTCCAAAACAAACAGCATTCTGCTCAAATAAAGGGTTAATTTTTTTTATTTTTTTTTTATTTTTTTTACAGCCACTTCTTATTTTTCAACCAGACACACAGCCACAATTTTGTCTACA